>NW_024359056.1:683309-1048681 GCF_014805655.1 Passer montanus
CTTCCCTTCCCTTCCCTTCCCTTCCCTTCCCTTCCCCTTTTTTTTCCTTTTTCTTCCCACTTTTCCATGCTGAGAGCTCAGGGGGCTCTGTGCTATTGCCGGCTGTGAAACCCAATCACACTGAGAGGAGTGAGGAGCAAACACACATTTATTTATTTGTTTATTTGTTTGTTTTTTCCAGACCTTGCCTATTAAAAAGCTCCAAGCCCGGGGCTGCCAGCCCCAGGCCCAGCTCATTTGCAGATGGGCCACAAAACACCTGGGGGAGCTCAGACCCCTCCGTGCATCCCCTGCAGGTCCCTGGGGGATGCTGCTCCTCTGCAGAGGGGTGGATTTAACTAAAACACCAAATTACACCGAATTCCTGGATTTTCCTTAGTGCCCACCGACCCTGCTGCTGGCGCTGAGCTCCCCCTATTCAATTTTCATCACTCAGCCTCGGAGGGATTTCAGTGAGGGCTCAGTATCTTTAAACCTGTTGGGATTTACCAGTATTGCCCTGGCTTGTCTGGCCCTGCTGCTGACCCAAAGAGCAGCACTGTGGTGTTCCAGCCAGAGACCCCTCTGTGGGTCACAGCTGGGCACGGAGGCCAGCCCAGGCATGCCGGGGCTCCGGTGGTTTTGGGATGGAGCTTACCCCTGTAGAGGTCATTCCCAAGGTCTCCCTGTGCCGGAGAAGCTTTAAGGTGATGGTGAAGGAAGGAGTCAGTTCTGACGGAGGGTTTTAACCCAGAGTTTTTGTTCTGGCTTCTGAATGTCGCAACAGCTCCTACAGAACTCCCCATGCGTGGCCTGCTCACCCTTTTACCCAGGGGAGGAACCCAGGGAGTGCCAGCCAGGTACCGGAGAGGAGATCTCAAGGGCAGAAAGGACACCTGGATGCACCAATGCCTCCCCAAGAGTAGGGACATCTTTTGAATCTGCCCGATCACTCCACGCTCTCCTGGAATTCCAGGATTGACAGGCAGCACTCAGCAGGGGTCAGGGTGTGGAAGAGCGAGGTGATCGATACACCTGGGGAAGGAAAGTTCAGGGAGAGACGCAGGGTAACTGCGGCGAACCATGACACCACACTGCAACAAAACCCCTTCCACAAACACGCGCAAAAAATGAGAATTTGGAAAGAAAGAGTCTCGTGCCCTGCCCACCAGGAACCATTCCCGTCTGTTCCGCGGGGAATCAGGGATTTACCGAGCAGGGAAGCCGCTCGGGTTCCTCCGTCAGCGCTGGAGGCTCGGGAACCTCGGCAGAGCCTCCGGGCACCGAGGGAGCGGCTCCCGGGGCACGGCTGCGGCTGCGGCTGCCGGCACAGCCCGGCAGCACAGCCCGGCCCGGCACAGCCCGGCTCTGGGGCTTAGCCTGGCTCTGGGTTTTGCCCGGCTCTGGGTTCAGCCCGGCTGTGGGGCTTAGCCCGGCTCCGGGGCTTAGCCCGGCTCTGCCACAGCCGGGCTGTTGGGTTTAGCCCGGCTGTCGGGTTTAGCCCGGCTCGGGTTTAGCTCGGCTCTGGGGTTTAGCCCGGCTCTGGAGTTCAGCCCGGCTCTGGGGCTTAGCCCGGCTCAGGGGCTTAGCCCGGCTCGGGTTTAGCCCGGCTCAGGGGTTTAGCCCGGCTCTGGGGTTTAGTCCGGCTCTGGGGTTTAGCCCGGCTCGGGTTTAGCCCGGCTCAGGGGTTTAGCCCGGCTCTGGGGTTTAGCTCGGCTCTGGGGTTTAGCCCGGCTCTGGGGTTTAGTCCGGCTCGGGTTTAGCCCGGCTCTGGGGTTTAGCTCGGCTCTGGGGTTTAGCTCGGCTCTGGGGTTTAGCCCGGCTCGGGTTTAGCCCGGCTGTCGGGTTCTTAGCCCAGCTCGGGTTTAGCCCGGCTCTGGGGTTTAGCCCGGCTCTGGGGCTTAGCCCAGCTCGGGTTTAGCCCGGCTCGGGTTTAGCCCGGCTGTCGGGTTTAGCCCGGCTATGGGGTTCAGCCCGGCTCTGGGGTTTAGCCCGGCTCTGGGGTTTAGCCCAGCTCGGGATTAGCCCGGCTCTGGGTTTAGCCCAGCTCGGGTTTAGCCCAGCCCGGGTTTAGCCCGGCTCTCGGTCTATCCCGCTCCTCCCCGGCCCTGCGGCGGTGGGATCACGGGCACAGTGACCCGCACTGCCCGGGCCCTCCCGCCTGCCCTGGGCTTTACCGGGGCTGCGGCGGAGCCCTGTGGAGCCCAGGGGGCTCGGGATGGCCGGGTGCCCTTAGGGCTGGTCGAGGGCTGTGCCTTAACCCCCAAATTCTCTTCTTCCACAGACGTTTCCCTCTGAGCTGCTCCAAATTTAGTGTAAAAATAAATTAACAAATAATAATACTGTATATAGTAAGAGATATACTATATCATATATATATATAAAATATATAATCTAAAATATATTGTATATTATATATATTATCTATAATACACTATATGTAATATATATTGATATAATATTTAAATATTTATTAAAAGATACTATACTATTATATATCTTATGATATATAATATATATTATATATTATATTATACTTAATAATATATAAACAGCAAATAACAGTATGTATATTATATATAATACGCTATATATATAGTATGTAGGATGAAATATTAAAATATTTATTAAAATATAATATACATTTCTATTCTATTAGTATATATTATATATATATTATATTATACTTAATAATATATAAACAGCAAATAACAGTAAACAATAAATAATGAAATAATTAAACAATAATAACAGTAGTAATAATAATACTAGCCATAGTAGCAATAGTAACAATCATATATATATATATATATATATGTAAGAAATAAATTAATTCCCACTTGTTCTGGAGTGGACAGAGGGTTAATAATAGCCATAGTAGCAATAGTAACAATTATACATATATATATTTATGTGTGTGTGTGTGTATATATATATATATATTTATGTGTATATATACATATATATAAACAAATAAGTGTATTCCCACTTGTTCTGGAGTGGACAGAGGGCAGCCTGTCTGTGTGAGCCTCTGTTATCTTTTGCACTTCTAGAACCAAACTATCCTCAAAAGTGTGGTTGAGGCTTTTTGTTTGGTTGGGTTTTTTCTTTTGTTTTTTTCTTTTGTTCTTTGGGTTTCGGTGTTTTTGGGGTTTTTTGTTTGGGTTTTTTTGTATCTTGTGTTGTTGGGGTTTTTTGTTTGTTTGGTTTGGTTTTTTCTTTTGTTCTTTGGATTTCGGTGGGTTTTGGGTGTTTTTTTTCTTTTCTTTTCTTTTTTTTTTTTTCCTTTTTATTGTTGCTGTTGGCTCCTTTGGGGTTTTGTTTGTTTGGTTTGGTTGTTCTGGGTTTTGTTTCGTTGTTTCTTGAGGGTTTTCTGCTGTGTGTTTTGCTGTTGTTTGTTTGTTTTTCTTTTATTAACGCGAGCTGTCTCCGCTCCTTTCTCCCCCTCAAACTGCGGGCGCCTCCTTTGGGAGCGCTGCCCGTGTGCCCAGGGCCGCAGGAAGGATCCGCGCGGGGCTCGGAGCGGCAGCTCCCCTTTCCCCCGCGGGGCAGCCGGAGAGCTCTGGTCGGCTCCTGGAGCATCCCCGCTCGGGCCAGCCCCGCACCCATCCCGCAGGGGCTCTGAGAGCCCCTCACCCATCCCGCAGAGCCTCCCCAGCCCCGCACCCATCCCCAGAGGCTCCTGGAGCATCCCCGCACCCATCCCGCAGGGGGTCCCCCAGCCCCGCACCCATCCCCAGAGGTTTCTGGAGCATTCCCGCTCGGACCAGCTCTGCACCCATCCCGCACAGGTTCCCCCAGCCCCGCACCCATCCCGCAGAGCCTCCCCTGTCCCGCACTCATCCCGCAGAGTTTCTTCCAGCCCCGCACCCATCCCGCAGGGGCTCCCCCTGCCCCGCACCCATCCTCAGAGGCTTCTGGAGCTTTCCCTCTCGGGCCAGCCCCGCACCCATCCCGCAGGGGCTCCCCCAGCCCCGCACTCATCCCGCAGGAGCTCCTGGAGCATCCCCGCACCCATCCCGCACAGGTTCTCCCAGCCCCGCACCCATCCCGCAGGGGCTCCCCCAGCCCCGCACTCATCCCGCAGGAGCTCCTGGAGCATCCCCGCACCCATCCCGCAGGGGCTCTCCCAGCCCCGCACCCATCCCCAGAGGCTCCGGCGCGCAGCTGCCCCCGGGCCCTGCGGGGTCGATGCGGGAGGGTCCTGAGCAGAGATCCCTCGGCGGGAGCCGCCTCTCCCCAGTGGCCGGGCCGGAGCCGCCGGAGCTGCGGGGGATGGAGGCCGGCTCCGCAGGGGAAATGCTCCCTTCAGGATGAGCTGTGGGATTGCAGTGGTCTCGTTTGTGGCAGGATCCTTCCAGCGGTCAGACACAGGGGCGGGTGTAAAACGACACTGATGTGTACAATGCCAATAATGTGTAAAATGCCAATAATGTGTAAAATGCCATTAATTAATTAAGGGGAGGGCAGGGCAGGGGGCTCGGAGGAACTCGGTGCTGCTGCCCTGCCTGGGGGCAGCTCTGGGGAGCTTAAAGCAGTCAGGACATGGGAACTGGGGATGTTGTGTGGAATCCCTGGTGTCAGTCCCTGCTCATGCTACAGGATCTGGTGGCTCTGCTCAGATCTCAGGATCTGGTGGCTCTGCTCAGGTCTCAGGATCTGGTGGCTCTGCTCAATCCTACAGGGTCTGGTGACACTGCACATCACTCGGTGCTGCTGCCCTGCCTGGAGGCAGCTCTGGGGAGCTTACACCAGTCAGGACATGGGAATCGGGGATGTTGTGTGGAATCCTTGCTCATCCTGCAGGATCTGGTGGCTCTGCTCAATCCTACAGGGTCTGGTGACACTGCACATCCTATAAGATCTGATGACATTGCTCATCCTGCAGGATCTGATGGCTCTGCTCATCCTATAGTATCTGGTGACACTGCTCATCCTACAGGATCTGGTGACACTGCTTATCCTATAGGATCTGATGGCTCTGCTCATCCTATAGGATCTGGTGTTTCTGTTTTTCCTCCAGGTTTTGGTGGCTCTGCTCCCCCCAGGATGCTGCTGATGCCCCAGACCTCTGGGAGAGCATCTCCCCACCAGCCCATGCTTTGGGCTCATGATCTGCATGAGAAGGGTCCCAGGAGGTGCAGGGGAGGATGTGAAGGTTGCTCACAGCTCCCTCCCTTTCCTGAGCAGCTTTTCCCTGCCCTAAATCAGAGATGTTGGGGTCACCCTTGGCTGCTGCCCATGAGGAACTGTGGGGACACCCCAGGCTTCGGGCAGAGCTGGCAGTGCCCAGGGGCAGAACAATGCCCAGTTTGAGGTGAGGGTAAAACAGGGACCAGATGGAATCCCAGCCAGCAGAGCACTCCTGGCTGGCTCCCTTTTCCACCTTGGACCAGCTGCTCCCTCTTTTCTCCCAGGTGCTGAGGAGCTTTTTCCTTTCTCCAAAACCTATGGTGGTTTTTCATCAGACAAAATTCCTCCTGGCTGTGCTGCTGGGGGCTCATCCTTCCCTGAGGCATTGGTGACCAGAGGGGCTCTGAGAGCTGCTCTTCCAGCCCTGGCTCCTGGGTCCCCCTTGCTCTGTGTCCCCCGGGATGAAGAGGCTCTGTGTCCCCGGGAGGGGACCCAGGCTGCTGCCCTTGTCACAGCAGCTGTGCAGGAGGGACAGGCTGTGGGAATCCTTAAAAACAGAGGGTTTTGGGAAAGCTGCAAAAGGCAGGCCTCAGAAAAGACAGGCTGTGGGGATCCTTAAAATCAGAGGGTTTTGGGAAAGCTGCAAAAGGCAGGCCTCAGAAACAGCAGAACTGCAGTTAGAGCTACGTGGTAGCCATAAGATTTGTCAGCAGAAAAATTATGTAAGTAGAAAAGTAAGGACAAACAGAACAATGGTCTGTGTATTAACGCTTGGCTAGAATAACCCCCTAAGCTACAGAAAATATATCTAGTGAGATGTTAGGAAGTTCTAAGCTTAATAATGGAGCTCTGTGCATTGTGTTTTAAGGCTTACAAGCAGGTATTGAATTTGAAATAAGCAAGCATTGTTTTAACAAAAGGTAGGTGTGCCTATAGTGATTGGATGGAAATAATGTCAATATGCTTTTGCTTTGTGTGATTGGTCAAAAAGCTTTTAAAGTGAGTTGTAGCATTGAGTTCTTTGTCTGCTGCCGGGGACATGAGCTGCTGGCATCTTCTCACTGTCATGACCATGAAATGCGGCTGATGCTGGAAAATAAAACATCTCAAGAGGCGTTCCCCAGCAGTCCCGTCCCGCTGGTGATTTGTACACGGCCAGCAGTAAATGGTGCTCCTCATGTGTGAGGATGTATAGATTAGAGCAATATAAAAAAATAAAAAAGAAGACTGCACAGAGGGGCTGTGAGTGCTGCACTTCAGCCCTGACGGCTGGGTCCCCCTCGCTCTGTGTCCCCCGGGAGGGGCCCGAGGCCGCTGCATTGTCCCAGCAGCTGTGCAGGAGGACAGGCCAGCGCCTCCGGGCATCCTCTGGGCTCTGCGACAGCCCAGGGGTGGGAAAAGCCAATTCCAGGAACTTTCTGATTGACTGCAGGGCTTTGTGTGCAGGTCTCAGAGCAATTCCCTGCTGGAGCAGCGCCGGGAGCAGATGGGCACAGCAGGTAAAGCTCAGGATGGATGCAGGGGACAGAGCAGGGCCTGGCCCCGGGGAGAGGCTGTCACCTCGGAATCCCCACCTGCTCAGGGTCAGATTCCCGGAAAGCAGAAATCTGCAGGTTTCTTTATTGCCTGGAGGGAGCAGGTGCTCGGCTGGTGCATGAAGTGAGAATTCAAAGCAGAAAAGTCATTTAGCAGCAACTTCAATGCCTTGTTTTAAATATCTTTTTTTTTAATAATGAAAAAGAAAATATGTTTTGAACAGGAAACATGGAATGTTTCACCCAGAATGTTTTATACTTATAATTTTGATCTTTGTGGGCTTTCAGAGAGGTTGCTGGGAGTGAGAATAACTGGGAAATATGGAGATTATGCTTGAGAAGAAAACAGCCCATAAAAACCCCTGTGGATTTTTTTTAAAAAACATGTTGTTAAAGTGGGAACATGCCATTTAAATCAAAGTAGAGCATTTTAGAAGGCAGGGGATGAAAGCCTCGGGAGCTGCTGCTCAGCTGTCCCTGCCAGGGCTGGTGGCAGGTCCCCAAAGCTGCTGCAGGCAGAGTTCATCCATCACAGCTCACCGGCTGCCCTCAGCTCCCCTCGGTCCTGCCCAGAGGAGATTCCCGTTGCTGAAGGTCTCTGCTGCTCCATGGATCAGGATCCATCTCTCATCCCTCCCCGACCGCCCGTGCCAGGAGCTCTCTCTGCAGAGGGGAGAGGGCTGGGCTCAGCTCAGCCTCCAGAGCAGCTCAGCCCCCGTGCCCGATTTCTGGGGATTTTTGGGGTGTGTTACCCCAGGGAGCCCCGAGCTCAGGGCTGTGCCACTGTCCCCTGCCTCGGGAATGCCACCAGGACACGCAGGAGGAGCAGGGGGGAGCAGAGCAGCGCAGAGAGAGGGATTTTCCTTTTTATTCTGCTGTCGGTTGTGGAACAGCTTTTTCCCCCCTTTTAAGGGGCCAAACGCGAGCAAATAAACAAACAAATAAATCAATTTCTGCCCCGTCCCCCGTGAAGATGAAATGTTCTCCTGCAGCCCTGCATTAACCCCTGGCCCTGCATTAGGCTCCAGCTCCTGCTCCGCACCCTGGATGCTTTTAAGGCAGGATTTCAATTATCCAAAGTGGCTCCTGACAGAGTTCCAGGCACGTTCCCGGGGGAGATGGATCCCTGCAATCCCGGGGGCTCAGCAAGGACCCCCTGCCCTGCAGGGTGGGGCCGGGGGGGCCTCCAGAACTTCCTGTGGGGAAGGATTTGGGTGGAACTGGGTTTGGGAGTGCAGGGTCCCTGCCCTGGGGCTCAGGGATATTTATAGGAAAAGCTTTTTAATAGCCTGACTTGGAAAAAAATCTGGTTAAACCCGAGCTCATCCCCATGTAATTAAATAAGCCAGCTATGACTAAGAATATTGATCAGGCCCTTGCTCCCCTCCCTTCCAAAGGACATTTCCTTGGGGAAGATTCTCCTGCTGTTCCCAGACCCATTCCCTGGCTCTGCTTTCATCCTTTTAAAATGCCCTACTTTGCCTTAAATCGCGCGTTTCCTGCTTTAAACAAGTTTTTAAAAAATCCACAGGGGTTTTTATGGGATGTTTTCTTCTCAAGCATCATCTCCCTATTTCCCAGTTATTCTCACTCCCAGCAACCTCTCTGAGAGTCTACAAAGATCAGAATAAATTAATAAGTGTAAATCATTCCAGGTGAAACATTCCAGATTTTCTGTTCAAAATGTGTTTTCATTCTATTATCATAAAACCCATTTAAAACAAGGCATTGACGGTGCTTTTCTGGTTTAAATTTCCGCTGCTTGGACTCATGCCTGTTAAAAAATGTAAAAAAATTATATACATTGGAGGTAAAAGCATATTTGCAGTTCTCCTGCAGGTTAAATTAACTGTCAGCTTTGCCCATTAGACTCCACATCCTTCAGTGATCTCAATTTTTATCTGGTACTAAATGTTAATCACCAGAATTACTGCTGGTATTTTAATATTCCTTTTCATTATCCAGGCTCCTGCACACAAGAATCTGAATTTATCTGAGGGGCTGTAAACACTTTAATACACTTTATATTATTTATGCCACATATTTGCAAAGGGTAATACAGAAAAGAACCTCTTTTGTCAAGAAATTCTGTGCTTGGTCCAGGTACTTCCGACATCAATAAGAGCTTTTTCATAAATATTAATTTAAGTTTCTATCCTCAGCATGGGGAACATATAAAGCATGGAAAAATAAATGTGTTTGCAAAATATCTCAGCTAATTTGGGCTCAGGTGGTGGAAAGTGCAGGAGCTGCTGTGAGTTCACCTTGCAATGGAAAACAGGGACTGAGCTTTGAACCTGCATCTGTTTGGGGTTTTTTTCCATAAAATTAGAGAATGGAGGAACTTTTTCATCTCCAGCTTTGTGTTTCAGGCTTCTGAAATAGAAGAGGAATAATAGAAATAACAGAAATGATAGAAATAATGGAAGTAATAGAAATAATGGAAATAATAGGAAGGAGCTTCTTGGCTGCCTGTTTTCCCCAGGCAATGGATTCCAGCTGCTCTAAAATAAAGCCACAGGAGAGAGTTTGAGGCAGGCTTTGTGCTCCTTGAGTTTCCTTTGTGTGCAGAATTATCCCTGATTTCCCAAGGAGGGGAAGGGCTGGGGCAGGGCAGCGCTGAGCCCCAGAGAAAGGAATTGTCTGGAAAATCTGATGGGAAGGGCTGGGGCTCAGTCCCAGGGACTGCTCAGCCCAGCCCTGCCCCAGGGACATCTTGAGGACAAACACAGCTCATTCTGCTGCACCTGGGGGGGTTTGGGTAAATGAAGCCACAAAACCAGGAGCTGCTGGGAAACCAGGAGCTGCTGGAGAACCAGGAGGTGTCAGAAAACCAGGAGCCCCCAGTGGAGCTGCAGCTGGGCCACCAGGAAATCCAGTTTTCCCACTTTCCCCCATTGAGGGTTCTTTTGGGTCCATTCCAGCTCAGGATATTCTCTAATTCTGTGATTCTGGGCTGTTTTCTGCTCACAAAGCTTCCAAGCCCTTTAGTGCCACTGGAGTTTGGGCTCTTCTGGAGCAAAGTGAAACCTGGGATCACATTAGATGTGATGGAGGAATGAGAAACCCAAGAAACATCTGGATTCTCCTCTTAGTGTACAGATTTATTTAAAATTTTAATTATTATTTTTTATGGAATTCTGGGGTGCTTTAGGTTGAAAAGGACCTTAAAGCCCAGCCCATTCCACCCCCCCTGCCAAAGGTTTTCATGCCAGTGCCAGGGCCTCTCCAGCCCCACAGGGAAGAATTTCTTCCCCATAACCCACCCAAACCTCCTGTCAGTTCAAAGCCATTAAAGGCATCAGGAATTCCACACAAAAAGCTGGAATCCCCCCACGCCTCTCCTGAAACGCCCTGGCAGCCCCTGGTGCTGGACATCTCTGTTTATAACCTGACTTTGGGGAGGGCAGGGCCCCTCCAGGTGCTCCATTTGCCAACATTCCATCTCACCTGAGCAACATTTTGGGACCAGCAGCTCTGACCCCCTCTGGGAGCAGATTTAAACTGCTGGGAGCTGCAGCCAGGCTGTGGAAATTGGGATTCAGAGCCATCCTCCCCCTGTCAGCCTGAACTCCAATTTCTTAATTTGCTCTGCTGCTCAGGCTCAGCTTCGTTACCCACGTCCCCTTCAGACGGAATTAGAGCTCTAATTGACAGCCAGCCAGGACAGGGCTCTAACATTCAGGAAAAGCTCCCAGTCAGCCACTTGTCCCCTGATGTCCTGTGACAGCAGCAGGGACAGCAGGCGCAGCTCTCCTGGTGCCTGCCCACCCCCCTGGTGATTAATGGGGCATCAGCAGGGCCCTGGTGGGAGCAGGGATGTGTTTGTTATCCTTGGAAGTGGAGATGAAGGGAAGAACCCCAGGGCTCCCGAGCTGCCAGGACGTTCCAGTCCTGGTTTGAAAGGACAGGTGTCTGCTAAGGAGGGCAGGAGCCTCCCCTGGAATGGAAAATGCAAACCGCCTCCCTAGGAATTATTATAATTTTGAATTTAAGGGGCTCTCAGGCAAAGATAGGGGAGCAGGAATAACAGTGCTTTATTAGAGAAAAAAAATAAAAGTAAATAAAAATGCAGTAATACAAAACAGCACTGCCAGAGTGAGAACATGCCCTGTCCCCTGTGGGTCAGGGTGGTGGCACAGTCCCATCAAGAAAAAAGGAGAAATAAGAGAAACCTGCAGCTGCCTGTTCCAATGAGCACTTTGCTTCTCTTTCCTGACCAATGAGTAAAGTGTCAACTTAGGAGTTGTGTAAGAATGCATAAAAAGCATGCCTGCTATAATAAAAACAGTTTGAAGCCTTCTGAAAACTGAGAGTGTTGCTTTGTGTCGTGACCATCTCAACTACGACATACAGGGACACTCACTGGCCATGAACAGCAGAGATCTCCTGGAGGGAGAATTGGGAGACCCCAAAACCCGCTGGAGTCAGACTGGTTCCACTGGGAGAGGGGGAATGTCACAGGTCTGGGGGGGTTAAAGGATCTCCAGCCCCCTGGGGGGGGCGGGGGGGTGAAAGGCCCCGCACCGCCCGGGAGAATTGGGGGTGGAAGAGATAAAGAAAAATCTGCCCAATGAACAGAGGATAACTATTGTATTCACATGGTGAAGGAAGGAATGGTGAATCTGACTCCAGATTCCTCTCTCAGAAGGCTGATTTATTATTTTATGATACTATATTATGTTAAAGAATACTATACTATACTAAAGAATACAGAAAGGATACAGACAGAAGGCTGAAAAGAGTGAATGTAACAGATAACTGCCCCAGCTCCGACAGATGGGGATAGAACACACACCCCGGGCACACCTTGCATTTCCAACCCATGACATCCAGCCATTCCTCTCCAGCTCCTGCCCTGTCTGAGGGCTCAGTTCAGGACACAGATTAGATATTAAGGTTTTGGGTACACACAGGGCATTTAAAGACTGAAGTGTAAGTGAGAGAACTGGGGTTTGGACACTTGTTCCTGCTCAGGAGGGGGACAGAATTTGGGTTGTTTCCTGCAGGATCATCTCTGGGCTGGGGTGGGGTGATCCACAGCTCCCCTGGGCTGTCACTTCAATTCCATGGGGCCCTTCCCCTGAACCAGATCATGGCCAGGCACTGCAAAATCCCTTTTCCTGCTGGGAATTTGGGAGTTATACCACAAAAAATAAGAAAATTACTTTTCTTTCAGCACTGGAGGGGGACAAACCCCTCATGATCTGGCGCTGGCACACAGGCAGGTGTCACCATGGATTGGCAGGTGACAAATTCAGCCAGAGCTTGGTCAACCTGAGCCCAGGAAGAACAGGAGCCACCAAAGTGTGGTTTGCCAGGAGCTGAGTGTAATTTAAGGACCAGAAAACCTCACTGAATCTCCCTCTGGAGACCCTCTGCTCTGGAGTTGTTATTTCACCCTCTGTGAGCAAATCCATTGAGGAAAAAGGTTCCTTTTCAGCTGGAGCTGCCCCCGACTGCTGGGAACATTCAGCTCCAAGGGGTTGATTTATGGCTCTTTTTGAAGCTTGTAACATCATTTGTTTCTATTAATACCCCTCACTGCCTCACTGCCACTTCAGCAGGGACAAATCTGCAGTCACAGATGGAGGAAGATGAGGAATTAGGATAACCTGAGGAGCCCGGCTTCAACGTCTCAAACCCAGCTGGAATGAGAGCCCAGGGATTTCTGTGAGGTGAATTTATCCCTGGAAATTTGGGGCCAGAGGAAAATCATCCCTGGTGAGGGGGGGGTGAGACTCAGAACCTTTTTCTGGGGTGATAGAGGAGAAGATGAAAAGCAGGGGAGAGGGGAGAGGTGGGGGCTCTGTGTGCAGAGCACTTTGGCTGCTTGGAAAAAAAAAACCCAAAAAAAAACCCCCAAAAAACCAAACAACAACAACAATTAAAAAAAAAACACACCAAAACCAACAAAAAAAAAAAAAAAACCAAAAAAAAACCCCCAAAAAACCAAACAACAACAACAATTAAAAAAAAAAAAACCACACCAAAACCAACAACAAAAAAAAAAAAACCAAAAAAACCCCCAAAAAACCCCCCAAAAACAAAAAAAAACCCCAAACAAACAAACAAAAAAACCCAACAAAACAAAACAAAAAAAAACCCAACCCAAATTCTGTCCCAGGTGGGATTTAATGTGCTTTGGGTCAATGTAAAACCAGATCAGCCCCCTCATGATCATAACGTGGGGTTTGCCAGAAAGCCTCGAGTGTTCCTTGCACTTAATTTGTTATTCCAGGTGACTTTCTGCAGAATTTCAGTGTTTTTGAACACTCAGATCCTTCCTAATTCTATGGAGAAGCCTCAGATATCCCACAATGAATGAACTCTGTGCAACTCCATTCCCCACCAGGAAAATGCACCTCTGCAAACATTTCATTTCAGGGCTGTGGAAATGCAAATCAGCCTAAAAACCCCATTTTCCCCTGCTCTGTCTGCCCTGCTCTTTATTCAGAGAGCCAAAACCCCTCATTTTGCTATCAAATTGATCTGCCAAACCCCGGCCTTCAGCTCTGAGTGGATTTGTTTATCAATTCCAAGTCTGAATCCAGTAGGAAGCAGCACAACAAAGGGAGATGTGACACCCTTCAGCTGGAATGAAAGGAGGCTGAGCCCAATTGCTGTGCCCAGATTGAGTTCATTTGGATTTCTGAACCAATCTAAAAGGAATAAAGCAGAGAGGCAGTTGCAGCCTCCCCTCTTTGTTTGTTTATTTGTGTGAATGTCACTTTTGTGTGTCTTTTTTTAATCCCCTCTCTTGTCTGGGCTGGCTTAACACCCAAAGTGATCTGAGGGAGCCGTGAAAGCTTAAAAAAAAAGGTGATTAGAGATGGAGAAGAGAACAAAGGAGGCTCAGAGCATCCATGGACTCCTGACCTTGGGAAAAAAAAGCTGCTCTGGGATTAAAATGTAACTTTTGACTCCAAGATATCTGAAGGATGTTGGTATGTTACAGCAATTTGAAGGTGTCCATATAAAGAGCTTGATATTCCCTGGGGTTTATTTTTCAAAATCTCATCACTGCAATCCCATCCCCAACCAAACCTCACCAGTTTTGGCTCTGACCCAGTGCCAGGACAGGTAATTCTGACCCATCCAACCTTCCCACCTGCATTTATGCCTGCCCCTCCTTGCACCAGGGCATTTAAACCCTCTGCAGGGGTGGGAGTTCATTTATTTCAGTAATCCTGGGAGCTCTGGGGTTTTTGAGATGCTGCTGCACCACCACCAAGTGTGGCTGGGCTTCTCCAAGGTGATTTCCACTTCATGGCCTGGGAGCAGCTACAGCACCTTCAGTCAGCCTGGATTTGGGGCAGTGCTGTGCAAATTTGGGTGCAGGGCAGCATCCCTGAGGGCCTGGGGTCTTTTCAGTGTCTTGGGTAATCTGTGGATAATTTTTATAATGTAAATTTTGGAGTCTGGATAAAACACTAACCCTGATCTGCAGCTTGGTGACTCCAGAACCCCGAGGGCTGTCACAGAGGGGGAGCCCTGGGGACAAGGGCAGCCCCTGCTCCAGCAGTGCCCAGGGGTGGCGGAGGGTCACCTCTGGATTCTGGGGCAGGAGAAAGAAGGATAAGAGATTCATGGACCCGTCACCTCCAGGAACAACTCACCCTGCCCAACGCTGCCTTCTTCAACACCCAAAATTCAGCATTTCCAGCAGGACCCAGAGACTTCTCTGGTTTGCATTGCTGCCCCAAGACTCCTGCTCCTGCCCACGTTCCCCCTAAGAGCCTCCAGCACTGTTAGGATCTCTATGAACAGCCACATTAATTCTGATCTCAGCTTGCAGCCCAGGGCTGAGGGCTGGAGCAGCAGCCTGAGCTTTTCTGAGATGGGAGGGGTTTCCAGGGGTTAATTAAGGTTTTCTTCACAGGTCACTGGGGACGCTCTTGCTGCCTGCTTTAACTTGGCTTTTTCTCTCTTTACCAAGACAGAAATCAAACATTAATAAATTAAAAGATGGTGGAAGAGAGATGCAATATCAATCAAAGACTTTCCCAGACTGGGGTGAGTGACTCCAAGGGAAGCTGAGAAAACAAAAGCAACTTCTTTCCTGGATGAAAGGTGAGGGGAAAAGACCTTTTTTGGCAGATTTTTAATGAGCTTTTGGCTGAGAGCTGGTGATTTCCATATGTGCACAGAGCAGAGAAGGCACTTGGCTTTAACTCAAGCTTCAGTGAGTGACAGGTAATTAATTAAACAAGGCTGAGCAAGTGTAAAGTCACTGGATTTGACTCTGAATCCAAACTTACACAAAGCTTGGCCTTGCTACTGCCCTGACAGAGCAGCCACAGAGCTGAGCCCTGTGTGAAGATGACTCTCAGCCCCTCCTGCTCACCTGGAGGTTGAATAAAATTGCTTTGATTCACACTAAGGCTTTCTTTTCACCTGTTCTGAATCATCCCACAGTGACTTGTGGGAGCAACTGGCAGTTCCCTGCTCATTATTCTGGAGAGAGATGGAAAAGCAGCAGTGGGAGATAAGGAGAGGGTTCAGAGTGTGATCTAAAGCTGGGCCTGCTAAAATGGGCTCTTATCCAAGAATAAATGATCCCTAAACAGGTGCTTGGCAACCTGTCTGCCCAGAAACTTATTCTGGTTCTTAAATTTTGATGATCTCCTGGAGCTTTTGCATATTCTGAGTCCTGTTTTGGAGGGGTGAAAGGTGGTTTTGGTTTTGGACTCAAAGAACTTCAACCTTTACTGTCCTAGGTTGAAAGCTGTACCTGGGGTGTGTATTCTATTGCCATCTGTCAGAGCTGGGGCAGTTATCTCATGTTAATTAAAGTTTTCTTTATCTCTCCCGCAGCCAATCCCCCCTCCAGGAGATCTCTGCTGTTCCTGGGCCATTAATTATTAATTATCTGCTGTTCATGGTCACTGAGTGTCCCTGCATGGTGATAAAATTCCATCATCCCATTGGGAGATGCTGTGCCCAGGGCATTACACACTTTTAACTCTGTGGTTCAGAGTAAGCACCCCCAGCTGATCCCAGCTGACGGATGGGGCTCTTTGCCAGGCGGATTTCACACCCCAGCCCTTCCCTCTCCCTGTGCCAGCCGGAGCTCACCAGCAGGGGCTGGAAGTGCTGCCCCTCCGGAGCAGTTTCGCTGCTGGCACTGCCAGTTGGGCCTTTCTGCTCTGAGGCAGATGATCAAAAGCTTCTTTTCAGCAAAGATTTGTAGCTGGGGAGAAAAAAAATTAAGAAATTCAGGTTTGAGACAGGCTGATAGATGAAGGTTTTTATTTGTGGCTCATCCATCAGTTTGTTTTCCTGATCACACTGATGTGCAGGATGGATGAGGTGTTTTTTCTCAGTTTATTTGACTCGTTATACACAAAATATCAATGTGTGGAGGCTGCTCTTGGGTCTCAAACAAGCCTAAAAAATGTAAATTAATATTAATAAATGATCCATGTTTGGGCACCTTCTTGGGTGTGTAAGGAACTCACCTGAGGTCAGGGCTGGCATTTTGAATGTTTGAAGAGCTTGGGGTACAATTGGGAACTTGGCTTGGGCCACAAACTGTCCAAAATCTAAACCCTGATAACATTTTTCCCATTTGGGATTTGACAGCTTTCATTAGCCAATAAAATCCATATAATACATGAAATAGACACTGCTCTGAACAGTGGGTGGAATTGCAGCCTCAGTGGGAATTTTTCCCCCTCAGGACAGTGTGTGTCATGTTTGGCACCTGTGGTACCACTTGAGTGCTCAGAGAACACAACCAAGCCCTAAAGCAGAATATTTTCACTCCGTGACTTCCCTCAGCTGCCTCACAGCTGATGTCTTTATTTGCCATGGCCTTCAGGAAGGATTTCTTTAATTCAGTTCTAAATCTTGCAGTGTAAAATTGATTTTTCTGCCTGTTTCTGCTGCTTCTCAGCAAACAAATGCTCCTTCCCCCAGGAAAGGACTTTATACTCTCAGGTTAATGATATGTGGAGTTACAGAAAGTCTCCAGTCAGCACTCCAAGGATGAGGCTGCAGACAGGGCCGGTTCCTAAGTAAGGAATTAATTAATTAGATTGAGGCAGGCAGGAAATGTCATGTTGTGATGTTTATCTCAAGCACTGCCCTGTATCTGGCTGCTGATAAGGGATTTGGTTATCTCCTGTCCTCCACAGCAAGCTGAGGTCACTGCATGGCTAAGCCATTACTGGGACATTTTCCAAAGGTGATTTGTGCACCTGCAGCTCTTTCCTGTGCTCAAACAGGGAGCACCCCCTGTCCTGAGGGTTCTCAGGGGATGGGATTTCCTCAGGAATAACTCTGGGACATCACAGTCCTTGGTCCCTTCTGGGAAAAGCAGCTCCCACCAAAGCCAGGACAGGGAACGGGACACAGCCCACCCCAGTAACTGCAGTATTTGATTGCATTTCTGTATTTCACCCCCGTAACTGCAGTATTTGAGAGCATTTCTGTATTTCACCCCAGTAACTGCAAAATTCTAGTGCATTTCTGTCTTTCACCTAAAGCCAGGACAGGGAACAGGACACAGCCCACCCCAGTAACTGCAATATTTGAGAGCATTTCTGTATTTCACCCCAGTAACTGCAAAATTCTAGTGCATTTCTTTCACCACAATAATTGCAATATTTGAGTGCATTTCTGTGTTTCACCCCAGTAACTGCAATATTCGAGTTCATTTCTGTCTTTCACCCCAATAATTGCAATATTTGACTGTATTTCTGTATTTCACAGCCCACCCCAGTAACTGCAATATTTGAGAGCATTTCTGTATTTCACCCCAGTAACTGCAATATTCGAGTGCATTTCTGTCTTTCACCCCAATAATTGCAATATTTGAGTGCATTTCTGTATTTCACCCCAGTAACTGTAATATTTGAGTGCATTTCTGCATTTCACCCCAGTAACTGCAAAATTCTAGTGCATTTCTGTCTTTCACCCCAGTAATTGCAATATTTGAGTGCATTTCTGCATTTCACACCAGTAATTGCAATATTTGAGTAATTTCTGTATTTCACCCCAGTAACTGCAAAATTTGAGTGCATTTCTAATCCCAAAGTGCAGCTAAAACCTGCAGCCCTCCACCTATGCTGAGGTGTCCTCCATGTCACAAGTTGTGTACTCCAGCACCACCTGCTCCCCACTTCCCTGCACATTTCCAAGCTCAGATCTCCGGGGAAAATCTTCCCCTTGTCCATCAAACCCTCTGCAATCTGGCCAGCAGCCCCTGCACGCTCGGGGCCTCGCGTGGGCCGGGGTGTTGATGTGGAAATGGGGATTTGATGGAGCCATCCTCACTGCCAGGACACAATCTGGGCTTGTTTGGCTCCTGCCTGGATCAGCCCCTCCCTCCTGCAGGAGCTGTGAGCGGCGTGTGCGAGCAGCAGGAAAATCCATCCAGAGAGGGAAAAATGTTACAATTATGATAAATGAGTGATGCCGTGGTTGGCTCTCACAATTTAAAGTATAACAGTTATTATACTTTATTATTACACTTTATTTATATAAGTAAATATTATATGTGGCATTCACATTCTCTGAAATGAGAGAGACATCATTCTCTCTCTCAGGGTTTTTTTCCTAGAGAAGCCCAGAGAGAAGAAGAGAAAAACAATTCTCATCTCTAGTTGCTGCTCCTGTTGTTCTTGCACATGTGGAATGTGTGGAGATTGTTTACCTGAAGTGATTTGTCAGTTGGATTCTGCTGAGGATTGTTTTGTCTCCTTGGCCAGTTGGAAAAAGCTGTGTCCGGCTGTCTCAGACAGTCACAAGTTTTCTTTAGGATGTTCTTTGTATAGTATACCATCTCTTTAATATAGTACAGTAAAATGTAATATAATATAGGTTTAATAAAGCAATTGTTCAGCCTTATGCATCGAGTCAGATGCCAATCATTTCCTCACGTTGGGATTTTACTATAATTATGTACATATGTTAAGAGAAGTTTTAGAGACTTATAAAACTTATAGAAAAGCGATAAACTTATAAATTAAAGTCTATAAATTTATAAGTAAAACTTATAAACTGTTTTACCCCCCCTTGTGTGGTTATTATGGGGTGGCCTGGGTTTGGGACATTCGGGAAGGCTCGTTACCATGGCAACAGCTGCCTTCCAATCAAGGTCTCAGGAAGTGAACTTCTCGACTGGACTATGGATTCAGGGTGACCCCAGCGTGGTGAATAATGTGCTCTGACCCCATGATTCAGAAGGCTGAACCAACGCTTTATTAGGCTAAGTTATATTACACTAATAAATCTCTACTAAAGAATCTCCATAACACATTCCACATGTGCCAAACAACAGGAGCAGTGAATAGAGATAGGAATTGTTTTCTCTTCTTATCTGAGATTCCCACTGCCTTCCCCAGGAAAAATCCTGGGAGAGAGAATCATGTCTCTCTCTGTTCAGAGAATGTGAATGCCACACTGGACAGGGAAGATGAGTCGATGGACAGAACTCTGGGAGAAGCTAAAGGGTTAAAAGGCAAAACCTCCATGTGTGGATGAGCACATGGTGGGAAAGATCTTCTGCTCCCGTAATATTTTCTCTATTCAGTCTTCTGTTGTATTTTTGATAAGGTTTGAATAAACCTTTTACATTTTCTGAAAGTGAGGATTGTTCTCACAACGTCAGCTCCTGGGCTGGAGTTGCAGCTCTGGAAGCTGCTCCGCCCTGGCAGGTCAATGATGACACAGCACAGGCAAACCCTGCGTGGCAAGTAATTGATTAATTAGCAAATCCAGCAGAAATGTCAGGCACGAGCTGGGGAAGGGAGCTGATATTCCTGTCAGCCGGGTGACAGCGGGACATTTCCATAAAATGTGGAATTTCACCCGTGTGGGTGAAGAGTTGGGACCTTTCCCAGGTGTTGGGGCAGCTTTGGGGGTTCTGAGCTCAGCATCTGGGCTGGGGAGGTCAGTGGGGCAAACTTCAGAGAGGGAAGCAATTAGGGGTAAAAAACCTGCATTTGTGGACTAAAATGATAATTGTTCTTCCCCAAAATGATCACTGTCTGGGAAAAGATGGAGTGCACAAGGTGTGACCAAGCTTTAAACCTCTGGGCGGGGCTGTGTGTGTCAAAATCACATATTTGGCCAATATAAAATCTCAGATTTCGGCCAGTCTCAAATCCCAGATTTTGGCCAGTATCAAATCCCAGATTTTAGCCAATCTCAAATACCAGATTTTGGCCAGTATCAAATCTCAGGTTTTGGCCAGTATCAAATCCCAGATTCTGATCAGGATCAAATCCCACATTCTGATCAGGATCTTCAGTTTTGGCCAATCTCAAATCTCAGATTTTCCTACAACCCCACCCCAGCTGCCCCTGGATTTCTGTGTCTGACCAGCACAAGAAAAAGCCCTGTAATGGAACAGTGAGAAGGAAAAAAAAAAAGTAAATAATGAGAGAGGTAAATGGTGCCTCTGGGAGTTGCTCAGAAGGAAGGACAGAGGATGCTCCTAAATCCAGGAGTTTTTCCTGCCTTAAATCAGACATGAACACACAAATATATCAGATTAATGACTGAAAACAACAAAAAATGGTGTTGAATTTGTAATTTCAGAGAAAGATTAATTTTTTTTTTCAAGCCAGGAGTAATTTGAAAACCCAAAAATGGTGTTGAATTTGTAATTTCAGAGAAAGATTAATTTTTTTTCAAGCCAGGAGTAATTTTGCAGCTGTTTCCCAATGGAACATTCTGGGTTTTGAGGATTTCTCGTCAAAGCTGAGCATGGGAGGAGCAGGATCCCCCTGAGCACAGGGATGTGAGGAGGGGGCTCTGGGAAACCTGAGAAATCTGGACACAACAAATTTCCAGGAAGGAAAAAGAAACCTTTGGAACCTTGAGATGAAATAAAAAACCTGAGCCTGCTGCTAAAAATGGCTGTGATTAGGACAGCAAAATTTGATTTGGAGATGTTTGAAAGAGGCTGAGAGGAATAAATCTTGCTTTATTTTTATTTTTTATTTTCAGCAAATGATGTAACTTCTAAATGCACATAAAAGACCAAATATTTGTTAGAAAAATGAAAATGTCAACATAAAGCTTGGGTTTAGTACGGTGATTTTCATCTTTAAAAGTCAGTTTAATTCTAACATGAGCAACTATGCTGAACCTAAATCCTAAAAGATGCAAAACTTGAAACTGTGTTGCTTTATGACAGAAATTGTTTTTATTTTCTTTTACTTTATAGGATCCATCCTGAAGACTGAGTTCTGGGAATCTGGAAGATTTAGTGCTACAAATCCCATCACTTTTTTCTCTTTTTAATGGAGAATTGGGGCACAAACACAAAATGTTTAATGGTGCTCAGATGCCAAATTTCTGCCAAATAATTTTTACTAGGGCTGGACACAGAATTGCTGCTGAAATGATTGAAAATGAGAAGTTGGCAAAGTCCTTCTGAGGCAAAAATGTGCATTTTGGCTCCTTTTGCTTGCAGGGACTGCAGAGCCAGAAAAGTCAGATCAAAAAACCAGAATTATTTAACTCTTGAAAGCCTGGTTTGTGCTGCAGTTGGATTGTTCTGGAAAATACTGGAATTTCAAATTTTCTACAGTTTTCTCATAAATTGATCCTGTCCCATCCTGTTCAGCCTGGCCTTGGACACTTCCAGCTGCTCTGGGAATTCCATCCCAGCCCCTCCCCACCCTCCCAGGAGGAATTTATTCCCAACATCCCATCTAACCCTACTCATTTAATGGTTTTCTTTATCTCCTTTGTAGAATTTCATGCAAAGATTTTTACAATTTTTATATCTTTTATAAAAAGCCAATGAAAATAAACTTTTTTTTTTCATTTGAGCCATCAACTCCAAACTTTTCCTCTATATTTTTATATTTTATTATGTTTTTATTCCTGGGTGATATTTCTCCCCAGCATTGCATTTCTCTTATTTGTACCTTCTTTTCTTTTTATTCTGTGTACAATTCAAGGATTTGAAGAACACTTAAACCTGTTTTGTTTCTCCCTGGTTTTATCCTGGGTGGAATTCAAGGATTTCAGAAGCACTTGTAAATAAAACCTGTTCTTTTTGTTTCTCCCTGCTTTTTTTTTTTCCTTCTGTGTGGAATTCAAGGATTTGAAGAGCACTTAAAAAAAACCTTTTTCTTTTCAATGTCTCCATTTGCTTTTTTCTCTCCCAAATTATCTGTGTAAGAGCATCTATAAATACCAGAGCAAGTCAGGCATGAAGCACTGAGACTAAATATAAAACCTAAGGAAAAAATACAGCAAAAAACCACCATGAAGATGAGAACACCTTGATTTTATTGGAGAGATCCTGTTATCCACATGGGATCTGTGGATCTACCATAGACCAGGCTCAAACCTCCTTCAGCACTGCAAAATTTTCAAAATATTTGAGCCGTATCAGGCACCAAAATAGGATTTGTTGGAACCCTGGCTGCTGAGAATTTTAGATTTTTTGTGCTGACAGATGCTGAACCCCAAGAGAACTCTGCATTGACCTGAGGCCATGGGGAAGGCTTCCAAAATTGAGTGACAGCACTGGGACTGTGGGTGTGGAGTTTGGATAGAAGTGTGTGACATCACAGGGTGGAAAACATAGAGTTTAAGGGTTGAGAATATAGTAATGTAAATAATGCAAGATGGAAGTTTTGGGGTGGAGGGTGGTCCTTCTTCTCCTTCTTCACCTTCTTCTCCTCCTTCACCTTCTTCTCCTCCTCCTTCTTGTTCTCTTTCTTCTCGCCCTTCTCTTTCTCCTTCTCCTCCTTCTTCTTACCCTTCTTCTTCTTCTCCTTCTCCTTCTTCTCCATGGGTTTGGGTGGTTTTGTGTGATTGGATAAAAAGTCTCCATTGTGGTCACGGGTGTTTGATTATTGGGCTAAAAGTAAAAATAATTGAGGTGTCATACCTGAACTGGGTATTTTATCATTAAAATGCCTTGCAGAGAGAGATGTAGCTCCATTTTTAGTTTGTTCCAGAGAAGTGCTGCAGAACTCAGGGTTTGTGAGACTGTGACAGAGATAAGAACTGATAAACTTCTGAGTCTGAATGAGTAACGCTGTCCCATGATTGAATCCCAACCTTGGCAGAGAAAAGAAGCAAAAGAATCCTCAGGATCTAATTTCTCCAAGAGGCTTTCAAAATTCCAGTTAAGTATTCCAAGAAGTGATGGAAGGGGATTAAAATCCCTGTTAGGACTCCAGGATCCACCTGGAACAGAGGCTTGAGAGGTGCATACAACTGGGTTATTCCCAAAGCAATTTATTTGCCTCAAAAGTTACTGTCAGAATAGAAAAGTATCCAAAGCCTTGCTGGGATCTGAGAGGGGATTGGAATCCCAGAGATTCCAACAAGGGATGTGCTGCACTCAGGAAAATCAAATGGAAATCCAGATTAATGTGTTGCACCCAGGAAAATAAAATTAATGTCCAGACTGCTCTGGAGAGGTTTGACAAATGAATAGTAAAACTCATATTTCAGGGGTTATTTCAATATTTAATTGAGGATCACAGAAGCACAGCAGGATTTGGGATCTGGGGGTGAGATGGGATGAGCCATCCAAAAAATCTGAGGCAGCTGCTGCTCTTGGTTTTGTAATTGTTCTTAAGGCCATTAAATTAAACCCTTGTAAGAAATAAATATCCTAAAGCATCCTTCATTTGTATGCTCAGTGCTGGTTCTAAAAATATGAGGGAATAAAGAGATAATTTATCCAATTCCTGTGATCCTGCAGTGCCTAATGGGCTTTTTGTGTTAATAACAGAAGCAAAGCAGATTGCTGTGCATTCCACCAGCTCCTAAACTCGATGAGTTTGTTTATACCAGGACAAATTAGCAAAGGCCTCATATAAACAAGGTGGTGGAGTTGGCAGCTTGGAAAAAAAAATCCATGTACAAGGAGATGAATTTGCTTTTTAACTTGTTTGGAAGATGACTCGTACCTTAAATGGGTCAGCTCAGCTGGGAGGATCTTGACCAAAGGGATTTGAAACCAAATCATCACAAGGAAGATTTTTGGAGAGGTGGGAACTGGAGCCAGGCAGGACCTGGGGAAGGAGGGGGGTGAAGGGGAAAGGGGCAAAAACAGGATGGAAAAACCTGGGAGATGGAGAGGAAGGCAAGGAAGGTCCTTGAGGCAGCAGTGAGGGGGCAAACAGCCTGGGGAAATAGATGGATTTTGTAGCTCTGGGTGGTGGGAAGCAGAGGGAACACTGAAATACCTTCCCTTCCTCCTTGGCTCTGGATTTCAGTCCCTTTCCCACCCTCCCAGTCCCTTTCCCACCTTCTCCCCATGCAAGGGCTGCAGGAAGCAGGGAAAGGCTCACAGCCATTCCTGGCGGCCCCTCTCTGCTCCCTCCCTCCTCACTCCTTCCCTGCCCTTTTCCAGGAGCTGAAGGCTCCCAAATGAGATTTTGGAGCACTTCCTCCTCTCTCCTCGCTGTTCCCAAGGGTTTTTCCCATTTTTTTTCCCCAGCACTGCCCACCCTGATGAGGCTGCCCTGTCCCCCAGTAATCCCTGCCTCCCTTTGGAAGGAATTCCTGCCTGGAGCTGCCAGGGCTGCTGTGAGAAGCTCACAAAACACACAATAACCTTTACTGGAACGGCCAGAAAGGCAAACGCTGCCCTGGTAATTTATTCAGCCAGCTGAACTCCATCAGGAGGAGTCGGTGATGGACAGAGAGCACTCTGCTGCTGCGTCTCCCTGCATTCACCTCGTTTTGCAGGGACAGTGGCTCTGCAGTTTGGAGGACAAGCTGCAGTTTTATCAGCTTGGAGAGGTTTGGGATCTCAGCTGCTCTGGGGCCCAAAGAGCCCCTCCCGCACCCCTGCAATTAATAAACACTCGTTAAGGCTTTAATTGCCCCTTAATTCCCAT
Organism: Passer montanus; assembly: GCF_014805655.1. Lineage (NCBI taxonomy): Eukaryota > Metazoa > Chordata > Aves > Passeriformes > Passeridae > Passer > Passer montanus. The sequence continues at coordinate 707,788 of NW_024359056.1, forward strand.
ATCAGGAAATAAGGGAAGGGGCAGCTCCTGCCCGAATTGCTCTGATCTGTCTCATTTTAGTCCTCACCTGGATGAGCTTTGGAAAACCAACTTTTCCCCTGGCTTTTCCTCCTTGTGTGGCTGGCAGACTCAGAGAGGAAGGGCAGCCCTGCCTGAGATGGCATTACCTTGATTGCATCCCTGCATGCCTGGAGGCTGAAAAAGGAGCTCTAGGGCCCAGCAACATCCCTGGGTTTGCTTTTGTTCCCTGGCATTTTCAGAGCTGCTCTGGAAAGTTCTGACTTGAGAGCAGAGGGGCTGCAGGAGGTGAAATGGGGAAAACCCAGCTCCCAGTGCCTGCCTGCAGCAGGAGCAGGCACTGCCTGCTGCTCTCCTGCCTGCCAGAGCTGCACAAGTGACATTTTTGGAGACCGGGCACCATCCACTCCTGTCTGGAATTTATTTACTGCTCCAGCTCAGCCTGGGACAGGGTTTGAGGCATCCTGTCAGGATGGTGTGGCCCTCAGGGACCTCTCAAGTGTGTGAAACAAAGAATGAGCTGATTGTGCAGGAACAGAGCCCTGGGCAGGTGTGTAAAGCCAGGAATAACTGATTCTGCAGGAATAGAAACCCTGGGCAGGTGTGTAAAGCCAGGAATAACTGATTCTGCAGGTGCAGAACCCCTGGGCAGGTGTGTAAAGCCAGGAATAACTGATTCTGCAGGTGCAGAGCCCTGGGCAGGTGTGTAAAGCCAGGAATAACTGATTCTGCAGGTGCAGAGCCCTGGGCAGGTGTGTGGCCAGAGGGGAGCAGCAGAGGAGCAGCGTGGCAGGCACAGGGGGCTCTCGCTGGGCACAGGAAGGAAAAGCAGAGAGGTTTCATTGTTTTTCTCCTCAGAGCTGGGTTTTGCACAGCCCAGCCCACGCTGGGACTCACAGAAGTTTTCCCTGAAGGAGCTGGAAGGACTTTCTCAACTGGATTTGGTTCTTTAATACTTTTGGGAGGATGTGGCCAGAACAAATTGGTGCTGGGGAGGGAGGCTGATGAAATCAGCCAGGATGTGTAATTCCTCAATCAGATTCTCAGCTGCACCCGTGCCCTTGCTGGAGTGCTCTGAGCAGCAGAAATCCTGGGAGAGACACTAAAACAGGATTGGAGAAGGTGTGGGTTTGGGGAAGTGACCAAAACATGGAATTTTCTCAAGCGTGGGAAGGGAGGGAGGGAATCTTAGGAGGAAAACTGTTCTTTCTGTCAGGGCTGAAAGGAGATTTTACTGACACAGAACTCTGTGGTTTATTCACTCTTTGTGTTTAAACACTGATAAGGAAGAGTCTGAGTCAAAGCAAACTCGCTGGTATTGATCAGGAATATTTTAAACCCTGATTTCCAGCACTGTAATAGGCCCAGGAATTCACCAGCTGCTTCCATCCCTGGTGGCTCTTTGGGGAAAATCCTCAGCTGGTGCCAAGCAAGGAGTGTCCCCTCAGGGCCACTGGGCTGGGTTTCAGTGGGAACCTGTTCCTGGGCCAGCAGAAATGGGGTGGATCCACTCTAATCAGTGCCATAAAATCCCAGAAGGGTTCGGTTGGGAGGGAACTCAAATCCCCTCCAGTCCCATCTCCTGGGAAGGGACAGCTCCCACTGTCCCAGGGTGCTCCAGCTTGGCCTTGGGCACTGCCATGGTTGGGAGGGAACTTAAATCCCCTCCAGTCCCATCTGCTGGGCAGGGACAGCTCCCACTGTCCCAGGGTGCTCCAGCTTGGCCTTGGGCACTGCCAGGGATCCAGGGGCAGCCCCAGCTCCTCTGGGAATTCCATCCCAGCCCCTCCTCAACCTCCCAACCAGGAATTCCTACCCAATATCCCATCTCTCCCTGATCTCTGTCAGTTTAAAGTCCTTCCCACTTGTCCTGTCCTCTTGGCTCTGTCCCTGGAAGGAGAGCAGGAATTTAATCCTGATTAATTCCACTGATGGAAATGCCAGGAACAAGCTGCAGCTCTTTTGTCTGGGCTGAATTCCTCCCCTGGCCAGCAAATCTTGGATGAGATACAGAGGTGTCAACCCCAGGTCCCTTTTGTACCTTTCCCCTGTCCCAGGTGACCCCTCAGTTCAGGCAGAGGCTGGGAGGTTCTTCAGGAGGTTAATTTGGGCAGCCGGGGGAATAAAACCAGACTCAGGATGTGTTGGGAGAGCTGCTGTGGCTCTGGAAAAGCTCCAGGGCTGCTCCCAGCCAGGCCTTTCCCTGTGTGCCCGCTGGGCAGGGCTGAAGGAGGGTTTGGGGTGTGGGGTGTCCTGGGGTGCCCCAGCCCTGGGTCAGCACCTGCCCCTGCTGAAATGCTTCCATGTGCCCCACAGGGTCTGGAAGGCAGCTCCAGAGGATGGATAACACCCCTGGAGAGATGGAGACATGGGAGAATGGAAAACCTTCTGATGTGACTCCTGCCAGCCCACCCTGGCTGCTCCCAGGCCTCCCAAAAACCCCTTTTCCAGCAGATCCGTGTCACATCCCCAGGGAGCACTGCCAAATTCCCTGCACAGCACTGCCTCTGCCTTGCACAGAGCTGACATCCATCCCTCGGGGCTGGGCTCCTCTTCTTTGTCCAGACATCATCAGAAATTGGGGTTTTTTGGCTACAGAGAAATGTTTGGAGTCCTTCAAAGGGACAGCAGTGGAATTGAGCTCTGCTGGAAACTTCCTTTGGGATCCTGAGCAATTTCAATCTAAATTTACAAGCTGTAAACCAGAGAGGTTTTTGTCTTTCACTGGGGTTGTGGTGGCTGTGGAGTTCTGCATTTTGGAAGGTGAACTCTTGTTTTCAACTTGACATCGGGGCACTTCAGAGCCAAAGGGTTTTTGGGGCTGTGAGCTTTAGTCCTATATTTAGCTAGTCCTACATTTAATGAGTCCTATATTTAGTTGGTCCTATGTTTAGTGAGTTCTGTATTTAGTGGGTCCTATATTAAGTTAGTCCTATATTAAGTCACCTTAAATCTGAGTCCTATCTACTTAATTGATCTGTAAAATCATCCCCAGGAAGTTCTGCTGTCCCACCCATCCCACCTGTAACTCCCTGACCTGTTAAACCTGGCTTTCCTTTGGGAGAACAACTATTCCTGTGGATCAGGGGGCTTTTCCAGCAGTTTAGGAGTGAAAATTCCTTCATTATTCCTTCATTGTTGTGAGAATTTATCCTCCAGGGCCACCCAGTGCTGCTCCTCAGCAGCATCCCAAGGCTTGCCAGGTGAATTATCCCTGTGTGGGATTTCTGTCAGATCCATGCAGCTGGGAGGTCAATTTTTCTCCCTGGATAAGGAGAATTTTTGTGTAAAAAGGAGTTTTTTGGAGCTGTGTGAGCTGGAATTCTGTGTAGTGGATGCACTGCAGCAGCAGTGACTCCACACTTCTGCTCCATCCCTCTGCTGATCCCAACATTTTCTCGCCCTGTGGATGCCAGAGCTGGGGATGGGGATTTATTGATTGCTGGTGCAGCAAAGTGATTTCAGGCTGGCCAAAGGGATTCAAGGAAAGCTCATTTTGCTGAGCTGGGGTTTTTTTCACCTTAAATCTGAGCTCTGTCTGTGGCAGAAAACCTTCAGCAGGAGTTGGTGGCATCAAGGAATTCATATAAATAACATTTAAAGTTTTCCTTCTGACAGTGGATGAGGAGCACAAAGAACTGCTGGGAAAAGAAAGGCAGAAGGGTTGACGTTGCAGATTTTGTGTTTTCAAAGTAACTCGAGTGAGAACATCACACAAAGGGAATCAAATCCATGGAGCAAAGAGTCCATGGGAGGAGCTGGATCCTGAGCTTTCATGAGCCCGTGCTGCCACTGAGCTCCTAAGAGTGTAAAAGCAGGAGGAATAATTTCATTTTTGCTACTATTTAATTAATAATATTATTTTCATAGTGGTTTCTTTTCTTTATTTTCTTTATTTTTATTATTATTTTCATAGTAATTTTATTTTCTAGTGTTTTATTTGAAGTAATATCAATCACTAAATCCTCTGCATGCAAAACAGCTCAAAATTTGGACAAATTAAAAAACCATGAGGCAAAAAAGCAGGTAGAAAGCAAGGAAAGTTTGATTCATTTTTTTCTTTTTCTCTGAGAAAACATTTCTGGCTGTAAATAAGAAATACTTCTCTTTTCAGATGCTCAGTTTTGTTTCAGCACAGCAGTGCTGGTGTGAAATGCAGACTTCACCTCTGGACTGAGAATTTCACTGAATTCATTAAAAAAGAACAGTAAGAAACCTTTATCTTTTCCAGGGAAAAATTCATTTTCTTGAGTTTGAAATCTTGTAGGATGAATTCTGATCAGGAAAAGTAGGAAAAATCACACGTGAAGCAGAAGAGGTAACAAAAAAGAGAGAAAAGGGTAAAACACTCAAGGGAAATATTTCAGCAGCTCTAAAATCTTCCCCTGCCCCAGGTGTGAATTCACTGGTGGACATCAGTGTCCTTCCAGAGTATTTGGAATATTTGGGTCCTTTGGAAGTTGCAAAATTCAGGTGGAAATGATGCAGAGGAGCCCAGGGAATGGAATTTCCAAGGCTCTCATGTGAAGGAAGCAAGGGCAGGAATGAGCCCAAAGCAGGGAATTGTGAAAAAACGGCTGGGATGGATTTGTGGGAGCAGAAATGTCTTGGTTTGAAAAGATAGGTGTCTGTTAAGGAAGACAGGAGCTTTTTGTGAAATGGAAAATGTAAATTCTTTCTCTCCAAATTATTATAATTTTGAAATTAAGAGGTTCTCAGGTAAAGACAGGGGAATAGGAATAACAGTTCTTTATTAGGGGAATTAAAAATACAAATGTAATTGTATAAAAAAGTATTAAAAATAGTATAAAATAGAAATATATAGACTATAGAAATATATAAATATATATAAAATATATAGAAATATATAGGGAAAATATAGAGAAATATATAGAAAAAATAGTATAAAAAAGAAAACAAACTATTGATAGAGTCAGAAAGCAATCTGACACCCTGTGGGTCAGGGTGTTGGTAGCAGTTTGATTAAATGGTGGTTGTAGTTTTTTTGGGGTGATAAATGTTGTTCTGTTGAAGCAGTGATATTGTATAAGGATATAGTTTGGGGTTTTTTTTAAGATTTGGTGGTGGTAGAGATAGGCTTGGTCTTCTTTTTGTAATCCAGTGGAGAAGAAAGCTGGTTTTTGGAAAAGGTTGGTTGTGGTATTCCAAACCTCAGATTGTATCCAGGTAGGAATGCTTGGCTCCTCCCTCTGGGTGGAGTTTTTTACAATGGGATGATGGGATTTTATCAGTTAGGCACTGACACTTTATGGCTCATTAATAGAAGATATTTTTCTGGAGGGAGGGTTGCTTGTGGAAGAGATAAAGAAAACTTTAATTAACAGAAGAGAGCTGCCCCACTTCTAGAAGATGGGAATAGAATACACACTCCTATTTCCAACTGAAGACTCCCACTCATTTCTGTCACCTTTTCCTAATTAATATCTGTAAATTCTGCCTCTGGATCGAGGCACAGCATGGCCAGGCTGTGCCTGAGCGGGGCCCTGGAGGGGCCTTCCCTTGTGTGTGCAATGATTTCCTGCCTTTTCCTGTGACAAAACCATGGAATTCCAGTGCACAATTAAATTATAGTGCACAATTAGCTGCTGTTTCAATGGCAAAATGAACAATTAATGTAATGACACAGGAGTGCTGCCTAATTAAATGATTCTATCGCTTCTAAATGTGGATTATTTACATTAATGTGAAAGCAAAGCTGTGTGGCACAGCCAAAACTCCCTGAGATTTGTGAATTACTACAAGCAAATTGCATTTATGCAATTATTTTTTTATTTTTTAATTCATGCAATTAATTTAATTTTTAAAGCAAATTTTTAGTATTTTCTTTTTCTTTTTTTTTAAGGCTAAGGAAAGGAGAAGGAAGGACATGTGTGTTCCCACCCTGGAGCCAGGACTCTGCTCCAGCTCATGCCAGCCCGAGCTCTCCTGATCTACATTTTATCTGCAATGCATCAGAAGTTTGTGCAGTTTTTTTTTTCATTTGGCACAATTCCCGTGGCCTGTGCAGAGATGCAGCCTCACCAGCCAGGTGCTACATTCCCTGTAACCCTTGCATTGCTGCTCCAGGAAAACCAAAGGATGCACTCCTAAACCCAAAACACTTCCTGTGCTGTAAATTCAAAAATGTGTAAATTCAAATTACAACAGCTCTGAGGAGACTGTTCAAATGCAGAAGGATTTTTAAAGATTTCTTTTAAGGCCACAAAACAATTATTTGTAAGGTTTTTTTAAAGCCTAAAAAACTAAATTATTTATAAGATTTTTAAATTCAGAAAATTCCATTATTTTAAGATTTTTAAAATCCTATAAAACTCAATGGTTTTTAAGATTTTTTAAATCCTATAAAACTCAATGGTTTTTAAAGTTTTTAAGCCCAGAGAACTCAATGTTTTTTAAGGTTTTTAAGCCCAGAGAACTCAATGTTTTTTAAGGTTTGTAAGCCCAGAGATCTCAATGGTTTTTAAGGTTTTTAAGCCCAGAGAACTCAGTGTATATAGGCAGGTGTAGGCTCGGTCTTCCAGGGTCATGGAATTTGTGCCCCTGCCAGATTCCCTGGCTTTTGTAAGATTCCTTCTTTAAATGTTCACAGTCTATCACTTACTTGGCCTTTCATGAACCTGATTATTTTGTAGTGCAGAATAAAAAAGAGAAAAAAATAAGTCATGACAAAGAACTCTCGGGTGTATAAAGGGAGAAATCTCTTGTCTACACCAGTATTTGAGGGTTTTGAACAGAATTTATTTTTTTTCATTGGAGGCCATGTGGCTGTGCTCAAATCTCCATCAAGGTGCAGGAATTGCAGGCAGAGTTTAGCAGGTGTTGTCTCTTCCCATCCTGTGCCCTCTTTGGGTTAATTTCTCTGAATAAATGGACAATTTTAGGGCTGTTCCTTAAAGCCTAGGTAAGGAAATCGGGCAGAATCCTGTTTTTCCAGGCAAAAAAGGATAAGAGCAGTAAGATCTACCAGCAAAGGCTGCAGTGATGAGCTGCTGTGGGAATCCTTAGAAGGAGAGGGTTTTGGGAAAGCTGTAGAAGGTGGGCTTTAGAAACAGCAGAACTGCAATTAGAGCTAAGTGGTAGTTTCAAGACTTCATGAGAAGTAGAAAGTAAGGATAAATAAAACAATGCTCTGTGTGTTAATGCTTGGCTAGAATAAATCCCTAAGCGACAGAAAAGTCTATCTAGTGAGATGTTAGGACGTTCTAAACTTAATAATGGAATTCTAATACTAAATGTATTTTAAAGCTTACAAGCAGGTAATTTATTCAAAATAAGCAAGCATTGTTTTAACTGAAAGTACACGTGCTTATAGTGGTTGGATAGAACTACTGACAATGTGCTTTTGCTTTGTGTGGTTGGCCAAAAAACTGTAAAAGTGAGTTGTAACATTGAGTTCTTTGGCTGTTGCTGAGGACGTGAGTCAGTGACATCTCATTATCTTCAAGTCCAGGTAAGGAAATTAAAGCAGAATCCTGTTTGTAAAGCAGAATCCAAAAAAGTAAGATTTATCAGCAAAGGCTGCAGTGATGAGCAGCCTCTGTCCTTGGGTATTTGCAATTTGGATTGATAACTCAGTGAAATAACTGATGATAGATTGAAATTCATGTGTGAATTCCTGAGGTTTATTGAAAGCATTTGCTTTTCAGCACAAACTGGAGAAGCAAAATTTTCCCTGAGAGTCCCAGTCCCCCTCTGTGGCTGCTTCCAAAACTCAGTCTTTTACAGAAATTCACTAAATCTGGTGTAAAGGAAGTTTAATTTAAAAGAACCAACACAAATCCTACAGGAGGATGGAAAAGTGGGAAAAACTCCTCAAAGCCCTGAGCAATGTTGTCTCCCTGTGCTCAAGGCTGGGTGAGTTGCAGGTGGATGAATCTGGAATAAATTGAGTGAATTTAATGGGGTTTGGGTTTTCTGCAGTTTTCCAAGTGCTATTTTCAATGTCAAAGGTGACTTGGAAAATATTACAGATAATCTGGATCTATAGAAGGGGGAATATCCCAAAGGGGTGTAAATTCCTCCTGGTGAAGTTAACTTCACTTGGAGAATTTGGAATTTCTTTTTGGGGTTTTAATTCTTTATATTTTATAATATTTTCATATTTTTATATATTATTTTTATATATATTAAAAAATTATTTTTATTTTTATTTTTTTCTTGTGTATCACTGGTGACCAACAATGACAGTGATATTTCCAAAAGTGCCACTTTAGGAAGAAGCAATTCCCATGAAAACACCCCCTGGTTTCCTTCCAGCTGCAGCTCCTTGATCTTCCCAATCCCTGAGCATCTCAAAGCCAAACTGGAATAAATGGTAAAGGACCCTGAAGAACAAAACCATTTAAGATTATGAAGATGTACATGGGTATGATGTATTTAAAAATGTGCTTTTTGCACACTTAACATTTTTCCTGACTGGAAGCCTTAATGTCTGATTGAAGGTTGTTCATGACACATCTCTGGAGATGGAAGAAACAATAAAAGTGATTTAACAAGAGGAAAAAAAAAAGAGAGGCAGCAATAAATTTGAACATTGTCTGGGTTTCAGCTGCCATAGATTGTGGGGATAATGGCACATTAATGCACAAATCAATAGCCAGAATTAAAGCCAGTTCCCAGTCAGGCTCCTCACAGCTCTGCCAACCTTAACCTGCTTTTTCTCTCTTGGAGGAAGAGTGAAAGGTGTGGAGGAGAGGAGAGGAGAGTTGGATGTGCTGCTGGTGTGGAATCTTACAGAGGGCAGCTAATCCTGTTTTCCTGGGAATTCTGTTAGGAATGAGGCAGGAATCGTGACCCTTTGCTCAGAGCCTTTGCTGGGCTTTTGCAGCTCATTTTTTGGGGCTGGCAGCAGAGAATCCTCCAGCCCTGCCTGGATCCTGTGGAGCAGGAATGGGAACAAAGAATCTGCTGGCTCTCCTGGGCTCAGAGGAGCAGGACAGGGAGCAGCTGTAGCAGGAATGGAGCAGAGCATCCTCTGGCTCTCCCTGGGTTCCATGGAGCAGGACAGGGAGCAGAGCATCCTCTGGCTCTCCCTGGGTTCCATGGAGCAGGACAGGGAGCACAGAATCCTCTGGCCCTCCCTGCATCCCCTGGAGCAGGACAGGGAGCAGCTGTAGCAGGAATGGAGCAGAGCTGTTCATACCTGGCCTGCCATCCCCTCTGAGCAGGACAGGTTCATTTGGGGCCAGCAGGGCCGTTTTTGGGGACACGGCTCATCAGGGCTCTGCTGCTTAACGGGTTGTGACTGAGCTGCTCCTCTGCTCTGTCCCTGAGTGGGAGCAGGGGAGGTGAAGTGAGGGCCCAGACAGAGGGGGATGATGCAGAGCTCTGTCTGCCCTTCAAGCACCAAACAGGCTCAGGAGCTGTGAAACGTGTCAGGGGCTGCTTGCACAGAGCCTGGCTCTGGGATCTGCTGGTTTTGTCGTGGCATCCTAAAAAATACAGATGAAACCTTTGGGAACTTGGCCTTGAATGCAGGAACTCATCCCAAATGTTAAAGCCAGGCTGGGTGGGCTTGGAGCACCCTGGGACCGTGGGAAGTGTCCTTGTCCAAGGCAGGGGTGGCACTGGGTGGGATTTAAGGTCCCTGCCCACCCATCCCAGTCCATGTTCCATGCTCAGGCTTCTGGAGACGCGTCAGTGCCTGGATGTGGATCCCAGATGGGTGGTCCTGGCTCAGCACAGCTCATTTCTCTCTCTCCAGCTCTGTGGGAGGCTCAGTTTGCTGAGGACGGGTGATTGGGCAGCCCTGGGACCTGGTACTGCTTTGGCTTCTGCTTTCTGAGTTTCACAGAATCCTGGAATGGGTTGGGCTGGGAGGGAACTTAAATCCCATCCAGTGCCACCCCTGCCATGACAGGAACACCTCCCACTGTCCCGGGGGGCTCCAGCCTGGCCTTGGGCACCTCCAGGGATCCATGGACAGCCCCAGCTGCTCTGGGAATTCCATTGCAGTCCCTCCCAGGGAACAATTCCTTCCCAGTCTCCCATCCATCCCTGCCCTCTGGCAGTGGGAGCCATCCCCTGGGTCCTGGCCCTCCACCCCCTGTCCAAAATCTCTCTCCATCCTTTTTCTTTCTAAGCCCCCTGTCCTGCTCCCACCTGGCTTTTGTCCTTTGCCCGGGCAAGGAAATAACCCCCAAATCAGCTGGATTTGGGAAATCCAGATTCCTCCCGCCACAAACCAGCACTCCACTTATTTCTATTTTCCAGTCTCCCTACCACAAAAATCCCTTTTGCTTCTCTGCGTTTCATTGCAGCTCCTCACGGAATGCTGGCCCTGTGCTGAGCTGGCTCCTGCACTGCTGGGGCTCCCCCAGCCCCTTCTGTTCCTGCCCTGCGACTCCTGGTCTCAGTTTTATTTCAGTTTTATGTCAGTTTTGTGTCAGTTTTGTGTCAGTGTGTCCCTTCAGCTGCAGGAAGGCTGAGCTGGTGGCAGTAGGTGGCACTGTCACAATCCTGCTCGGCCGAGCTGGGCGTGCGGGGGGGCTGGAGACAGAGGCGGGGGTGGAGGAGATGGGACTGGGGGGGAGGAGATGGGAAAGGGGTGCAGGTGATGGGAAAGGGGTGCAGATGATGGGAAAGGGGTTCAGGTGATGGAAAAGGCTTCAGGTGGGCTCTGTGGGGCTGCCCAGGGCTCTGCTGTGCCTGAGCTCACCTGGCTGGCAAACAGGGGCTGCTTGGCAGGGCACCAGCCCCAGGACCAACTTCCTGAAAGGGTGCAAATGATGGGAATGGGGTGCAGATGATGGAAAAGGGGTGCAGGTGATGAGGAAAGGGTGCAGGTGATGGGAATGGGGTGCAGGTGATGGGAAAGGGGTTCATGTGATGGAAAAGGCTTCAGGTGGGCTCTGTGGGGCTGCCCAGGGCTCTGCTGTGCCTGAGCTCACCTGGCTGGCAAACAGGGGCTGCTTGGCAGGGCACCAGCCCCAGACCAACTTCCTCAGCCCCATACGTGTCCTTGCCCCAGCATTGATCTCCTTGTCCCATTACTGATCTCCTTGTCCCATTATTGAACTCCTCAGCCCCAGGTGTGTCCTTGCCCCATTATGGATTTCCTTATTCCATTACTGGTCTCCTCAGCCCCACAGGTTCCTTGCCCCAGCATTGATCTCAGCCCCACTGGTGTCTCTGTCCCATTACTGATCTCTTCAGCCCCATATGTGTCCTAACCCCATTATTGATCTCCTTGCACCATTTCTGATCTCCTCAGCCCCACAGGTTCTTTGTCCCATTATTGATCTCCTCATCCCCAGGTGTGTTCTTGGCCCCAGCATTGATCTCCTTGCCCTATTTCTGATCTCCTCAGCCCCACAGGTGTTTCTGTCCCATTTCTGACCTCCTTGCACCATTGTTGATCTCCTTGCTCCATTTCTGATCTCCTCAGCCCCACAGGTGTTTCTGTCCCATTTCTGACCTCCTTGCACCATTGTTGATCTCCTTGCTCCATTTCTGATCTCCTCAGCCCCACAGGTGTTTCTGTCCCATTTCTGACCTCCTTGCACCATTGTTGATCTCCTTGCTCCATTTCTGATCTCCTCAGCCCCACAGGTTCTTTGTCCCATTATTGATCTCCTCATCCCCAGGTGTGTTCTTGCCCCATTATTGATCTCCTTGTCCCATTTTTGATCTCCTCAGCCCCACAGGTTCCTTGCCCCAGCATTGATCTCAGCCCCACAGGTGTCTCTGTCCCATTATTGATCTCCTCAGCCCCACCTGTGTCCTTGTCCCATTACTGATCTCTTCAGCCCCACCTGTGTCCTTGTCCCATTACTGATCTCTGCAGCCCCACATGTGTCCTTACCCCATTATTGATCTCCTTGTCCCATTTATTGATCTCCTCAGCCCCACCTGTGTCCTTGTCCCATTACTGATCTCTGCAGCCCCACATGTGTCCTTACCCCATTATTGATCTCCTTGTCCCATTTATTGATCTCCTCAGCCTCACAGATTCCTTTTCCCATTACTGATCTCCTCAGCCCCACGTGTCTCTGTCCCATTTCTGACCTCCTCAGCCCCACAGGTTCCTTGTCCCATTTCTGATCTCCTCAGCCCCAGGAGTGTCCTGGCCCCTCTGGGCTGTGCCAGGCAGTTCAGCCCCAGCTCTGGCAGGGGCTGTGGTTCCTGCAGCACTTCCACACTCTCCTTGCCCCACAGCTGCCCTGGAACTGCAGCAGGATTTTATCCTGGAGATTTGCATTGTGCTGCTTCAAGAGGATTCTTGCCCTCTGTCCTGTTCTGTGGCTTTGCTTCCTTTAGGATAATTAAATAAAGCCTCTGTTTCTCTTTATTCCCACAAATAAATTCCAGCTCCCTCCCCTGTGATGCTGCCCTTCCATCTATCATTAGTGATTTTCCTTTTGTTGTTTTTAATACCAACCCCCCACATGCACTTTTACAGCTGGTGCAACCCCTCAGAGCGAGTTTGACATCCAAACCTCTTCCTGGGCTCATCCTGAATTTATCCCCAGCCACAGGGATGTAGAACTGGAAACTCAGTGGTGAATTTGGAGGTGTGAGGAATTCATCAGCAGGGTTGGATCTCCAAAAACCCCAATTCGGCACTGCTGTTACTGGGAGAGGAAAAGCTGATAGTAAAAGGGATGGTTGGTTAAACTGGAATTCTTGTTCCCTCCTTTAAAACTCTCTCAGGGGTTTTCAGTCATGTCTTTACACTGAGTTTTTATTTGTTTTTGTAGAAAAGGAGCTCTTGAGGGAACTCATTATTGCTAGCAATGGGATTGTCCCAGTCTGTTCCTGGTGAAAATGCTGCAGACTGGGAGAAATCTCCTTCCCCTGCTGAATTTCAGAGATTTCAGATAAAAAGGAGCAATTGTAAATACTGTTCTATGTTCTTTGTAGTATTCTATTTTCTTTTGATAGGAAACCCGGGATCAGGGATTTCCTGAGGGTGGAAACAGTGACTGGCAAAGATCTCCCAGCTGAGGCAAACTGGCACCCGTGAAACTTTTCTCACTGGGACAGGAGAGAATTTCACACGAGTTTGTCACTTTTTTTTTTTTGGGGGAGTTTATTTGCACACTTTCAAGGGGAAGCCATGAAAAAATTCCTCTGGGAGATTAAAAAAAGCTGAAGGAAGTGGAAATGAAGCCAAATTCTGCACTTTGGAAGGAGATAATCTGCAATCATCTGGCCCAGGGAAGGGAATTTAGCTAATGGGAACAGCAGCTTTGTCCCTGTGTGACAGCGACCTTCAGGGACAGAGATGTCCCAGGGCTTGGTCAGCACTGCCCGAGCTGCCTTCCCCACCCAGCACCTCCACGAGAGCCCTGGAACACTCTGGGAACGTTGGGTGTGGAGCTGGATGGAATTTCAGTCACACGGGAGGGAACTGGGGATGGGGGGCTGCATTGGGGGATGATTTTGGGCATTTAGTTCTTCTCTAACTACCCAGAAAAAAGTGAAAGTGCTGTGTTTGTGCAGGAACAGAAATGATTCTTTGTGCAGGAGCTTGCTGTGAAGTTATCCTGGAGCAGGATGGGGTTTCAGTGTAACAGCAGAGTTATCCCAGAAGGGATCTGATCAAATGCTGTTCCCAGCATTTGAAGGGATGGATTTGGGAACGATGCTGAGTGAAATTCCAGTCCTCTCCACTTTGTTTTTTGTGTTTGTTTTGTTGAAATGATGATTTTAAATCCCTTTTTGAACATTAACAGTTCTATTATTCAATTATTCTCAATTTAGGGCTTGCTTTGTCCAGCTTCCATTCTTCTCTGACTGAAAAATACTTGAGAACCACTTTTTGTATCTCTTTTTTTTTTTTTTTTACATTTTTGGAATATGTTCCCATGGTTAAGCGCCTCTTGGTTATAGAAAGAGCCCATTCATATCACTTTTAATAAGAAATTAATAATATTTACAATTATGTAATCTCTGGCTCCTCTCTACCTTTTTCCAGTGAAAATACTGTGTTTGAGCAGGAACAGAAATGATTCTTTGTGCAGGAGCTTGCTGTGAAGTTATCCTGGAGCAGGATGGGGTTTCAGTGTAACAGCAGAGTTATCCCAGAAGGGATCTGATCAAATGCTGTTCCCAGCATTTGAAGGGATGGATTTGGGAACGATGCTGAGTGAAATTCCAGTCCTCTCCACTTTGTTTTTTGTCTTTGTTGTGTTGAAATGATGATTTTAAATCCCTTTTTGAACATTAACAGTTCTATTATTCAATTATTCTCAATTTAGGGCTTGCTTTGTCCAGCTTCCATTCTTCTCTGACTGAAAAATACTTGAGAACCACTTTTTGTATCTCTTTTTTTTTTTTTTTTTTACCTAAGACCACGAAATGTTTGTAAAAGGTGATGTGTGAGTGTCAGGGGTGCAGCAAATCTCCAGATTTCTTCCATCAGCTCTTGGCCAGCTCCTGCTTTCCTCACACCTTTTGCATTATTGATAATAAAAGCTCAGCCACCAAGTATTAAAACCAGCAAAAAAGGGAGGTTTAATTGCAGAAAAGTCAGAGTCAGCTGAAAATAAATGTGACTTTACAGCTTCCACTGGCAATTCCAGCCTCCTGCTCCCCCATCTGCCGCTCCAGCTCTGCACAGAGCGAGCAGAGTTCAGGGTTTTGTCAGGATTTGGGGGGAAGAACACAGACTTGAGAAATTATCTTGCAAAAGAAGCCTTAAATGCAAAAATTTAGCATAAAAAAATAGCGAAGTTCAGGATTCTGGGAGATTTTCCTCACTCTGCTGAGTGCTGCCTCTGCCTGGAAGCTTCAGCACTTGGAGTTTTGCCCGGCTGAAATCTCTGAGCTGAAATCTCAGTTTGAGAGCTGACAAAACAATACCTGTTAACCATCAGAAGGGCCTTGTTTGCTGGGAAACAGAGCAGATCCCCCAAAAAGCATGGGAAAACTGTCATGGGTACATTAGGGGATTGTGTGGTGGAGAATTCCAGGGCCAGAAATGAAATGGAAACCTTTCCTTGCTGATTAAATCCTGGGAATGAGCATTCATGGAATCTGGGAATTATTTGGGTTCGAAAGGAACTAAAAATGATCTTTTTCCAGCCCTGCCATGGCAGGGACACCTTCCACCATCCCAGGGTGCTCCAAACTGGTGGGGTGGAGCAGCCACTTGATTAAATCCTGGGCTGGGCTGGGGGGCACCTGCTGCCCATCCCCTGGGAATGAGCATTCATGGAATCTGGGAATGATTTGGGTTGGAAAGGACCTAAAAATCATTTTTCCAGCCCTGCCATGGCAGGGACACCTTCCACCATCCCAGGGTGCTCCAAACTGGTGGGGTGGAGCAGCCACAGCTGCTCTGGGAATTCCATCCCTCCCTATTTGGGTTCGAAAGGAACTAAAAATGATCTTTTTCCAGCCCTGCCATGGCAGGGACACCTTCCACCATCCCAGGGTGCTCCAAACTGGTGGGGTGGAGCAGCCACAGCTGCTCTGGGAATTCCATCCCTCCCCACCCTCCTACTGGGAATTCCTTCCCAATGTCCCATCTAACCCAGTGCTTGTTCCCACTGAAGCCATTCCCCCTCATCCTGTCACTGTTTAATGCTCCACTGCTCAGCACAACTTAATGCAATGAAATTTCTGTAAATTCTGGGATATTTGCTCTGACCTGAGCCCTTTCTTGGGCTCTGATGGGCTTTTCCAGCAGCCCATGTCATTTTATTTATCTGTCTGGGCTGTCTCCAGTGGCCAAATCCCGCAGCTTACAGGGGAGGAGCTCTTTCCTTCCCTGCCTCTGATCCCTTCAGTAAATTCAGGTTTTCCCACCAGTTTTGAGGGGAGTTTTCAGGAGTTCTTTCCCTTTAAACTCCCCTCTCCTGTGGGTACAAAGAGGTTTTTCAAGGCTGCTCTGCTCAGGTGACTTTTGGTGCTCTGCCCTCCCATGGATGTGTTTGCACCTCTAAGAACTGAATTCCTTTTTTCTCCCTCTGCCCAACTTCTTTTGCTTTCAGGGGAAATATTTCAACTCTCTGTGCACCTTTGAAAATCGACTTTCAAAGGGTTTGAGGGCAACCAGGGAGGGTTGATCTCTGCAGCTCATTCCAGGTTATTTCACACAACTTTACCTGCTTAAATATGAAATATAACCCAGAAACTGCCATGGGGATGGGTTTGCCTTGGGAAATACAAAATCATTTATTAATCCTCATCAAGGACCAGCCTCTGGCCTGTTTGAGGAGCTGTAAGAGAATTCAAGGCAGTAAAAACCAGTTTTAAGGATATTCCTCCCAGTACCAAGTGACTGAAGGGCTTTAAAAGTCTTTTCTCACTGACTCTTCATGTTTACATTGATCTCGCAAATTCCATTTATTGCTTGTATTTATTATTAGCAGGAGAGACAGAAATTTGCTCCCCGTGTTAAATTGTCTTGGTCACTTGACAGTTTTTGCCTTAAACTCTGTTATCAAAGACTTTAAGGGAACTCTGGAAATGTTTAAGAGGATTGGGAAATGGGTTTTCATCCTCAGGCAAAGCCTGTAATTACATTTGTGGGAAGGTTTTGGGGTTTTCCCTGTTTCTCACAGCAATTTTCACCAAAATTTCACTAGCTTTCGCTAATTTTCACTAGCTTTTCACCAAAAATAAGTTGTTGGGTTTTTTTTTCCTAACAGTATCACACCTCCATGTGATGTTGGATAAGTTCTGGGGCACAATTCTGTGCTGAATATGGTTTTCACCAAAATTTCACTAGCTTTCACTAATTTTCACTGGCTTTTCACCAAAAATAAGTTGGTTTTTTTTTCCTAACAGTATCACACCTCCATGTGATGTTGGATAAGTTCTGGGGTACAATTCTGTGCTGAGGATGTGGAATGGTGCAAATCAGTGCCACAAGGGAGGGCACAGGGGATGGAATTTTGCTCCCAGCCTGGAGGGACCCATGACAGAACCTCTGTTTATTGAATCAGGCTGTGATTTAAGAAGTGATCTCTTCACTGGAGACAGAAAAATCTTGGTTTTAACTGGGTATTCCTCGTCCACAGATGGAATTTTTCTTGTGGTACCAGATCTCTGCTGGGATTGAGGCATCAGCTTAAAAAAATAACAAAATCAGCTCTTCTAGTCCATGAAGAGACACTGCTGCAGAGAACTGAGCGAAAGCCAGAGGAAAATCTCTCAGCAGGAATTGTGTGTGCATTGGGGAAGGGTTTTAGGAGAATTTTAGGCGCCCCAGAGGAGGAGACAGAAAAATCTTGTTTTTAACTGGGTATTCCTCATCCACAGATGGAATTTTTCTTGGGGTACCAGAGCTCTGCGGGGATTGAGCTTAAAAAAATAATAAATTCAGCTCTTCTAGTCCATGAAGAGACACTGCTGCAGAGAACTGAGCGCAAGCCAGAGGAAAATCTCTCAGCAGGAATTGTGTGTGCATTGGGGAGGGGTTTTAGGAGAATTTTAGGAGCCCCAGAGGAGCTGTGGCTGCCTCTGAATCCCTGAAGTGCCCAAGGCCAGGATGGAGCAGCCTGGGGTGGGGGAAGGAGCCCCTGCCCATGGCACAGATGAACTCTGAGGTGCCCAAAGCATTCCTTGATCCTGTGCAAGGTTTGGGTGTGGAACCTGCTGCTCCCTGGGCTCTTTCCCTGCAGCTCCTCTCCTGGGTCACCTTTAGGGTGACAGATCCATGGATTTCCCAGCTCTCTTCTGACCAAAGCTGCCTCTCCAGCCGTGCCTGTGCGGAGCAGCTCCTGCTCCAGGGCAGCTCCTGCCACCCACGGCTGGCATGGCCTGGGTGAGCCCTGGGGTCTGGCAGCTCTGCCAGGCCTGGGTGAGCCCTGGTGAAATAAACGGGCAGGAGATCTTTCTCCTTTTTAATGCCTTTATTAAGAAGAATCAGCTCAGGTGGGGAGCAATCGATGGGTCGCGCCCACGCCGCTGCTGCTCCCAGGTGTGGCACAAAGAAGGAGGATGACGCAGTTTTGTCCTCTGGTCTGCAGGCAGAGCTGGGGATTCTGTCCTCACGGGAGAGTCACAGATCCCTGGCTTGTTTGTCCAACACCCCGGGGTGTCTCTTTAATCAGCATCTTTTCAGGTTAGGGTGAGAAGCAAAAAGGATCCAAGCATGCACTGGACTACGCTCCCATCCTTAGACGTCACTTAGGTCACTTGCTGGCTCGTGATTTTAGGGGTTTTCCTGGGAAAACTGTAAAAATTCGGGGCGCAATGCATTTCTCATCTGCATACTGGCTCTGATGTCACTCCTATTCTGGGTCTGTCCTGGTGTCCCTCCCTGGCAAGCGGCCAGCATCAGGGGGACAATGGTTAATCACCAGCCATTAACAGGTAATTGAAGAACTCCTCTTTAACAGTGAAACTAACTTACAGCAACTGGTCTGACTTGTTTTTAACTCTGCAACCTAAAAAAAAGATAGCTTTCTATTCATAACACTGGGGTCTGGCAGCTCTGCCAGGCCAGGCACGGGTGAGCTCTGGGGTCTGGCAGCTTTTCCAGGCCTGGTGAGCCCTGGGGTCTGGCAGTTCTACTGTCTCTAAAGCCTCCCTTTTACAGCTTTCCCAAAACCCTCTTGCCAGGCCTGGTGAGCCCTGGGGTCTGGCAGTTCTACTGTCTCTAAAGCCTCCCTTTTACAGCTTTCCCAAAACCCTCTCATTTTAAAGATTCCCACAATGGTTTACAAAGAGTGGCTCCTAATTAACCAAAGGTGACAGGTGTTATTAAGAGCCAATCAGGTTCTGAGTGAACGATGTTGGTTATAAATATCAGGAGATTGTAGTAAAGCAGCTTTCTGAAAATGCATGGAGTGTGTCACCTCTCTTCCTGTCCCTGACTCAATCGTGACAGGACAGGGCTGCCCTGGGGGTGTCACCAACACCAGCTCAGCTGTGACCTGAGCATCCCTCCTGCTCCTGCGGCTGCCAGAGCAGGCAGCCCTGACACTGCTCCTGTGTGTCTTTATTTCTGGCCTAGAAATGCTCACTGGCACAAAAGATAAACCTGAAGTGAGCTCTGTAAGCACTTAGCAAAATTCCAGTGCTGCTGGCTCAGTGGTTCTCCCCAGAATGGGGAGAATTTAGCTTTTATATTTGTCAGATTCAGGTTTGAGCTCTTCTGTTTTCATATTCTGTGCTGCTTTAGTGTGTGGGGCTGGGTTCATATCAGGGGATGGTGAGCTCTGTGCACAGAGCAGGGGACAAAACAATTCCTGCTTCAGCTGGGCACCAAGGACAAATGATCCAAATCTCAGCCCAAGAGCACAAACCCCGTGGGCTGCAGAGAGAAAAACAAGGATGGGACTGCAGGGGCTGCAGCTGGAATTGGACAATTAACTGCAACATGCAAATGGACCAAAACTTATAAAAGTGTGAGACCTTGTGACCTCATCCATTTTTTGTCCATTTTGGTTCATTTTGGGTGTAGCCCTGGCTGGGCTCTTGTGCTGCCCAAGGTGGATCCATGGAGACCTTTTAATAAATCCCTATTTTATTCTTTGACTCTGCCCAGCCTCTGCTCTAGGTCAGCCTTCCCAAGACATCAATGGAAGTTATAAATATTTTGTAAATGGGCTTGCGGAAAAAAAACAACTGCTTTTAGGAGAGACAGTGATCATGGAATTCTGGAATGATTTGGGTGGGAAGGGACCTTGAAGTCATCCAGTTCCACCCTGCCATGGCAGGGACACGTCCCACCATCCCAGAGTGCTCCAAGCCCTGTCCAGCCTGGCCCTGGACCCTCTCAGGGATGGGGAATCCATGGATGCTCCAGGGATGATGCAGCTAGAACCCAGCAGGAGTTCCTTGTTTCATTGAGAATTTCAACTCCAAAGCAATAGTGAATGATAATGAAAAGCAGATCATTGTGTCAAAGTCACAGATTTAAGTCATTGCATTGGGACTCCTCATCTGCCTGAAGATGAGCTGTGCCTAATGACTTCATTTCAGGATGTATCCCAGTCTCAGGCTCTTTTTCCTGTGGTTTGTGAGGGACAAGAGCCTGACCAAGAGAAAATCTGTAGCAAACTGGTGAAGGAGCAATTGGAGTCCTTTTCTCCTCCCAAATCACACAGGTTGGGGCTGGATTCTGCCCTGCACCTTCAGCTGAGGCTGGAGCAGCTCCTGCCTTGATTTTTGCCCAGCCAAGGCTGGGAAGTGTCCAGGAACCGGGGCTGTGAGCAGCCGGGGCCCTGCAGCAGGAGTGAGCCATTCCCTGCAGCAGAACTGGCCCAGCACAGCAGGAGAGCACAGCTGGCCCACAGCTGGCTCAGGGCTGTCTCACAGCTGGATCAGTTCTGGCCCACAGCTGGATGAGGGCTGTCTCACAGCTGGATCATTTCTGGCCCACAGCTGGATCAGGGCTGGCTCACAGCTGGATGAGGGCTGGCTCACAGCTGGATCAGTTCTGGCCCACAGCTGGCCCACAGCTGGCTCAGGGCTGCCCCAAACTCCCAGCAATCCATAACCCAGCACCACACCCCCACACGCTCATGAGCAAGGGGAAAGCCAGGCTGGGGTGTCCCTGTTTCCAGGATTCCTGTCCCCAGGCAGGGCCACCAGCAGCTGGAATTTGGTTTTGGAGGGACACTGATCCTGCTCTGCTTGGGTTGAACACCAGAGGAGCAGCAGGGAAGGAAATCCTTGATAAATTCTTCTAAAGGGACAGAATTTATTATTAAATGTCATGTGCTCTCCAATAACCTGTTATTTTATATTTTTTTTAATGTTCTCCCCTCCTCCCTGGGCAATCCAAGCCTGCCATAAAGCAGAATTCATTATTACCTGCCCAATGCTTTGCAAAGCCCTCAGGAAGGGTTAAGCAGGGCTGGAGATTGATTTTGTGTTTCCAAGCCTGGAGTCTGTGTCAGCAACCAGGGATGGAACTTAATCCTGAATATTCTCCTGGCTGGCAAAGAGCAAAAGGAAAAATCAAAGGTGGGGACATGAGAGCTGTGTGGTCTTGCAAGGCAGCTGTAAACTGCTCTTTTTTCTTTAATTAAAAAGAGAAACCTTTCATAGCAGCCCAAAAGAAAAGAGGACCTGGGGGAATGAGTTCTGTTCTTGTGTGAGTCACTCTCCCAGCAGAGGGAAATGCTGCAGCTTTGAGAAGTGGCTCGGTCCAACAACCTCAGCTTAACTTCGGCTCCCATGAAGGCCCAGGTCAAGCTGGATTTTCCTTTGCAGCACACTCAGTTATTCAAAAAGTGGGAAAATACCTAAATTGAGGTGAGAAAACAGAGTTATTTCCAAAAAAAAAAAAAATATCACTTTTTAGTACCTGAAGTTTGGAGCTGCTGCACTTCAGCACCTGGGTCGGATTAACCAAAATATTTCTGACCTGGGAAAAATGATCCCACTTATCTCCAGAGGAGATTGTCATGGATGTGGCAGGAAAATTGAATTTTTAAGTCAGTGTTGTTTTTGAACGCACAATGGTTTTGTGCATTTGTGCTTTTGCAGCCACTACCATAAATTAGAAGACGAAATTAAAGATCTTCAGGGCTGCAAATTATCTCAGAGAGAGACAAAAAAGCCTCTAAGCTTGGAAAAAAGAGCAGGAATTTCTTGTTTTCCTTCTTGGCTCAGGTCAGTGTGGGGAGGTGGGAGCAGAGCAGAGCCCAGAGGTGCTGGATTTATAGACCTGAGCAAGCACTGACAATCACAACAATAACTCAATTAATGCACGTGCTAATGGCATTTGGAAAGTGATTTTGGAGCCATGTGGAGCACAGGAGACGGAAGCTTTTAAAAATGCATGAGGAGCCAGAGCCGCAGGAGCAGATTGTGCTGATGAGCAGGAAAAGCAGAGTCACCCCTCGTGTCCTGTGAGCTGGGGCTGCGTCCTCACAGAGGATTTGTTACACGATCCACCAGTTGTTTCTCTGGCCCAGCACAGCTCATTAATAGCTCATTAATCATGCATTAGCCCTCGTTAAATTCCTTTAACTAAATATTGTTCTGGGTGCTGCTGGTTGGAAAATCTGCTTTGCCCTCTCCCTTAAATTCATTGGGGGATTCCCCCATCCGGGCTAATCAGGAGGGTAAAAATCAAAATTTTCCTGCTCCTGGGCACTGGGGAGGGTTTGGTTGGGAAGTTCAAGGTTTGTGTAGGGGGAGGGACACGTTCTGATTCCTCCCACCCCCTGGTTTGGGAAATGGGGCATGCTGAACATCTCAGCTGCAGCAAAATCCTGGGATCACACAGGGCAGGAGTGGGTTTGGACAGAATCCTTCTTGTTTGGGCATTTCTAGAAGGAGCAGAGTGGTCTGGAAGATGAGATCCACAGATGCTCCCAGTCAGGATGAGCCACTTAAGACAATTAAAGCAGAGTTTGCAAAAGCAGCTCAATTATGGCATTTTTCCCCCTGGAGAGGCACCAGACTGATTTATTTCCTTGCATCATCTGAAAAATGAGAATATCACTCTCTCCAAATAATAATTAGACTCTGCAGTGCCTCAGTGTGGGAGGAATTCTCAGGCAGCTTCACTGACCTTTGGTTGAAGGAGCTCCCAGAGTTCAATGTCACAATGACACCTCCAGAGGAGATTTGGGGTAGGAATGACACTTCCAGAAGAGATTTAGAGTAGGAATGACACCTCCAGAGGAGATTTGGGGTAGGAATGACACTTCCAGAAGAGATTTAGAGTAGGAATGACACCTCCAGAGGAGATTTGGGGTAGGAATGACACTTCCAGAAGAGATTTAGAGTAGGAATGACACCTCCAGAGGAGATTTGGGGCAGGAATTACAGAAATGACACCTCCAGAGGGGATTTGGGGCAGGAATCACAGGAATGACACCTTCAGAGGAGATTTGGGGCAGGAATTACACCTCCATGGGGGATTTGGGGTGGGAATGTGGCTCTGCAAGTTCAGAACCCAGGTTCAGGTGGGACAAGCTGGATTCAGCAGCAGGTTTTGGTCCAGCTCCACCTTTCTCTGTGTGACAGGTGATGATGCAGCACTTTGCTGCTCCTGATGGAATGAATCCCGTCCAGAAGGGATCCTGCCATCCATAATAAACTGGGGAGATGCAGGAGGGGTGGAAGGGATCAGTGCCTCAGGTTTTAAGCAGAGGTGTCTCCTTCAGGGCTTGTGTTGTGCTGTGGGGTGGGTTCCCATGGAACCAAAGAAAGTCCCAGCTCAGGAAAAGCCCTGGTGGTGTTTTAAACAAAGTCTGGGAAAGGGGACAAAACAATGAATGCAAAAACTTCCTCAATTCCTTTTCCTTGAATGAGCTCCAAATTCCCAGCTCAGGAAAAGCCCTGGTGGTATTTTAAACAAAGTCTGGGATGTGGGAAAGGGAGAAAACAAGAAATGCAAAAACTTCCTCAATTCCTTTTCCTTGAACATCTCTCTGCTGTTTTCATTCTGGCTGCTGTGGTGATCAGGAGCTCTAGTGACAGAAAGTGTTGTTTTCAGAGCGGTTGTGTTCAGAATTTATCCAATTGCCACTTGGCAAAACGCAGATGATGAGTCCTCAGCAATTCCATCGTACTAGAATAGAAACAGCAACCCAAACACACATTTCACAGCACCCCATTGTACTCAAAAATGGAATTTAGAAAGATGAACTCCCCATCTGAGTCAGGCTGGGAGAGATTAATGCTTGGAAAGGTTTTCTGTTGTTACTTTTCAAGCTCAATAACATTCTCACACTTTGTGTTTCCCATGTGCTCATTCCAACAATTATTAATTTTGACTTGCAGACAATTAATTTCTAATTCCGTTGGACTTTGTGGGGCTGCATAAATGCTGTTAGTGCCCATTTCAGTGAATGCTGCAATTTACCTCTTCCTAGACAAAGACTCATTCATCTCAGTATTTAATCCTGTGAAATATTGATATGAAATACTCTGAGTAATTATTCCAGCTCCTCCAGTCCTGGCCGTTGCTTCCCATATTTTCCAAATATTATTTTGGTGGGGGGTTTTTTTGGGGTTTTTTTAGGTTTTGTTGTTGTTGTTGTTTTTGTTTTTTGGGGTCTTTTTGTTTTGTTTTGTTTTGGGGGTTTTTTGGGGTTTTTTTGCTTCAGTAAGTTGAGAATTCAGAAAGCTTCAGGTGGAGTTGAACAGAAATTTCATTTCAATGTGAGTTTTATGAAAATTCACTTTCCATCATCCGAGTCTCAAAACGTGTCACTCACTGAAATTTGACTTTTAAAACACCAGAGAGCATCGTTGTGGGGAGAAACAGGATGTTTTGGAGAGGGGAGGCTTTGAAGGAAGTGTTTTCCTTGTTATTTGAAAGGAGAACATGAGAAGAAAGTAGTGGATTTTTTTGCTGGAAGAAAGGATTTTCTTGGTTATTTGAAATAAAAACACAAGAAGAAAGTGAGTTTGAGGCACTCCAAGATCAGAAAGGTCCAAATTTTCTTATCCAGGCTGGATTATTTTCCCATTTCATTGGGCTCTTTTGTTGGAGGCCACAGGGGTGGTGAAGTTGGGAGTGCAGGGAGCATCCTCAGGACTCGGGGTCAGGATTGCTTTGTAACCCTAAAAAAGGAGGTCACAGGGGTGGTGAAGTTGGGAGTGCTGGGAGCATCCTCGGGGTCAGGATTGCTTTGTAACCCTAAAAAAGGGCTTTGGGGCTTTGTCCATCCCTGCAGACCCTGCAGCTGGATGAGGATGAAGGATCATTCTGCTACCCCAATGAACACCTGGATTAATGAGGTTTTCCAGGGACGCTGTGGCTGCCCCAGCCCTGGCAGTGTCCAAGGCCAGCTTGGAGCACCCTGGGACAGTGGGAGGTGTCCCTGCCCAGGCAGGGGTGGGAAAAGATGGTTTTCATCTCCTTTCCAACCCAAACCGCTCCATGTTTCTATGAACCCTCATTGCCAGCGGAAACCTGCTGTTGTGCTTTATTTCCAGAGGAAATGCTGCTTTTAGTCTCGACTTTGGGGGAGCCATTGCAGGAACTCAGCGTTATCCATAAAACCCCAGCCCCTGGGGCTGCTCCCTGCGCCAGCTCCAGCCTGGGCCAGGCATTCCTGGCTCTCTGCAAGCCTCACTCTGGTGCCCCTGCCCAGGATGAAATGAAATCCTGGGGAACTCCACAGGGAAGGGATTATTTGGGTCAAGATGTCACAGCTGAGGCAGAACGGAGGCAGCCACAAGGTTTTTCCCTAAGACTCTGCTTGGGGTTTTTGTTTTGATCAAAAGGATTGGAGTCCTCCAATGGAAAGGCAATCTTTGGGGAAGCTGATTAAAGCCCAGGACTTTTTATAGCTGGCAGGGATGAGGTTGGGGCTGCTTTTGGCTGCCTTTGATTTCCAGTCCTGAGGGACCAATGCCCATTCAGGGCTGAGCAATCCTGCTGCTGCTGCTGCTGCTGTTGGGAAATGCTGCCCATCCTCTGCTTTATCCTTTTTTTCCTTCAGAGGGGCTGTGGCAAAGGTTTTTTCCAAGTGCATTGTGGGGACAAATCCAGTTCTGGGGAGTTTTTCCCCTTTCCCTGCTCAGACAAGGAGCTCCCTGGGGGTGGGAGCAAATCCAGTGCTGATCCTCCTCCTCCTCCTCCTGAACTGGGAATGGCAAAATATTTATACCACAATGATTCCTGATCTTCCAAACCCACAGGACTCATTCCTTGGATGTAGGGTGTGAGAAAAACCAGCACCAGACTTGTGGTTTTTCCTAATAACTTTCTTTTTTGCTGCTTTTTAGATGAATAAAAAACATTAAAATATTTTCCACCCTCCATTGTGTTGGTGGATGGTATTTTGGGAAGGAGCACTGGAAGATGATCCCTCTCCCATCTCACCCTGCACACCTGGTGTTGTAATTACAGGTACAGGACAGTCCTTGTTGTTAGAACCCAACACTCCCAGATCCTCTCACTTGGTTTCTGAGCAGAGATTCCTAAAGTTTTCCAGATGGAAACAAAGCCAGAGGTTTCCTGAGCTCTCTGTCCTCCCCCATGGCTTCCATGACGAACAGTTTGTGTTTCTCCTGGGAGAAATGTCCCCAGAAGTGACATTACTTTGTCCTAATCAGGAGCTGCTCCTTCCAGCTGCAGTGCACAGGCCTTTAATTAAACACCATCCTCTTAATCAGAGCCTCGGCTTTTGGAGATGTCACCTTGAGGAGCTTGATTGGATTTCACTCTGCCGAGGACGGGATCAATTTTTCTCCTGTTGTTGGCAGAGAGGGTTTTTATTAATAACACAAATGGAAGTGGCTCTTGGAGGAGCTCCTCCTCGGGTGGGTCTGGCTGCTGGGGCCAGCTCTGTGTTCCTGCCTCTGGAGCTGATTTGCTGACGACTTTGGCGTGTTCTGGGCTTGGTTTTCCCTCCATCACTTTCCTGTGCCAGTTCCTCCCCTGTGGAACGCCAGCAGCTCTTCCCTCAACTCAGAACCCTGGAAACATGGGATGGGTTGGGTTGGGAGGGACCTTAAATGGTCCAGTGCCACCTCTGCCATGGCAGGGCCACCTCCCACTGTCCCAGGTGCTCCAGCCTGGCCGTGGGCACTGCCACAGCTGCTCTGGGAATTCCATCCCAGCCTCACAGGGAGGAACTGCTCCCAGATATCCAATCCAGGCCTCCCTCCTTCCGTTTAAAGCCCTTCCCTCTTGTCCTGTCACCAGGGGATGGCTTTAAACCAAAAGAGTCACAGTTTAGATGAAATACTGGGAATTTGCCTTTGCTCTCCAGCTTCCTTTAGGTCCAGCAGCTTTTCCTAAACCCCAATCCCATGGATACCACCAGGCATCCCTCACAGCCAGTGTGAACAACGATTCCTGATCTTCCGAACCCACAGGACTCATTCCTTGGATGTGCAGTGTGAGAAAAAACAGCACCAGACTTGTGTTTTTGTTTTGGTTTTTTTTTAATAACTTCATTTTTTTGCAGCTTTTCCACCACAGCAGCCATCCTGGCAGAGCTGCTTGGCTTCAGAGCTCATTTTGCAGCAGCCCAGCGTGAGGGGAGATGCAAACCCACCCCAGAGCTGGCTGCTGTGGGAGCAGGGGTCTCCTCGGGTGAGTGGAGGCAGCTGCCCTGCACTAAGCGGCTCTGACACATTGCGTGACTGCCTCCTCCTGCAGCTCCCACTCAAATATTGCCCTAAAATATTGATGGGCCCCAGCAGCAGCCGGAGCCGGCCTTGGGTGGAGCAGAACTGCTCGGGCAGAAAACGCAGCTCTGCAGCAGAGCCGGGCGTGGATGCTCCTCAGGGACACCTGGGAGGCTCGGGGCGGGATTATTGATGGCCCAGGTGCTGCTCCCACATCCTCAGGTGAATGCAGCCCCTTCCCAGCCCTCGGGGGCTCTGGATGCTCGTGCTCTGAGCGGGCTGGGTGCGGTAGATCTGTCCTGTCAGCTCTCCTGGGACACGATTGTGCTGCAGGGGATGGCAGGGAGCTTTGCTCTCGCTCTGTGCTAAACCAGCTTTTGTTGTGCTGGGGATGTGCGAGGAGCAGGCTCAGCATGGGTGGTGTCCTCAGGAGCAGCCTGGGACGTGGAAGGTGTCCCTGCCCCTGGAACTGGAGCATTTGGGGCTCCCAGCCCCCAAACCAGTGCTGTCCCTCTGGGGAGGGACCCCCGAACCTCCCCGTGAGCTGTGGCTGTGCCAGGGCCAATATCTGCAGTTCTGAAGGAGAAGAGGAGCAGGCTCAGGTGTCCCCTGGCTGAAACTGGGGGACAAAGTCCCTGCAGGAGCTCAGGCACTGCAGGAAACCTGGGGGGCACTGCACAAAAAGAGGGGCTCCAATCCCGTGGTGGCAGAGCTGGGATTGCTCTGATAAATCTCGTTATGTCTCATTCAGCAGCAGGAAATTGCACCTGATTATTCTATCAAGAATTTATTAATTGGGTCAGAGATGGAGATGGCTCCCCAGTGGAGAAAGGCAATGGGCTCCCCCAAATCAGAACAGCGAGCTTTAATTATCTCCTTCTTCAATTATTTCCTTCTGCCAAAGCAAATGTCAGCTATTGATGAACGTTTTGCTGATGATCTGATGATTGGGAAAGAAAAAAACCCCTCCAATGTTTCTGCATCGATCCCATTAGCATTAGGAGGGGAAAGTTGTGGATGCTGCCATAAATTAACTGGTTTATTTGTGATTTGGTGTTCAGGGTGCTGAGCACAGCTCTAGAGACCTGCTCCAAAGGCCAGCATTTGATCCTGCACTGATATTTCCATCCAGGAATAAGAATAAATCTATTTTTCCACTGAGGGTCTGTATTTTTGTTGATGAAATCTTTAATTTTAGTCAGAGATGGGCATGAAATGGGAGGATGCAAAAACCTGATTATGGCAGGAAAATCTGAGAGCAGCCACAACTCAGATAAAAAATGGATCCTGATCTTCCAGTTTATTCCAGGAGGAAGAAATTGCAGCTTTTTTAATTTATTTTTTTCAGATGTGGAGCTCTAAACCCACCTGGCCATGAGGCTGCTGTGACTGAAATATCGATGTGGGGTTGGGCTTTTCCATCTCTTTATCCCAGCTGAGGGCTCATTAAACCACAGCAAACAATCAATCAGATTGAAATGCTAAATGTGACAAGAAATTCCATGGGGAGATCCAGACCAGGAGATCCTGGAGGAGCTCTGAGGCTCAGGGAGCAAAGGGCTGGATCCAAACCCCCCTGGGATGGCTCAGGTGTGGCTGGAATTCACAGCAGCCCGGAGGCCTTTGGGTCAAATTGGATTTTGAAGAGGAAAAAAAACCCAAGGTTTAATCTGCTTTTGGTCTGTTCTCTTTGGGATTTTGGGGAGATCAGCTCTGGCACTCAGATCCCACAGAGAAGATCCAAAATGTGGGGGGTGCTGATTGTCAGGGCTCTTCCAAACAGCTTTATTTAAAAGGGACATTTGTTAATTAATTGTTAATTAATTTTGGTAGTAATAATTAATATTAGTAATTTGTAGTAATTAATATTTATTAGTAATAATAGTATAATTATAATAATAATTGCTAAAACTACATTAATTTTTGTGATCACCTACATTTCATTTTATTTATTCATAACCCAGGATCATGCTGAATTCTCCTGTGGAAAATGCAGGAAAATGTTGGATTTTGGTGCAGATCTAAGTCTGCGTTAGCCTGGAATTTCTCAGAGTAATCTGAAGGAAATTAATTGAACTTTCAGTGTTTAAATCCTGGTTTTATCTGTCTCATGCTCCATTTCCCCTCTGTTTTCTGGGCACGGCAACACCTCCTCCCCCTGGCTGCTGCTGGATGCCAGCCCCTGGGCTCAGCCCTTCCCCTCTCCTGTCCATAATTCTGCAAAAAGGGATTTTATTCCATGCCTGGGAGGCTTGGGGGAGGTTTCCTTGTTTCCAATCCATCTTTAAGAGCCTTGTAGGAGCCTCTCTGGGGTGCCCTGACCCTCCCCTCCCAAAAACCCATGACAGTATCCCCAGGTGGCCCCAGAGCAGGGACTGAACACCCAGGGCCGTTCCTCCCCTTCCCAAACCCCACTGGCAACATTTCAGAGACAAACAAACCCCAAAAAGCAGATATTTCCTAACAGAAATCCTGATTTTGCATCTTAGCATCATATTTTTGTTTCTTGCCTCCTCAGATTTCCAGTGCTGATCCACTGGGTTGATTGTGGCATCCCAAAGGATGTCCCTGCAGCTCCTTGGGATGATGTTTACCCATGGAAACTGCAAACCTCCAGGCTTTAATAATGCACAGGATTTGTTGCTCTGCAAGCCCTGCTGTAATTATGATAATAAATAGCTGCTGGAGATAAAGCACATCCTGGAAATAAACAGGAATTTCAGCGTAATTTCATTGTGGCTGGGAAAAGAAACACAACAAGATGCCAGGGATGTCTTTATCTCTTGGTTTATTTGAGGCCCACGAACAAACAAAGCCTTTTTTTTTTCCAAATGCATGAAAATTGGAGACACAAATCTTACCTTTTAACAACTTCAGCAGCACTTTGTCCCAGGGACCTCCGCTTTCCATGGAGGCACAGCAGAGATCAGGCAACCTTCATTCTAAACTTTATTCTTATTTCTTCCATGTGTTGGGTCCCAGCTGTGGGTGAAGCCCAGCAGCTGGAGTTAATTGGCATTGTGCTGCCATAAATTAACTGGTTTAGTTGTGATTTGGTTTTCAGGGGCTGAGCACGGCTTTAGAGACCTGCTCCAAAGGGCAACATTTGATCCTGCACTGATATTTCCATCCAGGAATCAGAATACATCTATTTTCCCACTATTTTCTGTATTTTTGTTGATGAAATCCTAATTTTAGTCAGAGATGGGCATGAAATCAGAGGATGCTCTTAATCAAAGCCTCGATGCAATTAAAGCCCAAATTAACACTTTCACTTCATTTGGCTAAAATAATCAGGCATGGTCTGAGCTCTACTTATCAGTATTAACTGCTGCTTAATTCTGATTTAAATTTGCTTTGCTCTGTGAGCTGCACAGCACAGAGAGGAACGATGTGTTTATTCCCATTTCATGAGCCAGCCTCAGAAATGCAGAATTCCTTTGGAATCAGTGGGGTTCAAACAACCCCTGGATCCCAAGGTCGGGCCCCACAATTCCTTTATTTAAGGGGAATTTTCATTGTCCCGTGGATCAGTTTCTGCTCAGATCTGCACAGCCCCAGGGACAGGTTGTCCTGGCATGGGATAATTCCTGCCCCTCCTTGGGAGGCAGAAAACAGCTCCAGGAGAGGAGCTGGAGGTTGGAATCTGCACTAAAAGCTGGAGGCTGCTGCTCCTGGGGGCTTCCCATCATCACTGAGGGAATGTTCATCCTTCCACAGCCTCCTGGAAGCAGCTGTGGGT
Source organism: Passer montanus (assembly GCF_014805655.1). Lineage (NCBI taxonomy): Eukaryota > Metazoa > Chordata > Aves > Passeriformes > Passeridae > Passer > Passer montanus. Next base: position 738,518 of record NW_024359056.1, read on the forward strand.
TTGCAGAGCAGAAATTAAACCCCCTTAGAGCCTGGCAGAGGGGGAAGAGCCCTGAAGGGAAGGGGAGCCTCGGGTGGGTGCTGTGAAAATCGTCTGGGTGTGCAGGGAGCTGGGGCTGAGCTCCTCACCTGCTGCTCCTGCCCCTTGGGATGGCACCACACCTGGAACCAGAAACTGCCCAGGGGCTCAGCAGCCGTGAAAACCTGAGGAGAGAAGAAAAAAAATGATGCTAAGATGCAAAATCATTACTTCCATTAGGAAATATCTGGGGTTTGGGGTTCATTTGTCTCAAAATGCCCCCTGGGGCTGAGGAAGGGGAGGAATCGGAGCAGAATTCAGACAATTTCAGTGTTTGTGGGGCTGGCATCAGCTGCAGCTCCCCTGAGCACCAGGGACTGCCCAGAGCCCGGAGCAGCAGCGCTGGGCTGGGGTGGAAAGGGAGGAATTAACTTTTTTTTGTTTTGTTTTGTTTGTTGGAATTAACTGAGGGCTTGTGTTGCTCTAGGAGCAGCCAGGCACAGGCAGGGCTCTGAGCAGCTCCTGCTGCCCCTGGGGGTCAGAGAGGACTCCCACTGCCAGGGTTAGGTGGGATGATGGGGAGCTGGGAGGGTGGGGAGGGGCTGGGATGGAATTCCCAGAGCAGCTGGGGCTGCCCCTGGATCCCTGGCAGTGCCCAAGGCCAGGCTGGAGCCCCCTGGGACAGTGGGAGGTGTCCCTGCCCATGTCAGGGCTGGCACTGGGTGACTTTTAAGGTCCCTTCCAACAGAAATCATTCCAGAATTCCCTGGAGAGGGACTGGGGACAAAGGATGGAGGGACAGCACTTCCACTGGCAGAGGGCAGGGATGGATGGGAGATTGGGCAGGAATTGTTCCCTGGGAGGGAATTCCCAGAGCAGCTGGGGCTGCCCTGGATCCCAGGCAGTGCCAAGGCTGGAGCCCCCTGGGACAGTGGGAGATGTCCCTGCCATGGCAGGGCTGGGATGGGATGAATTTAAGGTCCTTTCAGCCCAAAGCTCTCCAGGATCCCGTGCTGGCCTGAATTCCACCGTTCTGGGTTCTCTCCTTGCTCCTGCCCAGCTCTGGTGGTGCTGGGGGTGGGGGAGCTGGCAGGACCCAGCTCTGCTGCTGAGAAATGCTGCAGCTGAATCTGCTTCTGCAAGAAGGGCAAACCCCCCGAGACACAAATCAGATGCTGCACAAAATGCTTCCCTGTACCATGACAATCCTGGATTTATTAATCTATAAATTACCAACGCATCTGTAGAGCAAAGAAAAAAGAGGGGAAAGGGGAAAGGCAGACACTCATCTCCCACAGGCGTCAGGCACATGCAGATGTTGAGTTATTCTACTTATCAAACCAATTTCTGTAATGAACAATAGCAATAATCATCCTTCAGCAGCCTGTGAGGCTGCTAGCTGACACACTGGGCATCCCTGAGTTTGCTTTAATCCATATTCAGATGATGACAAAGGAGACACAACCCAGAGCTCTCTGTCTCCCTTTTATTGGGATCATTTCCCTCAGAGAACCATTTACTCCCCAGTTCCTGTTTGTTTTCCCAATTCTTTTGTGCTGTCTGGGTGTTTAGAGGAGAAATGTGGCTTTGAATCCTGGCTCCAGGCACAGGTGGGAATTGTGGAATAAAAACCACCCCAGCCAGAAATCCCCGCTCTGGCCCCGGGGGAATGACCCAGGCAGGGTCCAACTCCACTCGTGCGCCCAAAAAGCTGCTCCTGCTCCGGAGTGAGGCAGCCCTGCAGGCACTGCAGGTAATTGGGGCTGTAATTCCATTAAATGGACATTTCCTTCCTGCCTGCTCCTCCTGGGAGCGGGAGGAGCGATGCCCTGGGAGCGAAACTGAAATGGAGCGATGAGCAGAGAGCTGCTGAGTCAGCAAGGCTGGCAGGTGTGAAGTCTCTTTTCCTGCTGCCGTGAGGGCTTCCAGCCACATCTGCCACAGAAATGGGATGTGCATCTTCTGAGGGACAGCAGCCTGCTAAAAATAACGCGAAATTCCCAAAGCGGAGCGCCAGGGCTGCTGTCCCTCCTCTGTGCCAGCCCTGAGCAAACTGGGAGCAAATCCGTAGGATGGCTCATCCCCCTGGTGTAAATGCCAGCCCCACAGCCTGGAGAGCTTGTGATTAACCTGATAAATCACTTTGTTCCTGGAGAAGAAAGGCAGGGTGGACACTGAGTGAGAGCTGCGCTGTTTTCCCCGGGAAGACTGGCCGTGGTTTGTTCTGGGACACCAAACACCAGAGAAAATGTCATTTGTGAGCCTGCAGCACTGCAGTTTGTACTCATGGCTCAGCTCCTGCTGCTGCTGTTTCCATCGCAGCCTGCCTGACCTTGACGGGCTCCAGGCAGTGCTTACCCAGGAAAATGGGATTTTTTCCCACTGCCTGGGGAGCGATACTGCAACATCCTCAGCAGAGCTGCAGGAAGTACCGACCCCTTCATTAGCACAGAGGCTGCAGGGTGGAGCCCGCCCTTAATTAGTTCGGTTGTTAAGTGCCTGAGATGGTTTGGAGTGGAGAAAGGAGCAGAAAGCAGGAATTAAAGGGAAAAAGGCACAGAAACAAGCCCTGGTCTCCAGGGCCGGACAGGCAGAACCGGTGGGATGGAGCTTTTCCAAAGCTCCACACTGAGGTGTGAAAAGGGAAAAAATATAAAGGAAATACCTTTAACAAACCCCCAGAATCATCAAGTGAGATATTAAAGTGACAGAATAATCTTGACGTGTACAATAAATTATTCCATAAAATCCGGCCCTGGAGGAGCTCTGCTGGTTGTGGTTTGTGGTGTCAGAGGGGTTTGTGCTCGCTGCAGCGCAGAGAACATGGGCAGGACAATCCAGGCTGCAGCTCCTGCTCTGCTCTTTGTGCCCTCTGATGTGGCATTAAAAAATTTAAAAAAAAATTAATCTGGTGATTATTGCAATGAATGCAGCAGAAAGAATCAGTTCTAGAGGCAGAGATTGGTTTTAGTGGTATTGGTTTTATTTTATTTATAAATTAGTTTCTTTATGACGTCTGGATGTCCAGAGCCTGGTGGAGCTGAAGGAGGAGTGAATTTAGAGAGGATTTTGGAAGAAAATCCTGTGGTACCTCTGCAGCCACAGCCTTGGGCCAGGAAGCACGGGGAGGGTTAAAGTTCCTGCTGGAAGTGCAAAATCCAGCCAAACTTCAGCACCCTGAGCCTGGGCATCTTGAACTGCTTTGCTTTTCCCCCTTCTCCTGGAACTCTGAGAGGGAGAAGCTGAAATTTCCTTTTGTCCCTGGGCTGGGCTGAGCTGGAGGAGGCTCTGGAGAAGGAGGATCCTGCAGGGCTGGGGCTGTGCTGATCCCCCATCCCAGGGGTGCTGCAGCCAGTTCCCATTCCAGGCTGTTCCTGACCCCATCCCAGGGGTGCTGCAGCCATCCCAATCCCATTCCAGGCTGGGCTGATCCCCATCCCAGGGGTGCTGCAGCCATCCCAATCCCATTCCAGGCTGTTCCTGACCCCATCCCAGGGATGCTGCAGCCATCCCAATCCCATTCCAGGCTGTTCCTGACCCCATCCCAGGGATGCTGCAGCCATCCCAATCCCATTCCAGGCTGTTCCTGACCCCATCCCAGGGATGCTGCAGCCATCCCAGTCCCATTCCAGGCTGGGCTGATGCCCATCCCAGGGATGCTGCAGCCATCCCAATCCCATTCCAGGCTGCTCCTGACCCCATCCCAGGGGTGCTGCAGCCATCCCAATCCCATTCCAGGCTGTTCCTGACCCCATCCCAGGGATGCTGCAGCCAGTTCCCATTCCAGGCTGCTCCTGACCCCATCCCAGGGATGCTGCAGCCATCCCAGTCCCATTCCAGGCTGGGCTGATCCCCATCCCAGGGGTGCTGCAGCGGGATGCTGCAGCCATCCCAATTCCCATTCCAGGCTGGCCGATCCCCCATCCCAGGGATGCTGCAGCCATCCCAATCCCATTCCAGGCTGTTCCTGACCCCCATCCCAGGGATGCTGCAGCCATCCCAATCCCATTCCAGGCTGTTCCTGACCCCATCCCAGGGATGCTGCAGCCATCCCAATCCCATTCCAGGCATGCTGCAGCCAGTTCCCATTCCAGGCTGCTCCTGACCCCATCCCAGGGATGCTGCAGCCAGTTCCCATTCCAGGCTGCTCCTGACCCCATCCCAGGGGTGCTGCAGCCATCCCAGTCCCATTCCCGGACGGATTCTCCCCCAAGCCAGGGCAGAGCAGTGAGTGCAGCACCTGCAGCAGCCTCAGGAGTGACTCGGGTGTGCAAGGACCAAACTCCTGCAGAGCTGCAGGAATTCCAACCTGGGAGTGGCTCCTTTGAGGAGAAACCTTGGAGTTTCTTGTTGATTCTGCAATTGTTGCACCAGGGTCAGGGTTTGGTGCTGCTGGCACATTCTGAGGGGATGCTGAGGGTGAAACCCCAAAATGAAAGCAGGTTTCTCTTGCAGGCTTGGCTCTGGCAGGGCCCCTGAGCAGCAAAAATTGTTCCATGTACATTCAAGTGAAATTTTACCCACGCAGAGCAGTTTTCTTGCTGATCCCCGCTGCTGTGTTATTTTTAAATCTTCCTGGTGTCGTGGCAGTGAGGGAGAAGCTGCCTTAATTACTGCAGATAAAATAAATCAGGGGAATCTCATTGCAAATGCAGGGAGCTGAGAGGAGCCCAGCTCCAGCTCCCTGAGTCATCCTGCCAATAGGATCATTAATCTCAGTCCCGGGGAACAGGATGCACATTCAGGCACTTTGGGGATGCTTGTGCAGCCTGGTGGCTGCAGGACCCAGACAGATGATGTCATCCTCCCCTGGATGAGAGCTGCCAAAAGGAAGGGATGTGGAGAGGCTCCTGAGCAGCTCTGAAGCCTGGTTTTACTTTGTGGTAAGACAGACTCCCTCCATCCGTCACGTGTGTGTATCTTTAGAAATCCTAAAATGCAGTTATTGTTAGGAGATCTGGCAGTCCTCGGGTTCAGAGGTGGTTTTTGCTAATTTGGGTGTGCAAATAAATGAACCTGAGGTTGGGGAGCTCTGACTGGAGCAGGGGTTCAGGGATGAGGGAGTCTGCTCATTCCCCGTCCTGGTGCTTGGGGAAGTCACCTTCTTTCTGATGACCTCACTTTTTGCTCTTTCCTGTCCCTGAGATGTAATAAAACCCCCTGGGGAGCCAGCAGTGGTCCTAAACCGTGTCCTTGAGTCCTGGCAATTGTCCTGGTCCCAGCATGGAGAGGTTTCCTGAGCTCTTGCATAATCCAGTTTGTTCTGGGACCAGGTTTGGGTTCACAGAGCGTTGCATGTTTCAGGGGATCAGCCAGCAGGAGGGATGATAAATCTGCTGTAAGAACCTCGAGTTTTCATCCAGCTGAAGTTTAGGGCCAGGAAAAGCAAGAGAGGGAGGAAAACAAAGGCTGGAGGCAGCAGTGTCAGAGTCAGGATCAGCTCTCCTGCTTTGCTCAGGGCTGGAGGTGTGAGAGGTCCTGCTGCTCGTGGTGGCAGCAAATTCCAGGAGCCTCCTGCTTTGGGCACCAGCGAATGCCAGCCTGGCCACGGCTGGGTTTTGTGGAATCACAGAATTGAGTTTGGAAAAGCCCTCCCAGCTGTGGCCGATCCCCACCTGGTCACTGAGTGCCACCTCCAGGTGACCCCTCCAGGGATGGGCACTCCAGCCCTCCCTGGGCAGTTCCTGAGCCCCTTTCCATGCAGAAATTCCTGCTGTGCCCACCCTGAGCCTTCCCGAATCCAATCTCCTGTAACATCCACAGCTTCTCCTTGCACAGCCACACGTGGATGTCTTCTTGCCTGCTCCTGTGGGTTTTTTTTATTTTTTTTAATATTTTTTTCCACTGGTTTGTAAGTGTAAATTGTCACTAAGCATTTTTAATTTTTTTTTCCTCTTTAGTTGTGGTTTTTTGTTTTTTTTTCGTTTTCTCCCCTCTCTCCCATGGCTTACAGGAAGTTCCCTCCCATCTGTTCCCTCCATATGTTTTGGGTGGCAATTCGCACACTGAGTTAGAACGTGGGGATGGTTGGGATGTGGCATTGAAATTGTAAAAAACAAAAATCTTTTCTCTTGGCCAAGTGGGTTTAAGATGCACCCAAAAAAAACCAAAAAAACAACAAAAAAAAAAAAAAAACAAAGCAAGCTGGGTATTTTTCATTTTTTCATGCACCTGCCCAGTTTTTTCACACATCCAGTGCCAGCCCTGCCAGGGCAGGGACACCTCCCACTGTCCCAGGCTGCTCCAACCTGGCCTTGGGCACTGCCAGGGATCCAGGAAAACCAGGGATTCTCAGGGAATTCCATCCCAGCCCCTCCCCACCCTCCCAGGGGAGAATCCTTCCCAATATCCCACCCAAATCTCTCCTCCTCCAGCTCCATGCAGCTCTGGATACCCCGGCACTGTGACTAACCCACTGCAGCTGCATTAATGGCAATAATCACCACGCTAAGTTAATTGCAATAATCACTTTTGAAGCCTGGTTGAGGGCAGGGGGTGCTGGGGAGCTGCAGGAGGAGCTGCAGAGGAGGAGCTGCAGCCTGGTTAATTCTGGCCATGTTCTGCACCTGCTGCATCCCTCCTGCAGCAGCAGCAGCAGCGATTTTTCTGCAGTGCAACAAGAAAAGCCTCGATCCCCACCCTGCTCCTGCACAGCTCCAGTTTGCAGCTTTCCCTGCCTCTTTAAATGAGTATTTCCACTGGGTGCTGGTGGGAATTTGCTGCTGCCATTCCCTCTCTCCATCCCCCCTCCCCCAGCCCAGCCTGGGCCTGTTTCTCTGCTCACATTTTGTTTTGTGAAGCCAAAATCCAGCGGGAGCGTTTCCATGTGCTGAAACCCCGGGTGGGGGTAGCATGGAACGGTAATTATCCTAATTAGCACTGCAGAGCCCTGCCAGGAAACCCTCGTGGGCTGGGCTGGCTCCCGAGCCCCAGCGAGAAATTTGGGGGTTTTGGTGAAATAAAGCCCAGCTTGGGGCCAGGTGCTGCTTCTGCAGGCAGGGTGGGGATTTCTGTTTTAAATTGGGGTAAATTCTCTCATTCTTGGGGTGAGGGGCCACTGGAAGCACAAAAAGAGGCAAAATCCTTCTGGGCACCCCAAGCCAGGGAATGAGAAATGGGAATTTGCCCACCAGTAAGCCTCATTTATTCTAAAACAAACAAAAAACCTACTAAAAATGCATTAAAAGTGAAAGCAAATTGTGCTGAAACTGGAGCTAAGTTTTTCCTCTGTGGGAAGAACATTTGGGGTTGCTAAACCCTGTTCTCCTGCTCTTGTTTGCTGAATGCCACCAGTTAATTGGGAACTCTGTGAAACAGGAGTAGAAAACAGTCTCCAGAATGACTTTAAAAATTCATCTGCATAACAGTAATATAAAAATAATCTGCATATTCTCTCACTTAAGCACATTTCTCCAAACCCACAGCCTCTCTCTGGCTGGGCAGGGTGTGATTATATCTTAAACCTCTTTATTCTCCACCAGGATTTTTTTTTCCCCATCCAGAAACCCCACCCATCTCTCTGCAGTATCTGCAGCATGAATTAGAGAGCCCATGGGGACATCTAGGTCAGCATGAGCAGATCTGACATCAGCCTGCAGATGATGCCCACGACCAGCAGTGCTGCAGTTGTTTTTCTTTCCTCCCCCTCTTTGTACCGGGAAAGAAAAAAAGCCAGCCCTGCTCGTGCAAGGGGAGTTGTGAGGAGTGGTGGAGCTTTGCAGGCAGCCCAAGGCCGTTCCAGCTCCAGGAGAGCTGCCCTGCTCTCGGGTTCTCTCTTGGGATGACCCCGGGGTATTAAAGAGTCTCTTTTTTCTCAGCCCCATGACCACAGAAGAAGCCGAGATGCTTCAGCTCTGCTTTTCCAGGTTGTTAATTTTTCCTTTTCTATTGCATTCTTTCTCTGAGCTGCTGAGGTCTGTCCTGCAGGTCTGGCCGTGGCACAGCACTGCCCTTGGGGTGGTGTTAACTCTTTATACAAGAACTACCTGTACTTTATTTACAATCATTTTCCAATACCTATCACCTATGTTGGACAGCCTGTCTCTAAACCAATCCAAAAGTGTCACCATCCCAGCAGGAGATGCAGGACAAGAAGAAGGAGAAGGACAGGACACACCCAGATTCCTCTGTCTTGCCTTCTGAACCCCCATTCTAAAACCCCAAAATTCTTCCTTTTCACCCTGTGACACATTAACTATCATTCTATCAAACTCTCGTGGCTTGTACACCTTCACACAAAGCTGGTCATTTTTCCATGGGCTAGAATCAAAGGCAGAGGTGTCTTTGAGTCCGTGCCAGGGTCTCACTGCCAGGGTCTGGGGCCAGCCAGGGCAGCCAGGGCAATTCCTGGGCTCCCACAGCTGCCTGCTGTGGGGCTGTGGGAATGCAGCATCCCCTGGGGCTGGGGCGGGACGCTGAGGATGAGGATGGTGCAGAGAGGAAGGACAAGGCTGATCCTTCGGGGTGGAAGAGGAAGGAAATGGGAGAGGAGGAGGATGAAGAGGAGGAGGATGCAGAGAGGAAGAGCAAAGGTGATAGCTCAGGGGTGGGGGAGGAGATGGAGCTGAGGATGATGATGATGATGATGAGGATGCAGAGAGGAAGAACAATGCTGATAACTCAGGGGTGGAAGGCAGGGAGGTGAGAGATGAGGATGATGATGAGGAGGAGGATGAGGATGCAGAGAGGAAGAGCAAAAGTGGTAACTCAGGGGTGGAGGAGAAGATGGGAGCTGAGAGTGATGATGATGAGAAGGAGGATGCAGAGAGGGAGAGCAAAGTTGATTACTCAGAGTGGAGAAGGAGATGGGAGCTGAGGATGATGAGGATGAGGATGCAGAGAGGAAGAACAATGCTGATAACTCAGAGTTGGAAGGCAGGGAGGTGGGAGCTGAGGATGAGGATGGTGCAGAGAGGAAGAACAAAGAGGATAATCAGAGTTTTTAGCAGCAGAGCAGGGCCAGGCTCAGCTTTGTGGCTTTGCCATCTCCTGAGAGTCTCCAGCAGCAGCTCCAGCAGGGAATTCGTCCTGAATCCCTAAACCTGCCCCAATCCTCCTTCTGTCTCCTCTCTGCCAAGCAGGCCCTGCCTACATTTTCATTTTCTTTTCCTCCCAGATCTGTATATTAAGATACATTCTGAATTCTCCAGTTTGCTGTGCTTTCCCCACCCCGGGGGCTGTCTCCTGCCTCCTTGTGCTATTTTTACAGCACTCCAATTACTCTGGTCCCGATGGAATTCCTGAAGTGTCCTGGGGTGAAGCTGAACTGCAGCTCCCCAACTCCAGGCCCAATTAGTCATTGGTGTAATTCCCTAGAATTAACCTGAATTTCCCACCCTGTGCCTTGGAAGAGCATTTATCCCTCAGGATGTTGTCAAAGCAGCAGGGAAAGGCTTTGCACAGCTTTGAAGTGAGGTGGGAGATTTCAGATTGTTGTGTTACCCGTGGGGGGAATTGGGTTGTACCTTCAGGATGGGACGCCCGAAAATGAAGAGAGGAAGAAATTCCTCCCTGGGAGGGGCTGGGATGGAATTCCCAGAGGAGCTGGGGCTGCCCCTGGATCCCTGGAGGTGCCCAAGGCCAGGCTGGATCCCCCTGGCACAGTGGGAGGCGTCCCTGCCATGGCAGGGCTGGCTCCGAGTGGGATTCAGGTTGTTTCCAAGCCAAAAATTCCACGGTTCCCATTCTCTGATGAGCTCAAGAGGTGTCTGCATTTGCAGTGACCCTGAATCCCACTGATGGGCCATAAATCTGCCCTGAATTTGGGCACAAACGAGTTGTATTTGATTTAAGTTTGGATTATTTAATTTTGCAGCATCCAGTTTAGGGCTGCAATCAGAACAAAGTGCCTGGACTTACAGGAAGCTTTGAGCCATGCTGGGAACTCTTTGTGTTTGCTCATTTTCCTTTTTCCTTTTCCTTTTCCTTTCCCTTTCCCTTTCCCTTTCCCTTTCCCTTTTCTCCATCCCACAGCCTGAATCCTCATCAATTAAAACACTTTTTTTCCTGTGAATTCAAAGCAGTTTCTGCTATTAAAGGACTGACTATGGACCAAATTTGGGCTGAATCCACCCAAAGATTCTCCGTTGATGGATACAACATGAAGGACCTGATTAGATTATTGATTAGGTTATTAATTAGTGATTTCCTCCTGAAAAGCCCAGGGAAAGCTGGGGGACTCAGTGCCAGGCTGTGAAACAGCCCTGGCTTGGGGAGGTTCATCCCAGAGCTGCTGGGAGCTGCTCTGGAGCTTTTCCTGCTCCAGCTGAGGGAGGGCAGAGATGCCCAAGGATTTGAGCTTTTCTATTTCCCACCTGTCTGCAATCCTGCAGTTCTTTAGTCCATACCTCTGAGCTCCACACCCAGTGTGAGCTGCTGCTCTCCCATTTTGGGCAGACACAACAATTCCTGTCCAGGATTTCAGCTTTTCTATTTCCCACCTGTCTGCAATCCTGCAGTTCTTTAGTCCATAACTCTGAGCTCCACACCCAGTGTGAGCTGCTGCTCTCCCATTTGGGGCAGACACAACAATTCCTGTCATTCCCATAATTTTGTCTGGTTTCCATTTTCAGGCAGCCCAAAAAGGCCCCGGCAGAGCCGGGCTGGGCTGCAGGAGCTGCTGGGACTGCGGGGAAAGGACGGGAAGAAATCAAACCCAGAGGAATAAACCAAACTCACAGGAATAAATCAAACCCACAGGAATAAATCAAACCCACAGGAGTAAATCAAACTCACAGGAGTAAATCAAACTCACAGGGACAAATCAAACCCACGGGGGCAAATCAAACCCACGGGGGTAAATCAAACCCACGGGGGATTTCTTAATCAAAGGCCACAGCCCTCCTGTGGCCTGCAGGGGCCAGCCTGGGATGGCATCCAGAGGGACCTTTGTCCCCTGCAGAGTCCCATTAGCCCCCCGTGGGCAGAGCATTCTGCTGGGGGAGCTGGCTGCAGCGTGATTTGCTCCTGGAGATGCCTCCAAGTGCTTTCCTGTATTATTTGCCTGATTTGAACCCCTTCCAGTGCTCGAATGCAGCAAAAGTGACATTTAGGAAGCAAATTGGGACATAACTCTGAGGTTCTGAAGTCTCCTGGAACACAGAGCTCTGTGGAAGGACAGGGGGAAGAATTATTAAATGTTCTTCTAAAAGCCATAAAATTTCCATGCTGTGAGAACACAAATATTATAAAGCTTCTCTGTGTCTATAATTGCAATAAACTGATTTTTGGTCTTTTTTTTTTCTCTCTTCTGGAACTTGCAGTGTGACCTGAGGAAGGTGGAAAGTAAAGATCAGATGGAAATTATCCCAAACCTTCCACCTCCTTTTTATTCTGACTATGTTTTAAAGGGGGGGAAGTAAAAGCTTTGAATATAATTGCAAAAGAGTTTAATTCTTTTAAAATTTAAATAGGAATCCTGGGGCTCTCAGGCTGGGGTGAGTTTTCCCCACAATAAAACCAGATTATTTAATTTGGCAGCATCCAGTTTATGGCTGCAATTAGAACAAAGTGCCTACCCTCACCTGGAGCTTCAAGCCAGGCTAGGATCTCTTTGTGTTTGCTTTCTTATTTTATTTTATTTTATTTTATTTTATTTTATTTTATTTTATTTTATTTTATTTTATTTTATTTTATTTTTTAGTTTGGTTTTTTTTTTTTTTCCATTCCCACATTCTGAATCCCCACTAAAGCAAGCACATTTTTTGTGGGAGTGCAAATAAATTTGTGCTATTAAAGGACTGAATCTGCCCAAAGAAGGTGCTCTATGGACAGGCACAATATTTAGCACCTGATTAGGTTATTAATTAATGATTTCCTCCCAATTATTGAGCTTCAGCTGCAATTATCCCCAGTACTGAGGGGTTCCAAGGCACAGGGCTGATCTCAGCATCCCTCCCTGAGCTCCGGGAGGCTCTGGGAGCTTTCCTGGAAATAAAGGAGGAAAATTTCAGCCCTGGGAGCATCAACTCAGCCCCAGGAGAATCAATTCAGCTCCAGTGGCATCAGTTCAGCTGCTCCTGCCCCAGAGCCAGGTCCGGCACAGCCCAGGGGCAGCAGGAGCTGGGGGTGACCTCCCAGAGTCACTGCAGACACCTCCTGTCCTCCCAAAGTCACTGCAGACACCCCATCTGACCTCCCAAAGTCACTGCAGACACCTCCTGACCTCCCAAAGTCACTGCAGACACCCTGTCTGACATCCCAAAGTCACTCCAGACACCCCGTGTGACATCCCAAAGTCACTGCAGACACCTCCTGACCTCCCAATGTCCCTGGAGCCGTTTCTGTCCCAGGGCCTCAGGACCCGCTCACCCCGGGGTCCGGAGGGGTTCCATGGGCTCCCCCTCCCTCTCCAGCTCACGTTTGGAACCAGAGCTGGAGCTCAGGGAGCTGCAGGAGGAGGAGAAGCCTCGGCAGCTTCTCCAGATGCTCCATGTGTGCAGTGAGGGCAACCACGGAGCCGGACTGGAATTCACCACAGGAATCCCAGATCCCGGGCAGGCTCAAAGCTGCCCCTCCGTGCTCTGCTTCCCCTCTCAGCTCCGCAGCTGAACTTTCCTCTCAAGAACTGTTTAATATGAGCAGTTTTCCATTAAAAAAAAGAGCCTGGAATCCATGGGACTGTTCTTTCTTTGGCTCAGAGGTCACGAAATTCAATTAAAAGCTGCCCAGCGCTGCAGGAGGGAGCTGGGCTGTGCTCAGGGCGCTCCAAGGTGCCTCTGACATCCTTTAGGTGTGGAGAGGAGCTCAGGGGGAACGGGGCCACCCCTGGCGTATTCCTGGTAGCCACATTCCCAATGGATGCATTCCTGCAGGGGGGAGGGACTGAGCTGGGGCTGGGGCTGCTCCTCACTCCCTGCCTGAGCTGAGGCTTTTATGTTTTTATTGCAGCCAAGAAGACTTTGAGCGTGAGGTCCATTTGCATTTTCAGAGCTGAAAACAAATTAGTCTGGAAGGATTTTTTTTCCCTCTCTGGCCTGAGCCCTTGAGCAGAGAGCTCTGGTAGCTCAAAACTTCTGCAATTGCTTTGAAAATGAGGCCAGAATTAACGCGAAGCAGCAAAACCCCCGGGAGGAAAATGTGACATTAGTCTGTGGTTGCGTCACACTCTGATTTCATCACTGCAGGGTTTGGAAGGGGTGGGGAGTTAAAATGAAATAGTGGATGTAAAACTTGGCCTCTGCATCGTGGATTCAAGGGCAAGATCAAATCATCTCCCAGGCGCTGCCACTTCCAGGCTGTGGTTGTCACATGGGAGGCAAATCAACCTGAGCTCCTCTCAGCACTAAATAAATTTATTATTTGAGAGGCTCAGCCAAAGTCTGGGGAGATCTGGGGTTGTCTGGGCTGGTGCTTTCAATTTAATGCTTGTCAAATCTTAATCAGGCTACTGGGAAGGATTACGTGGTTCTGACCCCTGAACCCCATCCCTGCTCACAAATATCTCTGTACTGATGACTTTGCCATGGCAGTCGGGTGGATTGATGGGAAATGGGTTAAATTAAAAAACAAAGGGAAAAATAGGGCATCAAAATAAAATAATCCTAAAATTCCAGGATGGTTTGGGTAGGAAGGGAACTTAAATCCCATCCAGTGCCAGCCCTGCCATGGCAGGGACCCCTCCCACTGTCCCAGGGTGCTGCAACCCAGCCTTGGACATTTCAGGGATCCAGGGGCAGCCCCAGCTCCTCTGGGAATTCCCTCCCAGCTCATCAGAGGGAGGAATTCCATCCCAATATCCCATCTAACCCTGCTCTTCCTTGTTTAAACCCACTCTCCCTTTTCCTGTCCCTCCATCCCATGCCCAAAGTCTCTCTGCACCTTTCCTGTCGCTCCTTCAGGCCACAATTCCGTCACCTCCACCCTTCTCCAGGCTGAACATTTCCAGTCCATCCTGTGGATGAAGCATTTGGAATGATTCCCAATTCCCTGTGACTTTGAATGAGTCAAAGAGAGGGTGAGAACTGGGAATGTTCCCCTGGAGCAGGGACTGGCAGAGAACCCCCAGCCTCCCTGAGCTTCTGACCGGGTGTCACTATAGACACGAAATAACACGAGATGGACACGCAGCTTTCCCGAGGTAAAAAGGTACCTTTAATTTTTTTACTCTAACATTTATAGATCTTTTAAAAGTGACAGTGGATTGGAGGGTGACAGTGCCACCTCTCCAATGACACTGAACCAACTAACAGTCTATTAAATTGTTCCTCCTCTATAAAAGAATGCGAAACAATAAGTTGTTCACATAAAGTGTGTGAGAAAGTTTGTTATAAGAATGTAAACATCAGAAGGCTTAGAAAAACTCAAAAAATCAGGGCGACAACTGAGCAGCTGAATTGATGATTTTTCCCTTTGTGACAGATTTTTCCCATTTTTCTCAGCCCAGCTGAGTGGCTTTAGCAGGACCCAGGACCTGATTCTCCCCCAGGCAGGGCAGCCCGTGGAGCTGAGCTCCAGGCTGTGAATCAGCACGGCTGAGCACGGGGCTGGGATTTGGGACAGGCCCTGGCCCAGGGCGCCTGTCCCCGTCCAGGGGGTTTGGGAGCCCTGCCCTCCAGCCTCTCCTCTGCTCCTGAAGGTGCCCAGGCTCCTGGAGCTCTGCCTCCTTCCACACAAATACTGACTCATTAGGGAAATGAGAGCTGATAACGTCTCCAAGCTCCTGCCAGGCCTTGTCTTTGAAGCAGCTCCTACGCCTGGCTTTTCTTTGGACAAGCTTGGAAAAGCTCCAGAAACACTTAATTAATTAATTGGCTTCCTTGGAATCTGCAGGGCTCCTGAGCTGAGTTTCTCTCTTTCTCTCTGAGCAGCAATAACGTCCTGAAGGGACATTTCCTTCCCCCAGGGCTGCGGGAGCACCGTGACCTCCTGAGTTACCCAGAGACTTTTGTGGTTTCCAGCTGGACTTGTCCAGTTCACAGGGGGAGCTGGGACCACTTGGGATCCAAAGCCAGTCCTCAGAGTTATTTTTATTTATTTCTATTTCTATTTCTATTTCTATTTCTATTTCTATTTCTATTTCTATTTCTATTTCTATTTCTATTTCTTTTTATTTTTATTTTTATTTTTATTTTTATTTTTATTTTTATTTTTATTATTTTAATTTTTTATTTATTTTTAAATTTTATTTTAATTTAATTTTTAATGTATATTTAGATTTAGATTTTTATTTTATTTTTTATTTATTTTTAATTTTAAAAATGTTTATTTTAATTTTAATTTATTTTTACTTTTAATTTTTTAATTTTAATTTATTTTATTTTTATTTTACTTTATTTTTATTCTTACTTTTATTTTTATTTTTATTTTTATTTCTTTTTCTATTTTTATTTTATTTTTATTTTTACTTATCCATGTTTTTTTTAAATTTTATTTACCTGTAGCTGGGATAGCCCCTGTGTAAGCCTGAGCAGGTTCTTCCACTCAGACATGATCCTGTATCCTCACGTCCTATAAATCCCCCATTATTATTACAAATAAACCTTCTGGGTGGCCATAAATGGGATTTTGTGGCTTCTCCCACTCAGCACTAAAGCTCTCTGCCCCATTCTCAGCCTTCCACACTCCCTGAACACCCAAATCCTGGGTTTGCCTGAGCTGGCAAAGCTGTGCCTTCCCCAGAACTGGCCTGGGGTGAAACTGGGGCTAGAAAACCTTGAAATTATTTGGGGAACACAGATTGAAAAAAGAGAATAAGGGCCCTGCAGGCAATGCCCAAACCCCCCCAGGGAAGGATTTTCCCTGCAAATCTGGGAAGGGAAATAAAATCTTGGAAATCAAATCTTGGAAATCAAACCTTGGAAAAGCAGCGAGCGCTGGGGAGGTTTGAGGGCTGGGCTGGTGTGGGATGGGCTTGGGGGAATTATTTGTGGGAAATGGAGTTGTGGAGAATTCTTAAAGCTTGGCAGGAGGTTCCATTTGTCTCTCAACGATATCTATCCTATTTCTAAATTACCATTTCTAAATTAACACTTCTCATCTCAAACTTTAGATACAAATACACACTACGTGAACCTTCTGTCAAGCTTTAAGAATTCTCTACAAATTCATTTACATGATGAATTTATAAATTCATCTCCCACAATTATTAACGGCCTGATGAGGTGTTTGATGTTCTCCTGCTCGTTATCAGCATGTTCCAACACCCACGGCTCTTGTCGTGCTTTGTGCAACTTTCATGCTCCATAAAATGCCTGGTGAGTGATCGGGGGAAAATAAGGATGGTTGTACAACTCCCTTTGGTTAAAAAAACATGGAATAAACTTGCTTTTAAACTAAAAATTATGGGGGAAAATTAATTTTATGTATATTATGCTTTTATAGATTTATGTTTATATTTATATTATTAATGTTATTCATATTTTAATTAAATTTAAATTAAATTTTAAAAATAATTTTAAATAATTAATTTTTATATTTCTATGTATATAAATATATATATGCAGACAATTTATATTTCTATATATTTATGTTTATGTTTATGATTATGTTTATGTTTATATTGTTAATTAGTATCTTAATTAAATTTTAATTAATTAAATTATTTAATATATTTATATTTATTTAATATTTGATTCCATTAAAAATTATGTAACCAACTTGCTTTGACAGGAGGGGAGGAAGCAGCTGCTTGTTGTCAGAGCAAGGAGCTTGAAATAATAATTAAAAGGAGTAAAGCAGCTTTAATTTGGAGTCAGGTTGGAGCACATCAAAGTGAAAGCAGAGGCTGGGATTCCTGTTCTATGGACAAGTGAGGGTTTGTGGTGAGCAACGATCCCTGACTGAGCAGAGCAGCCCCAGTTACTCCTCACGGAGAGCAGGAGCGATTCCTTCCAGGAATTACAAATCCATGGAGAGTGGTTCCTTCCAGGAGTTACAAATCCATGGAGAGTGATACCTTCCAGGAATTAAAAATCCATGGAGAGTGGTTCCTTCCGGGAATTACAAATCCATGGACAACAATTCCTCCAGGAATTACAAATCCATGGAGAGTGGTTCCTTCCGGGAATTACAAATCCATGGATGAGCGATTCCTTCCAGGAGTTACAAATCCATGGAGAGCAGGAGCAATTCCTACCAGGAATTACAAATCCATGGAGAGTGGTTCCTTCCAGGAATTACAAATCCATGGACAACAATTCCTCCAGGAATTACAAATCCATGGAGAGTGGTTCCTTCCAGGAGTTACAAATCCATGGAGAGTGATACCTTCCGGGAATTACAAATCCATGGAGAGTGGTTCCTTCCGGGAGTTACAAATCCATGGACAACAATTCCTTCCGGGAGTTACAAATCTATGGAGAGCAGGAGTGATTCCTACCAGGAATTACAAATCCATGGAGAGTGGTTCCTTCCGGGAATTACAAATCCATGGATGAGCGATTCCTTCCAGGAGTTACAAATCCATGGAGAGCAGGAGCAATTCCTACCAGGAATTACAAATCCATGGGGAGAAGGAGCGATTCCTTATGGGAATTACAAATCCATGGACAGTGATTCCTACCAGGAATTGCAAATCCATGGACAGTGATTCCTTCCGGGAATTACAAATCCATGGACAGTGATTCCTACCAGGAATTACAAATCCATGGAGAGCAGGAGTGATTCCTTCTGGGAATTACAAATCCACAGAGAGGGATTCCTTCCAGGAATTACAAATCCATGGACAGCGATTCCTACCAGGAATTACAAATCCATGGAGAGCAGGAGTGATTCCTTCTGGGAATTACAAATACTTGGAGAGCAGGACCTCTTACTTCCAGGAATTACAAATCCATGGACAGTGATTCCTCCCAGGAATTACAAATCCCAATGTCCTCATTTAGCACTGGCAGTGCTAAGCGGGGGATAATTGGGAATTTGTCACCTTTAAACCCCTCATCGACCAGAGGAGCTGCAGAGGGGCCTCCAGGAGGGCTGAGCATCACCAGGGAGGCCGAGCCATGAGCACTCGGATTGTCACAGCAATTTTACGGCCCAGCGGAACCCAAACGTCCTCGTTCCTCATCCCTGCTGCTCCTCGGAGTAAATCAATACATAACTAACGGCAGGCAATTGAACTCCACCCCAATGGATCGCTGCCCTGCTATTAAATGGGTTCAGGGTACAAATGCATTCTGTACTTTTATTTCCTGAGCATCTTAATACAGTGGAACACCAATCTACACCTTAACCTTCACCTACAGCCTATCATAACTACTGCAATTACCATATTCATGTTCCTGTTCTCCAGTCACTAAAGTTAGTACACTACAGTTTGAACTAGAAGTTGTTTTTCAGTTTTCTTGCAGTGGAAAATTCTGAGAGCTTTTTTCCTACTTGCAACATCTGCTGATTTGTTTGCCTGTGCTATCTTTCTGCTTGGTAAAAACATCTTGTTTGAGGGGGGTTTATCCTTTGCTCTAAGTGATAAAAACCCCTTCTAGCTAACAGACCCTTTGTCTCCTTGGTTATCCAGCAAGAGTGGCTCAGCAAATCTTTTCTGCTTTATCAAACCTTGCTTCCATCTCTATTCCTCCTTCAGATTCTACATTCACAAATCTTTCTGCTAAGCACACGGGTCTGTGAGACTTCCTTGTCAATACGTAACTAACGGCAGGCAATTGAACTCCACCCCAATGGATCGCTGCCCTCCCATTAAATGGGTACAAATTGAAAATCCAGCAGCAGCTGATCATCAAAAAAATTTTAAAAATCATCCTCTATCAGGTTGGTGGGCCCAGAACTGCTGGGAAATCCAAGGTGTGGTTTAGGATTGTTGTTCGGTGTAAATGTTTGGGATGGAATTTTGGTTTTTTTTCAATGGTCTGGATGTGGAACTCAAGGCTCTGGTCTGGTTTAAAAAAAAAATCATCTTCTCTCAGGGTTGGTGGGCCCAGAACTGCTGGGAAATCCAAGGTGTGGTTTAGGATTGTTGTTTGGTGTTAATGTTTGGGATGGAATTTTGTTTTTTTTTCAATGGTCTGGATGTGGAACTCAAGGCTCTGGTCTGGTTTAAAAGGTGGGATTTGGGCAAAGGTTGGGTTTGATCTTGGATGTTTTCTCCAGCCTTTGTGATTCTGAGAAATCCAAGCATCAGTGGGAAGAGTTTTAATGCAAGATAAAGAGTTTTAGTGCAAGAGAAGGGTTTCTGTAATGAAAAAAATAAAGCTGTGGGAGGGTGTCTGGAGCCAGGAGAATGGAAGGGAAAAGATTCCTGAGATGCCCAAGGAGACACCAGGACAAGAAGCAAAAAAACCAATTTCAGGTCTAAATGCTGAAGTCTATCAGTTCTACAATAATTTGGGGAAACATAATTGTGGGAAAATAAGAAATAATTTGCTTTAATTCCTGGCTATAATTTGATTTTCAGCATTTCCATCCAGCAACTTCTGTGTTCAGCTGCTCCTGCCAGGGTTTGATTCTCTGTTCTCCCCTTTGCCCTGTAAATACACAGAAATACACTGAGTCTTTGTTTGGAACATGTTGTTTTATAAATATCTCTGTGGATTCACCAGCATTTCCAGCAGGCTCAAATTAGCAGATCAATGGATGCAGAGCTGAAATTCTGCTGTGCTGTCGCAGAGTTCAGAGCTGGCAGCAAAATCTGCCTGCCAAGTTTGGGACTGAGGGGATATTTCAGAGGAACTGCCCAGTTTGGGGGATTTCAGCTGGAGCGGGAACGGAGCTGTCCCAGCTCAAAAATTCTCCACTGCAGGAAATTTGTTCTCCTTTCCAAATTCCTCTTGGAATGAAAAATGCTGGGGGAAGTTGTCTAATTTGTCCACCTCTCCAAATCCCGCTGTTTCTTCATGCAAACAAAGCCTGACTTTGTACTTTTGCCTCTTCCAGAGGAACTGCTCAATCTCTTTAATGAAAAAATAAGGGGAAAAAAGCCAAAAAAGTGACAAAATTCCCAGTGATTTCTGTGGCTCGCTGCCACCAGCACTTGCACCAATCCACCCCAAGGGCTCAGCTCATCCTTGAGGCTCGCTCTCCATGCCCCTGCCAAGCAGGAATTATTTTTCCCTGCTTTTCTGCAGACAAAGGAGTTGTTGTCTGTGCAGCAGATTTGGGATGGCTGAGCTGGCATTGGGAAAATGGGAATTTTGGATGCACATGGTTTCTCCAGATTGTTGTGTTTGGTGACACCCACTTTAATTTCATTAACATTTGATTGTTTGTGCTGTAATGAAAAGGTTTTCAGAGCCTGAACTTCGCCTTTACCTGGTGGAATCCCAAGTTTTCACTCAATGGGGTAAATACAGGCGGATATTTAGTCAACAATTGAATTTACAGTGATGATGATGCAAAAGAATTTAAACAAGGGAGGTGGATGTGATTTCACAGGCTGACCATGTGCTGGGTCAGCTTTTCCTGGGGATTGGACAAATCCCAGACTGGCTGTGAAGAGAGGGGAGAACTCTTGGAGAACAGCTCCGAGTGTTGGACAGCAGCTGCTTGTCCTGGTTTGTGAGATGTGGTTTGGGGGTGTGTGTTCAATCCCCATCTGTCAGAGCTGGGGCAGTTCTCTCTGTTCATTGGGCAGTTTTTTCTTTCTCTCTCCCACAGCCAATCCTCCCTCCAGGAGATCTCTGCCATTCCTGGGCCATTAATTATTAATTATCTGCTATCCATGGCCGGTGAGTGTCCCTGCATGGCTGATCAAATTCCACAGAGCCCCTTAATTTCAAAATCATAATAAATATAATTGTATATATTTATATATATATTAAAAAATCATAGGGAGGGAGTTTACATTTTCCATTCCAGGGGAGGCTCCTGCCTTCCTTACAGACACCTGTCCTTTCAAACCAGGCACTGCTGGACTCCTCCCAAGCCCAGACCATCCCTGTGCTCCCCATCCCCTCCTGTTAGCAGAGCTGCTGTCACACAGCTCTCCTCAACCTTCAAAGCCTGTAGGAGCACCCAAAATTAGGGCAGAGCTGTGTGCTGTCCTGCTAATGTGCTGCGACTTTTGGGGTCCCTTCCCTGCCAGTCTCAATCCTGCAAAAACATCTCTGCGGGCGTGGCAGCCAAGTGTCAGTGCCCAGATTCCTGCAGATGGAGGAATTTGGGAGGAAAAGTCATTTCCTGGGTGTGTCTCAGGTTATTTTGGTTGAAAACTGGAGGTTTGTGGGTGTGAGAGGCAAAATCTCTCCACAGGGCTGGGTGTGGCTCTGACTTGTTGTGGTTTATGGGTGAGGAATTGAATAATTGCGGCTCGTTAATAAATTAATTTTATCACTCATGACTCCTGCTGGTTTGGAGACCCTGATTTCCCAAATTAGCAGGAGAATTTTGGGAAATGCAGAAGATTTTCCAAGTTTCCTGATGAGAACCATGCAGGGAAAGCGGTGACATCCCCTCCCTTTCCAGGCAAGTCTGGTGCCATCAGCCCAGTCCAGACAATTTCCATAACGAGCTTTCCTCCTCTGTTTTTCCCACTTTTCCTCCAAAGCTTTCCCATCTTTTCAGAACTGTCACATTTAATCCAATCCCCTCGAGCGTTTATTTTCAGCGTGGTAAATATTTATGTAAATATGATGCACACAAGGAAGCTGCAACAGGAAGGGAGCCTGAGCTGGGGGATGTATTTAGGTGGGGACTGGATGTGTAAAGATTTAATGAACACACAAAATTTGGAATCATTTCTTTCACAGCAAGAGAAATCCAAGTACACAGTCAGATCAAAACACTTTTATTTGTTAGAACCCCACCCTGCTCAGAGGGAAAATGAAGTTCAGTCCCTACTTAGAGCATTTCAAAGGTAAATGTTGATTTTTGCCCTGCAGGCCTCGCTGTTATTTCTGGAATTTATCACACAGCTGATTCATGAACTTTAAAATACTTTTGTGTGTATTTCAGAATTAATATTTGGCTGTTGGTGGCTGACTCCTAATTAAAATGTTGTCTCTAAATGCCATTAAGAATATGAATAATTAAAGGAACAGCTGGAGTTGCAGTGTAATGAGTTACAGCAAGGATTTGGCTGCAATGCAGAACGAAGTTCTGTGGAGGGGGATCCCTGACTGATATTTTATTCAGAATTCACTTCCATCTCTATGCACAAAGCAGAGTATTTCAGTGAATGCACCCTTGACATCAGGAAGGATTTTCCCCTGTTTTGAGAGAAGGAAATGCTGGTTTTACTGGAGAATAAAAAGTGGTTTAGAAGGTCGGGCTGTGACAATGTGATGTCATTTGTCCTTTGGGTGGGGGACACAGCCACTGATGCCATCACTGCTGTCCCTGCAGGGCTGCCAGGGAGGGGACAGGGGATGAGGGGAAGATAAAACAGGGATTAATTAAAGGCTGAGACCACACTGCGCCCCTGCTCCGACTGGAGAAATTTCAATTTAAACCTGAAAAACCTTGGGCTGTGCTCAAGGGCAGGGCGTGGTCAGGGGAGAGAATGGCTGAGCCCAGGGAAAATCAGCTGGTAGGGGAATCACAGAACCCCCGGGGGTTTGGGATGGAGGGAATCTTAAATATCACCCAGTTCCTATCCATTGATTAAAACCAAATCTGATTTTCAGGCAGTTTTAGGGAACTGGAATATTTGCAGCCAGTGGTTTGGATTTATAAACCTTCGTCTCCACCAGCAGAGAGTGATGCTAAATGGGATATTTCTCATGGGATAATTCTCGTTTTCCAGCCAAAAAAAAAGTGCCTGAAATTCAGGAGTTGGCTGATTTCCACTCACACACACGGATGCCATGGACACGTGTGGAATTCTGCATCAGGGCTCGTCCATCCCTGAGCTCTGCCCTCCCTGTGCAGTGCCTGGGGCTCTGCCAGGCACAGGCACCTGCCCGGGGGAAAACGGGGTCCCCCCTCAAGTGTGAGCCCAGGAGGCAGCTCTGGGGTGGGGGAAGTGCAGGAGCTGAAATGAGGGGTGCAGGGCTCCAGGCAGCTCTTCCAGACGCAGTTTGTTGTGCCCAGGACTCCCAGCAGCCCAGGCCGTGGTGGCAGAGCCCGTGCCTGCAGTGTCAGCTGCAGCTGCAGGCAGCCTGGGGACCCTGAGTTCAGGGCACAAATGCATTATACACTTTTATTTCCTGAGCATCTTAACACAATAGAACCAATCTACACCTTAACCTTCACCTACAGCCTATCATAACTACTGCAATTACCATATTCATGTTCCTGTTCTCCAGTCACTAAAGTTAGTACACTACAGTTTGAGCTGGAAGTTGTTTTTCGGTTTTCTTGCAGTGGAAAATTCTGAGAGCTTTTTTTCTTCTTGCATCATCTGCTGGTTTGTTTGCCTGTGCTATCTTTCTGCTTGGTAAAAACGTTTTGTTGTTTGAGGTGGGTTTATCCTTTGCTCTAAGTGATAAAAACCCCTTCCAGCTAACAACTCCTTTGTCTCCTTGGTTATCCAGCAAGAGTGGCTCAGCAGTTCTTTTCTTCTGTATCAAACCTTGCTTCCATCTCTATTCCTCCCTCAACTTCTACATTCAAAAATCTTTCTGCTAAGCATCCATGTCTGTGAGACTTCCCTGTCAAACTCTCATCCTCCCAACAGGGAAGCAGCTCCAGCCCGTTCCCATCCCTGCCCTTCCATCAGGCACGGGCTGCAGCGCTGTGACTGTGCCTGGCTGGCCGGGGCTCGCAGCCAAATCGCTGCCAATTAACCAGCCCTGTTTAATGGGGATGTTGGGAAACATTTCCATTTGTCGGCTCGGGGTCCACATGCCTTTGATTAATGCAGAAAACAAAACAAATATTAGGGCAGAACATTCCTGCTGGGTTTGCCTGGCTGATTTTTCATCCATCTCCCCTGGAATCGAGTGCCATAAATTTTCCAAGGAGGTAATTGGAGTGTGCTTCCATTTAATCCTGCCATGATTTTTAACCTTGACAAGAAGTTTCTTGATGATGCTTCCCCCCCCACACACTTTTTTTTTCCTGTTGGTTTTTCTTAATTGCTTGTCTTGGCAGCAGGACATTTCAGCTGTCCCAGTGTAATCTCCAATTCCCTCTGGGAAGGCTCCAGCAGAGCTTTCTGCGGAGTCAGCCTTTCTGAAAATAAAGCAGATCCCGAGGTTAACACGAGAGGAGCGTGCCTGGAGGTCACATTGGAAGGGGGTTTTTGTTCTCAGCATGTAGGAAGGACAAGACTGCCTTGAAATCCCTGTGTACCTTGAAAAGAAAATTATCTTGAGGAATTGCTTGGTTATTTGAATCTAATTTTTGTTTCTAAAGGTGTAATAGGTGATAGTAATAATAATAATGATAGAGATAATAATAATAACCTTGCGGAATAATCAAAGGTTTCACCTTAAATCCTGAATTTTATGTGAAGAATAAATGGTTTTGTCCTATTTGGATACATTAAATCACTTTTCCTTGTAAAAATAATCCAGTTATAAAGGTGAGCTGTGTTTAAAAAGGATCAGAGGACGACCCAGCTCTGAGCAGCACCAACATCCCCAGCCCTGACACCAAACACCATAAAATGCACAAAGATGAATCCTTTGAGATGATGCCAGGGCTCTCATCAGCCAGGCTGCTTGGAGACATTGATGAAGGGATTGCAGGGATTGGGTTGAGGCTGGGAATGTTTTATGGAGCAGCCCCAGGTGTGGGCAGGGCCCTTCTCCCTGCAGGCAAATCCTCCTGGGCAGATTCTGTTTGTCACAGAGAGGGAAGAGGAGTTACCCCTGTCCCAGAGCATGGGGAATGAACTCCAGCCTGCCCCACTCCTGCTTCAGGGCTGCTGAACCTTGGGCTGGAGAGTTCTTGGGCATCAGTTCTCCTCCCACTCAGACTGCCACAAGACACAGTGGAGATCAAGAGCTGCAGTGGGACGGGCATTTATTGTCAATATTGAGCATTGCCCAGTGTGGGAGAGGCAACTGCACCTGCCAGGGCCTGGGGGAGCCCACAGGAAAGGTGGGGAGGGAAGATGGGAAGGGATGGAGGGGCAGGACATGGGGGAAGGGCTTCAAATGGGAACAGGGAAATGTCAGATGGGAGATTGGGAAGGAATTCCTGGCTGCCAGGGTGGGAGAGGCTGGGATGGAATTCCCAGAGCAGCTGGGGCTGCCCCTGGATCCCTGGCAGTGCCCAAGGACAGGCTGGAGCACCCTGGGACAGTGGGAGGGGTCCCTGCCATGGCAGGGGTGGGATTTTGTGACAAGTGCTACTCACTTCCAAAAAATTTAAAAGGTTTCTTAAAACCTGTTCAAAAATACAACATAAGACTAATAGAGAAAATATTACTGAGCCAGGAGCAGAGCATCTTCCCCACCATGTGCTCCTCCACACATGGAGGTTTTGCCTTTTAACCCTTTAGCCCCTCCCAAAGTTCTGTCCATTGGCTCCTTCTTCTGGGAAAGGGAATGGGGCTGGGAATGGGAATGAGGCTGCCCAGTGGTGGAGATCACTTCCTGACGCCTTGACTGGAGGTCAGCTGTTGCCATGGTAACGAGCCGACCCTCCCAAGTGTCCCAAACCCAGGCCACCCCATAATAACCACGCAAGGGATGTAAAACATGATTATAAATCTATAAAACTTCTCCTAACACATCTACAGGATATTTGCCTTTCAAGTGCGACAGTCAGCCGTGGCATTGCTGGTCTGTCACAATCTCAAGGTCTCTCCCAGCTCTCCGTGGCTCCTGCAGGTAAAGCACCACGGGAACATCCCAGGCTGGATAACTCTGGAGGGGGTGGCTGCCACCCTCCTGCCAGTGACAGTGACAGGGTGGGTGGAGCAGGATGCCAGACACAGCAGGGATTGAAATTCCACGGGGGGAGCGGGGGATTCACGGCGTGGATAAATCATTTGTGTTTTCTGAGGTGTGAGTGACCAGGCACAATAAAGGAATGCTCCAGGAAGCTGAATCATCCCTTGCAGTGCAGGGATCCCTCATCCCCTGCCCAGGTTTTTCAGGAGCAGATTGAACATTTCCTGATCTTGCAATGTCCTGATCTTTGCAGGATTTTTGGCTTCAGGCTCCTTTGAGGACTGTGACTGGCTCAGGGCTGACAAACCCGACATTTCCAACCCATCTACTCAGAGCCCTTCCCTTCCTGGGATCCCAGTGTGTTCCTCCTGTCAGAGCTGAGCCTCACCTGCCAGGGAAGGTGGGAGGATTCCTGGGAAACCTCAGATCCAGGTGTCTTCCTGCTGGAGCGGCCCCCCAGTCCCAGGAATGTTCCCCTTGTTCTCACGATGTAACCAGCAAAAATGTGCAAGGGAGTTTATGAAACTGAGCTTGGGCAGGCTGGGAAATCGATTCTGGGGTTAAATGAGACTTGTTATTAAAATTAAGTTGGTGTCTGCAGCCCTGGATGGGAATAAATTCAATCAATAATGTAAACAATAGGATTTTCTGGGGGGAAGACAACTGTGAACAATGGAGCTGCTGTTGCTTTGACACTGGGCTGTGTTTGGGAAGATCCAGTCCTGCACAGGCTGTCAGACCCTCCACTACAGTAATTCAATAAATAATTTAAACAACAGCAATTTTTGGGTGAGAGACAACTGGGAACAATGGAGCTGCTGCTGCTGGTTTGACACTGGGCTGTGTTTGGGAGGATCCAGTCCTGCACAGGCTGTCAGACATGGATTGGAGTAATGCAGTAAATAAATCAACAGGGGTTTTGGGTAGGAGACAACCAGGAATGATGGAGCTGCTGCTGGTTTGATGCTGGTCTGTTTGGGAGGATCCAGTCCTGCACAGGCTCTCAGACCTGGATTGGAATAAT
The DNA here is from genome assembly GCF_014805655.1 of Passer montanus. Lineage (NCBI taxonomy): Eukaryota > Metazoa > Chordata > Aves > Passeriformes > Passeridae > Passer > Passer montanus. Next base: position 765,233 of record NW_024359056.1, read on the forward strand.
CCAGTAAATAATTTAAACAATGGGATTTTGGAGGGGTCAGAGGCAATTGGGAGCAATGGAGCTGCTGCTGCTTTGACACTGGGAGGACCCAGTCCTGCACAGGCTGCTCCTGGGGATGATTCCCAGTCTGGATAAGGGCTGGAGTGAGCAGGGAAGAGCAGATAAAGCTGGGTTCAGCCTTGGGCATCCCTCAGTCATCAGCAGAGCTCTTCAGCAGGGTTTATCCCTGTGAGCTGAGCCCATCCTGACAAGGAGAGGTCACCACAAGGGTCCCTCTGAGCTGGGTTTGCAGCACCCAGGGCTGGCTCCCTGCAGGGCAGGATAACTCCCTCCTCCGGGGATAATTCCCTGCCTGGGCCAGATGGTGAAACTCACAGCTTTGGTTTGCCAGGATTTCCCTCTGCAGGCTCCCCTCACTGCAGATCAGAAGAACTCTTCGTTGCGTGTTTTAATTTAAATACAGCAATAATAAAATCATTATTGAACTCACAGTAATTCCAGGTGCCTGCAGATACGATCAGGTCCCAATATCTCCCTGACATCACACCACATAAATCCATCCTTGAAGCTCCCTGGGCTCACTGGTTGGAAAACAAAGCTCCTGCTGGGGCTCTTCCCTTTCCCTTTCCCTTTCCCTTTCCCTTTCCCTTTCCCTTTCCCTTTCCCTTTTTCCCCTTTTCTTTCCCCAACCAAAAACTCACTGCAGTTTTTGGGTGGATTTCAGGCCACAAACCTTTCCAGACATGTCCCAGAGCTGCTGGTTCTGAACTCCCCCTTTCCTGCCGGCAGCAGCAGCTCAGTGTTTTTGGGGATGGCTGGAAAGGTCACCCAGGGCCCTGCTGCAGGTCAGCAGTTCCAGAAAAGCTGAGCCTATGGAAAATCCCTCCCGTCCTGGGCTTGCAGGTGAACACAGCACCAGGCACAGCCCAGCTCGGCACTTCTGCCCCACCAGGCAAAGGGATTTGACAAAGTTTAATGGGAACGGCTGTGAGTCAGACCCAGGGAGCAGTGAGCACCGACCCTGCTCCCGCCCATGCACTCACAGTCCTGAATTCACACACAGTCCTGAAATTCACACAGCCCCAAATTCACACACAAACCCGAATTCACACACAACCCCAAATTCACTCACAGTCCTGAAATTCACACACAAACCCGAATTCACACACAGCCCCAAATTCACACACAACCCCAAATTCACAGACAACCCCAAATTCATACACAACCCCAAATTCATATACAACCCCAAATTCACACAATCCCAAATTCACACACAGCCCCACATTCACACACAATCCCAAATTCACTAACAGTCCTGAAATTCACACAATCCCGAATTCACACACAGTCCCAAATTCACATACAACCCCAAATTCATACACAACCCCAAATTCATATACAACCCCAAATTCACACACAGACCCAAATTCATATACAACCCCAAATTCACACAATCCCAAATTCACACACAGCCCCACATTCACACACAATCCCAAATTCACTAACAGTCCTGAAATTCACACAATCCCGAATTCACACACAGTCCCAAATTCACATACAACCCCAAATTCATACAATCCCAAATTTATGTACAATCCCAAATTCACACACAATCCCAAATTCACACAATCCCAAATTCATGCACAGCCCCCAATTCACACACAACCCCAAATTCACACACAGACCCAAATTCATATACAACCCCAAATTCACACAATCCCAAATTCATTAGCAATCTCAAACTCACACACAACCCCAAATTCATGAGCAGTCCCAAATCCACACACAATCCCACATTTGCTCCTTTCCTGTCCTCAGTTTAACCCTCCAAACATGAGTTTAGTTTAAAGTAAATACACATTTTAAATTCCTATATTTCTGTAACTCCCTGAGAAATCCATGTGGCCCTGGGATGTGTCTGGGTGGGTGCTACAAACCCCAGCTGAATGCTCCTCACTGTGCTCAGGTATTCAAAAACACCTAAATGATTAAATACCATCATAAATATTCTGATTCATCCAAACTCCTTTGATTTGGATTTTGTAAGACTTTAGTATTTTGTTTTTCAGCTAAAATAGGACATTTCTTCTTATTGCTCACAAAACAATCCCCATACACTTTGAATTATTAATTCCTCTTCGTGTCCTTTCAAGTTCCTTTCTCGAGAAGGGTTGAAAATATTTATTTTTCAGCAGGTTCTGTCCCCACCTGCTCAGGGGTTTAATACAAATTCCCTGCCTGTCCTTGCAGATTGCATTAAGCAGTCTGGGGCTGATGGACTCTTTAATAAAGTGAGTATCAGAGGCAGATTTGATAAAAGACATGCCACTGCTAACGATGCTTAATGAAAATAAAAGCTTTGGGGTTTGGTGTCCTGCCCATCCAGTTAAGTGCGATTGTATTTATTGGCCATCAGGCAGCTCGACTCCAGCTCGGGCAGAAAATGGAATTTTAGTGTTCCAGTAAAAATAGAAAACAGGCTGGGGCTGGGGGACAAACAGGGGTTGTCAAGGGCACAGAAATCCATGGAATTATTGCCACTGGCTCCAGCAGGGATGGGCTGGGGGTGCTGTGGCCAGGCAAGGAACGATGGATGCTGCAAATATTCCTGCTGCTGCCTGAAGGTTTGAGGTGTAACAGAATCCTGGTGTTTTCCCCAGTGTTCCTCACCTGATTTTGGGGAAATGGGGATGCTGGACATGGATTTTCCCTCTTCTCATGAGGTTTTCCTGGCTGGGCAATCCCTGTGTTTGTGGCAGTTCCCTGTGTGACACAGGTACCTCCTGCAGCACCCTCATCTCCTGCACCAAAGTATTCCAGAAACCTCAGAGCCTTCTTTGTGTGCTCTGCACACATCCCTGCACAAACAGAATTAAATCCATGTCAATCCATAAAGCACCTCCGAATCTTTCAAGCCCTGGAGCTCTCCAGAACAGAGCAATACTTATGATTTCCAAGAGAAATGTGATATTCCATGGCTTTATTCCTTGAGCAGAGACAGCAGAATTCCTTTCCAATCTCCCATCCATCCCTGACCTCTGGCAGTGGAAGCCATTCCCTGTGTGCTGTTCCTCCATCCTTTGTCCCCAGTCCCTCTCCAGGGAATTCTGGAATGATTTGTGTTGGAAGAGACATTAAAAGTCACCCAGTGCCAGCCCTGCCATGGCAGGGACATCTCCCACTGTCCCAGGGGCTCCAGCCTGGCCTTGGGCACTGCCAGGGATCCAGGGGCAGCCACAGCTGCTCTGGGAATTCCATCCCAGCCCCTGCCACTCTGGCAGCCACGAATTCCTTCTCATTATCCCATCTATCCCATCTCTCTGGCACTGTGAGCCATTCCCTGTGTCCTGTCCCTCCATCCCTTGTCCCCAGTCCCTCTCCAGCTCTCCTGGAGCCCCTTCAGGCCCTGCCAGGGGCTCTGAGCTCTCCCTGGAGCCTCCTCCTCTCCAGGAGAACATCCCCAGCTCTCCCAGCCTGGCTCCAGAGGGGCCCCAGCCCTTCCTGGCAGGAATTTGGGTCAGGTGAGACCTGCTGCCAGGGTGGGTGGATTTGCAGAGCAGAGCCTGGCTCGGGGTGTGGGAGGTGCCCTCGGTGACAGCCGCAGCTCCCGGGAAAATGAGCAGTGCCAGCGGGGATGGCTCCTTCCCAAACCCACAGCTCCAGGACAGGCAGCACCTCCCACCTCGTCTGGGGAGTCAGGGTGCTCCAAACCCTCAGCTTCTCTCTGAACCTCCCACTCCCTGCCGTGGCTGCAGCTCCTGAGCTGGGATTTGTGGAAACAGTCAGCTCAACCTGTCAAAACCCATCCGAGCAAAAAACACAACATAAGAGACACCCAAAATTCCCATCCTGCCTTCCCTGAAAAGACACCAGGCAGAAACTCGGCAGTGGCCAGAAATTCCCACCCTCCCTAATCCAGAGCAGCTTCCTAGCAGGTTTATTTCGTGTGGAGAGAAGCCCATGAATTTTTTAAACCAATATTGAAGCTTCTCTTCTCCTCCTCCGTGCTGTGAGGGGCTCTGGAGATGGGCAGGAGATGGAGATATGGAAGTGTTGGGTTTTTTTCCTCCCCTCTCTTTTCCACTTGGACATAATTTGGAATGTCTTTCACAAATGTCTGTGCTACCAGGCAGGTTTTAAATAAGTGATGAGGAGGCCCCACTCTTCTGATTGCAGCGTTTCTAATGACGGCAGTGATTAAGGAAACGACTCCAAACCCAGGTCAGGGCGGCTTTTAAGGCAAGGAAATGGGACATGAATAAGGAATAGGTGGGAAATGTGATCATTCCAGGGAAACTAAACCCGTGGTGTTGGTGAGAATTGGAGCTCTGCTCATTTCTGTCCCCACTCAGGCTAAATTTAAAGAGTTTGGGGTCAGGTTTCATCAGTGAGAGACGGAAGTCTGGCTGCTGCTTTGTGGTGTCTGGATGGATGCTGAGATTTAGTGATAAATGCACCATTCAATCCCCCTCCCTTCCCATTCCCTACTCCTGCCCAGACCCACAGGAATGAAATTCAGGAATTTGGCAGAGAGGTGTTAATCCAGGACAAATTGTGGCTCAGAAGCTCCAGTGACATCCTGGAAGGTTCAGCTCACCCAGGCTCCTGATGTGTCCTAAATTTGACCTCTGGACACCCCAAACCTGGAATCCGGTGGTTTTCCTTCATTTTAACCCACCTGTATTTTGGCCAAAAAAGGGGGAGTTACTCCACCGGGCTGCCTGAGGTTGCCTGTCCTCATTTGCAGCTCTCTTGCTGTTTGTGCTCTGCAGTGGGTCATGAATATTTCAGGATTCTCTTCCATCCCTGCGTGCAGCACACAGCTGATTCCAGCATGAAAAATTCACAGCCAAGTGCAGCAATCCCGAGCTGGGCTGGTGGGGACGAGCCGGGCCCGGAGTCCCACTGAGGCTCCTCTTCTCACGAGCTGCAGCCCCAGAGGAAACGGCCTCAAATTGTGCCATTGTGCTGGTTTTGAGGGGAAAATCCATCGTGGAAGGGTTTGTCCTGCCCTAGCAGTGGAGTCACCTCTCCTGGAGGGATTGAAATCCTGTGGGTGTGGCACTGCTGGGGATGGGTGACTCCATGGGTTTTGAGGGCTTTTCCAGCCTCAATGATTTTATAATTCTCTCTCTTTCCCCCTTTTTGGGGGCTGGGCTCTGCAGAGTCCGTGTAGCTGGGCAGGTTCTTGGTTTTCCTTTGCAAGGATCACTTTAGGGTGGTCAAAGATCAAATCCAGCAAAGCACCAGTTACTGGGTGAGGTGTGGGCATCAGGGGGGTTAATAAATGTGCTTTGGTGTTGTTCCTGTGAGTCCTTCTTGCTGCTATAGCCTAAAAACCACCACCATGGCCTCCTATCATGGAATCAGAGTTTCTGAGGCCAGGGTCATCAAATCCAGGTTTGGCCAAATCCCACCAGGCCCATAACCCACATCCCAACCCAGAGACTCTGCCACTGCCCAGGGAAGGGAGTGGGGGTCCACAGAGGTCCCCCAGAACAGGGATCAAATAAATCAACCCAAAAAAGGGGGCTGAGCACCCCCTCTGCAGCCAGAGCAGCCCAGCGAGGGCTCTGAGATTTGGGACGTGGGTCAGGGGGAGAGGAGCCCGAGTCCTTCTTGTGGGCACTCCAAGGTGGATCCTGGGGAACTGAGGCTGGGATGGAGCTCCCAGATTCCAGGCGAGTGAGCTGAAGGTGCTGGGGGGGTGGGAAATGCTGGATTCCTGTGCAAATCCAGGCCTTGCTCGCAGCTGCCAGGAATGGGAGCACTGGAAGTGGGAGTCAGCCCCTCCCGTGGCACCATCCCACCAAGGAAGAGGGATTGTGGCCTTGGGATGTGGCTCCAGGAGCAAGGTCCCTTGGGCAGGGGGGGTTCATGCTGTTCCCAGGTGTGTTTGGGGAGGGAAGGTGTCTTGAAGAGTGTGAATTGTGTCTTGAAGGGAATCGTGTTCTGAAGGGAATCCTGTCTTGAAGGGAAATGTGTCCTAAGGGAATCGTGTCTTGAAGGAAATTGTGTCCTGAAAGGTGTGAATCATGTCCTAAAGAGAGTAATGTCCTGAAGGGAATAATGTCCTGAAGGGAATCATATCCTACAGGGAATCATGTCCTGTCCCAGTGCTTCACTCTGGGGAGGAAAGGTGTCTTGAAGAGTGTGAATTTTGTCTTGAAGGGAATCGTGTCTTGAAGGGAATTGTGTCCTGAAGGGAATCATGTCCTGAACGGCATGAATCGTGTTCTGAAGGGAATTGTGTCCTGAAAGGTGTGAATCGTGTCCTGAAGAGAATAATGTCCTGAAGGAAATTGTGTCCTGCAGGGAATCATGTCCTGTCCCAGTGCTTCACTGGGAGACCCCACCACGGAGTTTTTAAATCCTCTGTTAAATCATCTCATGCTCTGAATCGTGCTGTGGGGCTGGGCAGGAGGGATTTTTGGGGTGACCTAATTTAGGAGCACGTTCAGGAATTCTCAGCAGCTCTTTACCGCGCCTTTCCCACCACTGGGATCCTGGGATTTTCTTCTCCGTGATGGCTGCAAAATGGAACATGGAAAACACATTACTGCAGTGCACTCCAGGACAGGCAAAAATAGATCCAGGCTGTGGAGCAGCTCAACCCTGTCTCCATGTAAGAACAGCTGTAAAAGGGATGTTTTGTGTGGCTGCAGCCCCGAGCAGACACACCTGAGCTCTGTCCTCACGTGTTCTGGCTGGAAATCTCCTCCAGCCTTTCCCAGCACATTTTTTCCCCGATGAAGGAGCAGTTTTTTGCCTCAATTTCCAAATTCCTGCTGAAATTGTGTGGGGTTTATAATATCTCCTGTTACCTGGGGTTGAACACTCAGATGTGTTTTGTCAGGGTGTGACCCAGGGTCCTTCCTCCTTCTGGTGCTGCAGCTCAGCCCAAGCCCATGGAAACCACTTTCCCTTCCCTAATGGCTCCTGCAGACACATCCATCAATATTTCAGCCTCTCCTATTTTGCCCTGAGACCTTCTAAAGGCCGGGGCCACGCTTTTTGTGGAATTATTTATGGATCTCGTGTCAGGAGCAGCCTGTTAATCTCTGCCACTTTCCTGAGGGTGGCTTTAGAGGGATGCAGGGACCTGGAGGAACGCTGGGGCCTCCTGCTTGCTCACCCCAGAGGAGCGTTGGAAGCATCCAGCAATGCCATACTTGGGAAATTATCATTAAACGGATGATTAATGGCACTTCTCAGCGACTATTAAAGAAATTGAAGTGGCTGAGGTTCACATTTCAGCATGGGGGGGATTCTTGGGGTGTTGGTGCTGGGCCAGGAGTTGGTTGATGATCCTGGTAGGTCCTTTCCAGCCCAGGATATTCCACAATTCTCTGATTACTGATATTATTATTACTGACATTATTATTACTGATATTATTATTAATGATATTATTTCTGATGTTGCCAGCCAGTGGCACAGGCTGGCGTGGTTAGAACCATTTTTTGGCAGCACTGGGGAGCATGAAGCCCAGTTTGGTGGCAGACAACCAGCAAATTGTGAGGTCAGGGACCATCAGCTGGGAAACCTTCACTGTGAATTTTCCCCGTGAGTTTTCACCTCAGTGGGCTCATCCTGCAGCCTTTTATCTCCTCCTCTGTGCAGAGGGTGAGGATTTATGCATTGCTACAAGGCTACAGAAAATCTGCTGGCACAGGGAAGCAAAATCCTTAATTTCACGTTGCCAGTGACGTGAATTATTCACCTGCACAAGGGCTGCTAGGAAAAGGCTTTGGTTAAAACCTGGCTCAGTTAGAACTGGCTCTTGCTGTGAGGAGTCTGAGCCCGGCCTGGAGTGGAGTCACGTTTGGAGGGTTGGGATCAGTTTATTCCCTGTCTGGTGCCTCTGTGTCTGCAGATCCAGCGTTCCCTGGACACAGCCCAAGGTCAGGAGGTGCTGGCAGTGCAGAATTGATCCCTCAGCCGTCTCCTTCCCCACATCCCATTGCCCTCTAACGGCCAGCACGGAATGTGCACAGCAAGATCAAAAAAACCCCTCGTAAACCATTGAATGAACAACAAAAGAGAGAGGGAACCCCAGCAGAGTGGCTAGAAAGGCTGAGGGAAAATATGATACCTGAAAATATTCAGGTATCAACCTTGAAACAGCAGCCAGACAAATCTTAATAAAAACATATTTTGTCGCCCAGGCATGGCTAGATATACAGAGAAAATTGGAGAAATTAGGCAAACGACAAGATAGGGGATTGGAGGATTTCTTAAGGGAAGCACGGAAAGTATACACCAGGAGAGAGGAAGCGAAAGCAAAGGAAAAGGCCAGAGCAATGTTAACTGCCATTAGAGAAGGATAAATTTGTTTTTATTGTAAGAAAAACAGACACTTTAAGAGAAATTGCCCCCAAAGGGAAGGGGATGTGACAGTTTTTGAGAACAAGCAAAAGGGGAGGTAGAAGACTAAAGATGTCAAGGGCTCTGCCTCCTGGGGACAAAATACCCTCAAAAACCCTTAATAAGTCCCCAAGAAGAAGAATTTTAAACGTGCGTAATTCTGAGGAAAAGGAATTCCAGAGGAATTTGCTCTGTTGGGATGCTCTGAGTTTCCAGAACTCCCTAAAAACCTTCACAGAGAACATTGGGATTGGAGTGCAAAGAGAAAAGGTGCTGGCAGCACCATCCTGAGGTGCAGATGGAGGGAAAAGTGGGGTGAAGAAGGGTGGAAAACTGGAATGGGCTATCCCAGAGAGGTCGTGGATTCCCCACCCCTGGAAGTGCCCAAGGCCAGGCTGGACAGGGCTTGGAGCACCCTGGGACAGTGAGAGGTGTTGGGATTGGAATTGGATGATCCTTCAGGTCCTTTCCAACCCAAACCATTCCAGGATTCTGTGATTCTGTGAATTCAGAGGTTGAAAAGAAACAGGAAAAAATACATTTTTGTTTTCCGGTGGAGTGAGGGAGGAGGATGAATGGAATATTCACTCATACCAAAAAAACCTAGCAATAAATGGCTTTTTGGGGGGCTGAGAGCAGGGAAAGGTGCAGCCCACGGCTCCTGCCCAGCAAATTCCAGGTGATTTGGGGATCTTTTCCTCCTGCAGTGGAGGCTTTTGAGCAGCAGATGTCACGTTTGTACAAGACAACGAGAGGTTGTAGCTACACACGGAGTAACCCCGAGTGTCCCGCGGCAGGAGAGGGTGGAAATCATAACCTGCTCCGGGTGGGAATAAATCAGATATAAAATTATATATAAATTACAGAGAAATAGAGTATTTTTCTGAAGTCTCTACTCCCGGTCACTCTGAGGGAGGATTTTGGATCTCAGTCCAGGGCTCACCCTCTGCTCGGGGCTGGGAATGGAGGAGTTCAGGTATGAGCAGGTCAGGACCTGGTTTTCTGCAGGAAAAAGGCAGCCCAAGCTCCCGGTTTGGAGCTGAATCTCAGAAGATAATTAAGAAAAACCAATTCTCTAGATTTGTTTCAAATCTCACTATCCTTGGAAAATTCTGGCATGCTTCCAAAGGTTGGAAATCAGGAAGAAATAGATTTGAAGGTGGCAGAAAAGCTGTGTTGGAATATCCTGTCAAGCCTCATTATTAATGGAATTCAGCTTTCCTGGCTGACTTGGCAGGGCTGACAACACCTGGGAATGATCTTTTTGCTGCAAACTGGGAGTTTTAGGGCTCTGACAATGTCAGAAATGACCCCACTTCACCCTGCTCTTCCTGTGCTTCATGATGGGTTTTAAAAAACACGACAATTGCTTCCTGTTCAGACAGAACTTTAATACAGAAATCTCTGTAAATACATTAATTACAGCTCATAAAAAATAACTTCTGGATTTTTACACCCCAGTCAAACCCAGGTGTAGATTCCAATCTGTTCCTGGCTCAAATAAAGCAGCAATTATCCAAAGAGGAAGGAAGCTCTGCTCTTCCAGCAACATCCATCCTCATCCAACACAACCTCAAAGGAAGGACTGAAATTCCATCACATCCATGTTTTGCAGGGAATGGCATCCTCAACAGGGAATTTAAGGATTATGGAGAGAATCCAGTGCAAAGGATCTTCCCAGAATCATTCCCAGTGTGTCTTGTTACTTATCCCATGTCCAGCTCAGACCCTGAGGACACAACTTCCCTCCCCAGGGCAGGCAGGGTTTGTTTTTCTTCATGACTTGCACATGAAGGAGAAATCTTTGTATTGCTGAGGGCAGAGAGGGCTGGAAAAGATCCAGAAATGGAGCAAAAAAAAAAAAAAAGTTTGCAATTCCCAAGCCTGCAGCAGCCACACTGTTCCTGCTGCCCTCAGCTCTGGTCCCAGAGGAGGAGCAGCCTCACCCCGCAGTGCTGGCCCAGCAGCTGGGGGTGCTCAGCAGCTTTTGTAACTTGCTCCCAGTTTACACCTCAGTGCAAGGGGTGGCTCTGCTCTGCTTCCCTTGGACAGCAGCTCGATGCCACCACCAGAGCTCCTCGCTGCCTGAATCCCAAATCTTCCCAAGCAGCGCTCAGTCCGTTGTTAAGCAGAAGAGGGAGACGGTCCAGGATACCTTTGCCAAAAGTGGAGGAATCGAGGGATGAATTGTCCCTGGAAACTTCAGGTGGCCCACCCAGCTCTGCTTGGGAAGCCTCAGACTCTGGGGTTCATGGGGGGCTTTAAAGCCTGCGTGGAAAAGGAGCAGTTAAATCCCAGCAGTTTCAAGGAATTCCATCCCCAGAGAATTGTTATTCCCACCTGAATTACCTGGGGTGGAGGTGGGGGTTTGCCTTTGGGAACGGGCACAGGAGGGGCTTTTCTCTCTGGAGCCTGGAACAAAATGGGGTTTAAATGTCACTGGGGTTGTCTGAGGAGCTGCAGAACCTCCCCAGCCCCAGGACCCTCATCCTGCAGCATTTTCCTGCTGCAAAATCCCAGGAATTCCCATCTGTCCATGTGCAAAGGTGTAACAAAATACAAATACAAGGGGGCCAGGTCCGTTTCAGAAGACACTGAGCTATTCCCAATATTTAAATATCAATATCCAAGCTCACACAGTGGGATTTAAATGTGGTTTATAATCAATACATGGGGATATTTTGTACTTTGTATTTTACATTTTATATTTTATATTGTCCTGACCCAGTGTTCGTGCAGGCAGCACCCCACAGCTGTGTCATCAGAGTGAAGATGCATTTTACACCCTTGTAGCAGGGGCCTCAAATGTTGAGATTGTGAACATTTGAGGCAGGTATTTTCTTTTAATTAGGATGTTTTGGGTTTATTAATGAGAAATAGAACCATTCCCCTGGGTCCTTATAAATACATCATATCTCTGCCATACAGGGACCCTCACAAGCACCTGCAGTAGCAAAGTTACTCATCATTTACATTGTGTTTACACCTGAAATCCCTCTTTAAGGGATTAAGTTCAAGTTTAAACTCCAGCCAGTGAGTTTTGCTTTTGATGCCTTGGAGGACTCCCTGGCTGATGAGGAATATTTGTGCAGTTTAGGATTACACAGCCAAAAAGGTGACTCCTACCCTCAAAATCTGTGCTTTGAATAGCTGTGATTTTAAATTTTTACTTTAAATCAGAAACTGCAAATATTAACTGGGATCTGATAGTGATGTGGGATCTGCAGGGTTGTACTCACAAACTTCTCCTCGGGGTGGGAAGAGCCAGGTTTGGTGGCAGGAACGGGAGGTGGAGGACCTTTGGGCCTCAGGGCAGGCTGGAAAAAGCAGAACACAAACCACTTTAACCCTCTGTGTGCATCCACGTGTTCCTTGGGAATGTGCAGGCTGGCGCTGGATATAAACGTGCTCTGAGGGGCTGGGGGGTGCAGGGATGCTGTCTGAGGCAACAGAGCCCGCTCTGGAGCTCAGGGATGTCCCTTTGGGATCAGATTGTCCCCAGGGGTCTCTAGGGGTTTGTGGTGTTCCCAAATCCCGCAGGAAAGCAGGGACATTCCCAGAAATACTCACGCTCTGACGCTGGGGTTTGCTCTCCTGAGGCGGAGGCACGGGAAGAACTTTCTTATCAATAACCTGCGAACGGGAACGGTCACAAATGGGGTGGAGCCCTTATCTCACCTGCTGCCTTACCTGCTGCCTTATCTCCGGCTGTCCCGGCCCTGCCCGGCTCACCGGGGACCCAGAGGAATCTCCTGCCGGCATTCCAGCACTGTCCCTTCCTCACCGCTTTGGGAATTCGTGCTGGGATCCCCAGCACTGTCCCTCCCTCAGAGCTTTGGGAACTCGTGCTGGGACTCCCAGCACTGTCCCTCCCTCAGAGCTTTGGGAATCTCCTGCCGGCATTCCCAGCACTGTCCCTCCCTCAGAGCTTCGGGAATCTCCTGCTGGCATTCCCAGCACTGTCCCTCCCCTCAGCACTTTGGGAATCTCCTGCCGGCATTCCCAGCACTGTCCTCCCCTCAGAGCTTCGGGAATCTCCTGCCGGCATTCCCAGCACTGTCCTCCCCTCAGCGCTTCGGGAATCTCCTGCCGGCATTCCCAGCACTGTCCTCCCCTCAGCGCTTTGGGAATCTCCTGCCGGCATTCCCAGCACTGTCCCTCCCCTCAGCGCTTTGGGAATTCGTGCTGGGATTCTCAGCACTGTCCTCTCATAGTTTTGGGAATCTCATGCTAGGATTCTCAGCACTGTCCCTCCCCTCAGCACTTTGGGAATCTCTTGCTGGGTTCCCCAGCGCTGTCCCCTCATAATTTTGGGAGTCTCCTGCTGGGGTTTCCAGTGCTGTCCCTCCCCTCAGCATTTCAGGAATCTCGTGCTGGGATCCCCAGTGCTGTCCCTCCCCTCAGTATTTTGGGAATCACATGCTGGTATTCTTCCCTTCATAATTTTGGGACTCTTATTCTGGCATTCTCAGCACTTTCCCTTCCCTCAGCATTTTGGGAATTCGTGCTGGGATTCCTCCCCTCAGCATTTTGGGACTCTCATGCTGGGATCCCCAGCACTGTCCCCTCAGCATTTTGGGAATCTCATGCTGGCATTCCCAGCGTTGTCCCCTCAGCATTTTGGGAATCCTACGGAAGTGCAGCCCCTTGGGCTGATGGTTTGGGCCCTGGGGACAGTCCCCAGCTGTCCCTGCTCTCACCTTCTGGGCAGGTGGCACTGGCACAGGCTGTTCTCTGCAGCTCTGCTCCTGATCCACAAAGACCTGGTTGGTGGCTCCGGGTCCCCTCCTGGTCTGGTGGCTGTCAAAGATTTCAAATAATGGTCAATTTTAGTTAACTGAAGAAAAGCAACTGAAGCCCTGCCTTACTCCTGCTGGTGTTTTGCACCCATGTCCTTGATTTCTTTCTTCCCTTTATTCATTTAAGATTATTAAGGATTTATCAAGGACTCAATTTCTTCCATCCCCTCCCAACCATGGGATTTCTGAAACATGTCCACAAATCTCATGGACCATCTTCCTTCCCTTCCAGAGTCTAATTCCCCCCACCCCCACTGCAAACTCTGCAGGGATTTCCTGGCTTTGGTTTGTGGGTTTTAGGGGGATGTGGGAAGGATTTACCTCTTGTGGAAGCCTCGGAAGCGGGTGAGCAGCACAGCTAAAAGCAACTGAAGCCCTGCCTTACTCCTGCTGGTGTTTTGTACCCATGTCCTTGATTTCTTTCTTCCTTTTATTCATTTGGGATTATTAAGGATTTATCAAGAACTCCATTTCAACTCTTCCATCCCCTCCCAACCATGGGATTTCGGAAACATGTCCACAAATCTCATGGACCATCTTCCTTCCCTTCCAGAGTCTAATTCCCCCCACCCCCACTGCAAACTCTGCAGGGATTTCCTGGCTTTGGTTTGTGGGTTTTAGGGGGATGTGGGAAGGATTTACCTCTTGTGGAAGCCTCGGAAGCGGGTGAGCAGCACAGCTGCAACTGCAGTGACAGCCAGGACAGCCAGCACGCCGGCAGCCACAGCAATGCCTGGCAGGGGCAGAAACAGTGCTCAAACATCTGGGAATCACTGAGGGCAGGGACAGAAACAGTGCTCAAACATCTGGGAATCACTGAGGGCAGGGGCAGAAACAGTGCTTAAACATCTGGGAATCACTGAGGGCAGGGACAGAAACAGTGCTCAAATATCTGGGAATCACTGAGGGCAGGGACAGAAACAGTGCTCAAACATCAGGGATCACTGAGGGCAGGGGCAGAAACAGTGCTGAAACATCTGGGAATCACTGAGGGCAGGGACAGAAACAGTGCTTAAACATCTGGGAATCACTGAGGGCAGGGACAGAAACAGTGCTCAAACATCAGGGATCACTGAGGCAGGGACAGAAACAGTTCTTAGAACATCAGAGATCACTGAGGGCAGGGGCAGAAACAGTGCTCAAACACCAGGGATCACTGAGGGCAGGGGCAGAAACAGTTCCTAAAGAACAGGGATCACTGAGGGCAGGGAGAGAAACAGCTCCTAAAACATCAGCAGGGACAGAAACAGTGCTCAAACACCAGGGATCACTGAGGCAGGGACAGAAACAGCTCCTAAACAACAGATCATAGAGGACAAGGGACAGAAACAGTGCTTAAACATCAGGGATCACTGGGAGCAGGGACAGAAACAGTTCCTAAAACATCAGCAGGGACAGAAACAGTTCTTAGAACATCCCAGAATCACTGAGGGTGGGAGACACCCAACAAGATCCACCATTATTAAGAAGTTTCCCATCACCACTGATGAAGGAATTTTATTATCTCTGTTCTCATTTTATAGCTTCTTCTCCAGTCACAAATGGTGATGGAAAGGGCTGAATTCCTGCTGGTTTTGCCATGTTTGAAGTCAGCTGTTGTTGCCTGAGCTGTCCTTGGGCTAAACAAACCCTGAACAAACCCTAAACCATCCCTGCCCTTTCCACAGACCCTCAAAGATCCTTCCCTGTCCTTCCTGTCCTCTGTCTCAGAGGCTGTTACCCACAGAAGGGTGCAGACCTTCAAATTGCCCTCAAATAAAGTTTCTTTCACAATTTTCAACTAAACTACTCCAAAGCCTCAACCAAGCCAAGAGGTTCAGAGCTAACGGTGCTCTGGAGGGGGTGAAGAGAGGACAAAAGTATTCCGTATTATAAATTAATTAAAGGCTTCTTTTCTTCCCTAACACATGGAAATCCGGACACAAATTATTTTCCTCCCGAGGTGGATCAGTTAGGGACCATGCAGATGATAAATGAGCTTGTCCAGCTCCCTCACAGCAAACCTCTGGGATCCTGGATCCACTCTGAAGGACAGAGAACTTGTTATTCCAAGAAGAAACAGGAGAAGCCTGTTACTCTCATTTCCAGGGGGAATCACTTGTCAGCTTAGAGAGAAAAACACCTTCTCCACTCATCCCTGCAGGACTGAGAGGCACTCAGAAATCAGCTCCCTGGAGATACAATGATGGGATTTAGGCTGGAGACAAATTTCTTCATGGAAGGGGCTGTCCAGCTCTGGGACAGGCTGGAGTTCCCATCCCTGGAATTGTTCAAAAAACCTGTGCCTGTGGCTGTTGAGGAGATGATTCAGTGCTGCTGGGCTTGATGAGCTTAACGATTCCAATTAACAATTGTGTGAGCCACTCTGGTGCTGGGCTGCGTCCCTGGAGCTCCCCAGCTCCTGATGCCTTTTGGGGCAGATTCACAGAACTCACAGAATCACTGTGTTGGAAGAGACCTTAAAGACCATTGAGTGCAACCCAGCCCCAGCACCTCAGCTGAACCCTGGCACTGAGTGCCACATGCAGGCTTGTTTTAATCATGAAGCCCTCCAGGGGCTACACCCAAAATGGATGGTGGGTCATGAGTATTCACACTTTTATAACTTTGGTCCATTTGCATATTGGGGTTAATCTCCCAATTACAGCTTCAGGTCATGGAGTCATTGACCCCAAGTTTGCTGCCCCCAGCTCCCTTTTGTTTCCATCTCTGGCCCTGAGGCAGTGAGGTGTCCTTGGCTCCCAGGCCTGGACAGGAATTGTTGTGTCTGCCCCAAATGGGAGAGCAGCAGCTCACACTGGGTGTGGAGCTCAGAGTTATGGACTAAAGAACTGCAGGATTGCAGACAGGTGGGAAATAGAAAAGCTGAAATCCTGGAGAGGAATTGTTGTGTCTGCCCAAAATGGGAGAGCAGCAGCTCACACTGGGTGTGGAGCTCAGAGTTATGGACTAAAGAACTGCAGGATTGCAGACAGGTGGGAAATAGAAAAGCTCAAATCCTAAGGGCTCACTTCCAGCCAGGAAAGGACAGATTCCAAGGTGTGGCACTTACTGGTGAGGGCTGAGGAGCTGTCACAGTTCGGGGGTGCCCACCCCTCCTCACACTGGCACTGCAGCTTGTGGTCACACACCTGGGGACACAGAGCAGGGACACCCTCAGCTGGGGACACCAGTGAGCTTGGGGGCTCAGAAAGGTTCTGGGTGAGGATGCTGAGAAGTTTTTTCAATCTCTCCATTTTTGGGCCAAAATTTAGCACAAAAAGGAGCAGTTTTGGGTGTTAAATGACAGTCCTGATGTACTGCACCTTTTGCTTCTGCAGGGAAACCTTCACTACAGAGTTAATCTATTTATCTGTAGGTCTCTGAATGGTCAATGTGAGCAGAATTCTCTTCCCCAAACCAAAATAACTCAAAGAGAAGAGCTGTGATACCATGGCTCAGGGGCAGGGTCAACACAGGGTCTGTGTCCATCTCCTGGGCAAAAATATTGATGTACCATCAGGTGAGATGTGTTTTCATACAAATTTTTAAAGTTTCTGACTCCTCAAATTGGACAGATTTGTATCAATGACTTAAACACTGTCAGCAAGGAAGTCTCAGGCTGATCTGCATAATTTTCTTGGGATTTTAAAGTGAATAACATCAAATGCTGGTGTCTTACAGCATGGCCAGAGCACTTGGCAGAGCAGTTGGTGGATCTGAAGACCTCCTCAGCCTGGACACACTCCCCACGGTTGCACACCTGAAATGAGAGCAAACCATGGGGATTTGGAGCTTCCAGGACAGGCAGCGTTTGCACTTTATCCTGGGAGGGGATGGAGAACAGCTCTGGAAATCCCTCAGAGCCCTTTAGGAGTGGGAGATGAGGGGTTAATTTTCCATTTGGGTGTTTTGTAGAAAGGGAAGTGACAGAAATGTGCTGACATCACTGCTTCCTACTCAATCTCTCATCCCTCCCTTCCAGGTAGGAATATTCAAGGAAGTGATTGGAAACAGCACCCAGTGATGAGGGACATCCATTATGGGAATAATTAAATGAAATAATTAATGCAATAACACATTAATGATCTCCTAACCCCTCACACAAAGCTGTGTTTCTGCTGCCACACATTTTTATGTCAGTAAAGGGAATGAGGCAGCAGCCAAGCCTAAGGAAATGGGAATGCTGCCAATTCCTGTTTGCTTTGCTGCTGGGTTGGGATAAAAGTTGGAAAAACAGATCAGCAGAAGTTTGGGGTCCACTCACCCTCCCTGTTTAAAATCTGCCCTGTACAAGACAGAATTATATAAAAAAGATGAAAGAGGGGAAAGAATAAAGGAAAAAGTTATTCTCCACTCACCATCCCATTCCCACACTTGGTTCCATCCAGGATCATGCCTGGGTCCTCCCCTCCACTCCTGGGGAAGCTGCCTTTGCAGGACCTGAAGGACAGCAGGCTCCCATCCCGAGGCATATCCCTCCCTCCGGAGCAGAAGAGTTTCCCACACATTTTGTCTCTGGAAGAGAACAGGAGCTGTTACCCCAAGGACAAGGCCCAGCAAAGCCCTCTGTGCTGGGCTCTCCTGCAGCCTGGATTCCAAGGGAATGGCTGCAGCAGGGAATGCTGCTGTGGGAGCTTGGTTTGAGCAGGTGACAGGTTCTTAAACCCTGTTGAGCTTAGCAGGGAACACAAGTTCATTCACAGAAATGAGTGTTTAACAGATACTCCTTCACTTCTGAGGTTCAAATTCCCCATCCCAAAATCCCTGGAGTTCCCTGAACACCCTCACACTCATCCTCCCCAGCAGCCCTGCACAGATCTCTGTGCACACCTTTGCTCTCTCACCTCATTATTTAAATCCACTTTTCTTAGAAATTATTTCCCACAGTTTTCAGACAGAACAAGAAGGAACACAGGGCTGTCCCACTAAAATAGGGCTTCTGTCTCCAGATTAGGGTAGGAATGGCCTCTCTTCCCAAGACCCAGCACCCCCCATACCCCAGTGCTTACTTTTTCTTGCACGGGACGTACGTCCCCTGCTCCTTCCTGCAGTATCCATAATACACCCCCCTCTCGTTCATGTGGTAGCAGGAGGCTGAGCCGTCTGTGGCCTCTGCAGGGGGAAAACAGCAGGGTCAGTTTGGGATCCTGCCTGGCAGGACTGGGAATATTCCAGCTCCTTCCTTTGCCTTTCCCAGCCAAGTGCCCATGGGCATAAATGACTTTCTGGCACTTCAGCCTGGAGAAGGGAAAGCTCCAGGGAGAGCTCACAGCCCCTTCTCCATGGACTGAAGGGGCTCCAGGAGAGCTGGAGAGGGACTGGGGACAAGGGATGGAGGGACAGGACACAGGGAATGGCTTCCACTGACAGAGGGCAGGGCTGGATGGGATACTGGGAAGGAATTCATCCCTGGGAGGTTGGGGAGGGGCTGGGATGGAATTCGCAGAGGAGCTGGGGCTGCCCCTGGACCCCTGGCAATGTCCAAGTCCAGGCTGGAGCAACCTGGGATAGTGGGAAGTGTCCCTGCCCTGGCAGTTGGTGGCACTGGATGGGATTTAAGTTCCCCTTAAGCCCAAGCCATTCCCCAGCTCTATGAAATGTTGCTTTCAGAAGCACCAGACATGCCAAATTTGGCTGTTAATTTGAAGGACAGACATTTCCTCTTCCTATCTGGCCAAAACCACTTCCCCAGCTCCATTCCAGCTACCTCTGACACGTTCTGCAAAAGAGGAATGCACTCCCCACTTCCCATTTCTCTGGAAGCACAGAGCACGCCATGCCCCGAGATCCGGCTCACAGAGCTACAACCACTGACAGTGGGAAACATAAAAACCATCATCAATTATGCCATGAACCAGAGTTTGTTTTTATGGATGGGCTGTTCCTGAGGTACGATGGATCTGAGGGTTTGGGGATGCAGAATTCCCTTCCCTGTCTCTCCCCTGCCCAAGACAAGCCGATGGTTCTGGTGGCTGGGGGTACTCACGTGGCCCGAAGGCAGCTTTGCACTGGCTGTCACGGGTGGGACAGGTGCCCATGTAGCAATATCCCTCTCCAAAGCTGCAGGGGTGCCCGTTGACCCGGAATCGATCCTCGGGGCAGCTGGACGAGTGCCCCGTGCACATCTCAGCCAGGTCACAGTCGTCTTTCGCCGCCCGGCACACCGAGCCCGACTTCTTGAACTGAGGGAGGGAGAAAATGCCACACTCAGCACCCAGCGCCTCCACACTGCCCCAACCCACCCAGCTGAGGGGTGAAAACAGGCAGGAAAATCTGCTCAGGTATGGATGCAACAGTCTGCTCAGAGAGTGAGAAAACGGGCTTTGTTTTCTCACAGTGGACTTGGGAGACTTTTTAGGGAGTTGCAGAAAAACAATGATAACTTGCTATCATAAACAACCTGCAGGTGGTTTCCTATTCTGTTTTTCTGTTCTTCTCAAGGACTGTTTGTGAGAAAGATGTTTTTGTTAATTAGCCAATCAAGTAGAATGTGTCAAATTTATCTATAAAAGAAGAGAATTTTCATATTAAAGCTACTCTTTTGCAAACCAGCCTTCTAGTGAACCTGTGACATTTCTTGCTCAATGGTGACACACAAGCTGTGTGAGGAGCAGGACCATATCTCACTTCGTGTTGGATCTGTCACTGCACAGGGGTTTGCCTCCTGTGCCACAGCTTTTATTGCCAGGAGAAAATGGCCAACCAAAGTATGGTGGGAGATTGAGGGAGTTGCTGCTGGGGGTTTGGGGTGGGCTGGTGGGCAGTGACAGGACCTGAGGGCATGGCTGGAGCTGTACCAGGGAGAGTCAGGCTGGAGAGCAGGGAAAGGTTGGATTTCGGGAAAGGCTCTTCCCTCAGAGGGTGCTGGCACTGCCCAGGCTCCCCAGGGAATGGGCCTGGCCCCAGTCCCCGTGGGCACAGGCAGCTCCCGAGCTCAGCTTGCAGCTCTCAGGGTCACAGCACTCATTTGTGCACTCCTGGGACAGAAGCAGCAGTCAGAGCTGGGGACAGGGACACCAAGCCACTGTCCCTGGCTGGGATGGAAGTCTGGGCCCTGCCCTTGGCTTTGTTGGGGAGCACCTTCCCTAAAATGCCTGGGTTTGGAGGTGGAAGCTGTGCAGGGAACTCGGGGTTTGGCTGTGCTGTGGGGATGGCTTTGTCCCACTCTCGGTTCCTCTGTCACCCACCTGCCAAAGCAGGGCTTCATCTTTCCCAGCACTCAGCACGTCCCCAGCTCAGCAATTTGATGACCACAGCTTCTACTTCAGCAAGATCTTTCAGATTGTAAGGAATTCATTTAGAATAATGAGAATTTGTGTGGAGTTTAAGCTTTCTAATTCCTTTATCTGGCACTGTTTTTATATATTCTAGAAGGGTCTTGCCAGCCGTTCTGGATTTGCTGAGCAATGGCTCAATAGCAGTTAATTGAGCAATTAACCCTCAATAGGGTTAATTGAGCAGCTATGACTCCTACTGTTGGTGTCCATTTTACCAGGCTGCCACTCACTGTGTGGCCATGGATCATGGTGGTATTAATGGCATTGAGATCTACCCACAACAGAGAGTAGTCATGAGCCTAATGAGTTTGGAAAAGAGAAAGATGACTTAACATTTACTTGAACAGGAACTTTCATTCAAAGTCTGTATTTTTTATTTGAAACATTGTGCTCAGCTCCAAATCGCATGCAGTAACATGTGAAGCCAAAATTCTGCCTGTTTTAGTTTTACTGGGACACAACTTGTGTGGCAACAGTTTGAAGCCCTCATTCAAAAATCTGATGATTAGAAGAGCTCACTGAAACAATATTTTTATGTATATCATTGTACTGCTTCAGGAACACACCAGATTGCCAAACAGAAGTGTCCACCTCAGAGCACTGCCCGAAAGCAGCTGCTGTCCAGCCTGCACAGAGCCCTTTGCCAGGGGTTCCCTCATTCCCAGTACCTCCGGCGTGCCGCAGTCGCATTCCTCTCCCCTCTCCAGGAAGCCGTTCCCGCAGGACGCGGGGGCGATGATGCTGCTCAGCTCCGGGATGTTGGTCAGGCACCTGGGCATGTCAGCCAGCATGAACTTCTCAAAGCTCTGCAGGCTGCAGGAGCTGAACTCCTTGGGGATCACGGAGCTGTGGGGAAAGCAGCAGGATTTATGGGGGGATTGGACAGGCAAGGAGGAGAAACATCCCTTGGAGAGAATTGCAGCAGGTGACTGTCCCCACAGCTCCTGGGTGTAAACATTTTTCTAAATAGACATGTAACATTTTATACATATTGATTCATATAAAATATATATATTTATATATATATATATATATCCTAATAATAATTTAACATGTCAAATGTTAAATGTACATGTATATATAATATATATAATATATATATATATTTAGAGCTATATATATCTAAATAATAATTTAACATATTAAATGTTAAATGTACATAAATAAATGTAAAATTAAATGTACATAAATAAATGTATAAATAAAAAAATAAGTGTAAATAAATAAACTGTAAAATTAAATACGCAAATGTAAACAAATAAACTTTAAAAATAAATACATAAATGTAAATAAATAAATGTAAATAAATATACATAGAAACATTTTTTGTACTAAAGTAGTTTTGGGTTGGTTTTTTGTGGAGCTATATATATCTAAATAATAATTTAACATATTAAATGTTAAATGTACATAAATAAATGTAAAATTAAATGTACATAAATAAATGTATAAATAAAAAATAAATGTAAATAAATAAACTGTAAAAATAAATACATAAATGTAAATAAATAAATGTAAATAAATATACATAGAAACATTTTTTGTACTAAAGTAGTTTTGGGTTGGTTTTTTGTGGGGTTTCTGTCTGGGAATATCTGACAACAGCCTGAGATTTAATCCATTTTTTATAATTTATTTCTTTTAGTAATTTGAATGGAATGATCTCACTGGACAAAACCACTGTCCCAGTGTGGAGGCTGGCAGCTTGTCCAAACCCATTTTCAGCCCCGTTTGCAGCCCAAGCCCCACCTGACAGTGTCTGTCATGATGCAGATGTCGTCGCTGCACGAGCAGGCCTCGGTGTCGTGGCTCATGCCCAGGTTGTGCCCCATCTCGTGGGCCATCGTGGCTGCCACTGCCACCTCGTTCCTGTTGTGGTCCTGGGGAGAAGGAGAGCTGTTTGTTATCTCCACGTGTGTTTTGGAGCAAGCAGCAACAACAGACAAAGCAAAAACCACCATTTTTCTTCAAGCGGAATTATCCTCATGAGTGGTGCTCAAGCCATCTGTGCATCTATTTGGATTATAGCTTATTATTGAATATTTAAAGATATTTATAAATAGAAAGATATTTATTTTAAATATATATATTTATAAAATAGACACCATGGAGGTGTGTATATCATGTGTTTGTTTTCTTTACCCCCTGCACTTCATTAAAAATAAAATCCCACATTCCCAGAATGGTTTGGGTTGGAGGGGACCTTAAATCCCATCCAGTTCCAGGGCAGGGA
Organism: Passer montanus; assembly: GCF_014805655.1. NCBI lineage: Eukaryota > Metazoa > Chordata > Aves > Passeriformes > Passeridae > Passer > Passer montanus. The sequence goes on from NW_024359056.1 coordinate 787,889, forward strand.
CACCTTCCCCTATCCCGGGTGCTCCAAGCCCTGTCCAGCCTGGCCTTGGACACTGCCAGGGCTCTGATTGTGAATTTTTACAGTCTAATAATGAACCAGAGAACTGAAAGTGCCCTAAACCCAACAGTATTCACAAAGGTTCTTCACTGGCAGAGTGAAACAACATAGGAAAGCCTTTAAAAAATGAAATAAAAATGAATCAGACCTGGATAATACCTGCGGAGTATAAATCACTGCATATGGCTTTGAGGAAGGCCAATCCAATCGTGGTGCCCTCGAAGTCCAGGCCTCTGGAAGGAAGCAAAAGACACAGAGAGATCAAGGGAGTGCCCAGGATGGGCGCTGAACTCAGGGAGCTCTTCCAAACCAGGCTGCTTTCATCCCAGCTCCAGATGGAATCTCACATCTAATCAAATATTTAAGATCCCTGCAAATGAAAAAAAAAAAAACAATTGAAGCAATTTTCATTTTAATATTTACTTAAATTCCATGGTGGTTCATCAGATTTAAAGCATTGGTTGGAGTGAAAAGAGCTCCAAATGCAGCAAAGGGCTGGAATGAGCCAGGAGCTCTGGACATGAGACAGAAAAGTGAGGTCAATGCTGGTTTTATTTGGTATTTCCCACATTTTCTGGGAAATTTAATTCATCCTTTCCCTGGTAAACTTCATGTTATGACTCCTTAAGTTGTCAGACTTCACTGCAGTCCCAGGACACACAAATTTTGTGAACAAAACCAGAAGAGCCTTAGATAAGACTTCGATCCCTGTTTTTGCAGGGATTCTGTTGGAAGGATTGGATGCTGTGTCCTGGCAGGAATTTATTTGTGCTCCATGACAGGGGGAAAAAAAACCAACAAACAAACAAAACAAAACAAAACAAACAAAAAAAAAAACCACCTTGAATTTATTTTTTTGTCCTGTAATTGGTACAAATTGGTGTTGGAAGGTCAGGATTGTGCCAATGATTGGTGACAATTTTATGGAATAAAAAGTGCCTTGATTGTGTTTGGTGAGTGATTTTTAAGGAATAAAAATGGCCTGGAATATGTTTGGTGACCATTTTTTAATGAATAAAAAGGGTATTTAATGGGTTTGCTGAGCAATTTTGAAGGAATAAAAAGGGCCTTGAATGTGTTGTTGACTAAGTTTTAAGGAATAAAAACATGGAGGGGAAGGGAAGGGAAGGGAAGGGAAGGGAAGGGAAGGGAAGGGACCCACGTGATGAGCTGGGCGTTGTCGTTCCGTTTCCTCTTGAGCAGGTTCTCCAGGCGCCACTTGGAGAAGGTGTCCAGGGTGAGCCCGGCGTTCCTGCTCAGGGAACACTTGTCCCTGTCTGTCCACACCTCCAGGCCAACCAGAGCCACGTGGGTGTTGATGGCTTTATAAACCTGAAGCAAAGTATTAATTAAAAATTAATAAAAATTAAACAAAGCCTCATCCTGGGACTTGGTCACTTTTCTACTCCAGTATCCACTCTGGACCTAATAAAGCTTTTCCAAACTCTGAATTCCAAAAAACTCTCACCAAAAAAAACCTGAAAATCTGATTTCCCACCACATTTCAAACAACTTTAAAATGGGGTTAAAAGAAATTTGACTTGCCAAAGAAATGAAGAATCAATTTCTTCTTTTTGAAACAACCATTCACTTGATAAGTGATTAAAAAGTATCTTAAAGTATTGGTAGAAATAATTGAAGTATGAGTATAAATAACTAAAGAAGGAGTAGAAATAATTCTTATTAAAAATCTCATATCTGAAGGAAAAGAACAGGAGAATAAATTACCATGAAGTTGAGTTTTCATTCATTCCTACATGTAATAATGGGAATTTATGATTTTTATAATAGCAAGAATTTATAAACCACTTAGATTTCAATGGCTTCCAACAGAAAAATATTTTAAATAATTTGGATTTCAATGTCTTTCAGTAGAAAAAATTATAAATCATTTGGATTTCAATCTTGTTCAACAGAAAAAATTAGAAAACACTTGGATTGCATTACCACTTGTTTGCTCTCACCGTGTTGATGTAGTTGACTATTCCAAATATCCTCTGTCTTATATTTTTAACATCTTCATCATATTTCTTGTACTGAAAAGGCAAATACAGCATGTCAGGAAAAGGAGAGGGAAAAGGGGATTTATCAGGAAATAAATATCCCACTGAAGATTGGTTTGAAACCATGCCATGTGTAAAAATTCGTGCTTTATTTTATGTTTGATGTAGGATTTTATCAGATGCTGGGTTTCAATATCAGCCCTTTCCAAAATGTGAATTTCTGTGTAGGGTGCAGAGGAGGAGTTGGGCTCAATGATCCTTGTGGGTCCCTTCAAGCTCACGATTATCCCTTCCAAATCAGGATATTCCCTTCAAATCTGGATATTTCCTTCAATTCAGGATATCCCCTTCCAGCTCAGGATGTTCCCTTCAATTCAGGATGTTCCCTTCAAATCAGGATAGTCCCTTCCAAATCAGAATATTCCCTTCCAAATCAGGATATTCCCTTCTAGTTCAGGATATTCCATTCAAACCAGAATATTCCTTTCCAATTCAGGATATTCATTTCCAAATCAGGATATTCCCTTCCAGCTCAGGATATTCCAGCAGGACAAGCACTGCAAGGTCTTTTCTGAATGTTTGTCATCCCCAGGTGGGAATTTCAAATTAAGTCCCATTTAGAAATCCTATTTCCCAGCCAGGCTCAGAGTAACCTTGTAGCTTTTGTAGGAGCCCAGGAGTACGAGTTGGGATACCCTGGGAAGCCCCTCTGGGGCTGATCAAACATGAAATAATAATTCCAAAACTCACCAAGGCATTGTCTGCAACAACGTAGAGCTCCAGGTACTTCCTTGCTTTCAGGTAGGCTTTCATCTAAAGGAATCATTTATTTAAAATTATTTAAACATATTTATTTATTTTAACATTTGTTTATTGTTTTAAGAGCTTTTCCAATCCCAACTTCTGCAGTTTCAAAGCTGTTTATTATTATTGAGGGGATTTCTTTGGCCAGGTCATTCAGAAGGGACTGGTTTGGGTTTAAGTGATAAGAACTTGGCTGGATATTTAAATTTTTATTCAGATATGGAGGTTAAAATAGATATTAATGGGTATTTAGGTGTTAAAGGTGCACTGGGCACCTGTTAATAAAGGGAGGAAGGTTTAACTCAGCTGGTGACTCTGAAATCTCAGATCTGGAATATTTTGTTCAGGTTTTTAAGATCTGACCCCTTTCCCTGTGTTTAAACAGCTCCTTTGTGAAGGTGCCACCAGACCAAGTGGGATTTGGGCTATTTCGAGTTTTCCAATGGCCACAAATTCCCTTTTTGTGATGGGACAGCCATGTCCTTACCTCTGGGCTGTTGCTGGACTTGAAGATGTCATTGATGGGGTCAGAGGAGTCCTGTTCCCAGGAGTTGTTGACCAGCCCACAGGTCTTGATGGGCTCTTGTTTCAGGGCCTCATATTTGTAAACCACGTGCTCAGCCCTGTCCGAGGCTCCCAGGGGCTCAATGAGGAACTTCTGGCCACGGGTCTCAAAATAGCCACTAAAAAATGGGTTGGAATGTGAGGTTTTGGATCAAGAGAGTGTTTGTCCTGAGCACATAGACCCTTGGAATAGTCCAGCAGCCTGAGGCAGCGTGCAACTCTTTAGAAGCAGCAATTAATTAATTAGTGAGTCAACTGGAAGATTTGGGTGCTCTCAGTCAAAGAAAAGCTGGAGCAGGAATTAATTTGATGTACATTTTGGGGGGGTTGTGCTGACAGAAGTGGTTGAAAAGTGGATTTCGTTCCAGTGGGAAATTCAAAGATGTTTTCATCCTGATTTGAGGTGAAAAGCTGAAATATTGTAAGGAACTAAGAGTAACTATTTTTCTCTCCTCTCCCTCTGTTTTTCTTTTGGACACAAGTTTCCAAAGCCTGAATAAAAGATCACATAACTTCTTTCCATCCTGATTCTCTCCTGTTGGAACATTTGCCCCAGAAGCTGCACATTCTGCTCCTGGGACCCAACCGCTCTCACCTCAGCCCTGTGCAGGTGCTGATGCTCGCCACAGACTCAGCATCACCCTCCACGTGGCCTCCATAGTAACAGTGATCCTGTGGGGAAAAACATCCAGTGTCAGCTTGGGGTGTCCGTGGGCTCCACTGGACCCAGGGATTTCAGAAAACAAATTAAATTACCTACAAATTACAGTGAAGTGCACTGCTTGGAGAAGTCTCCCATTAGGAGATTATTAAAAGGAATTTTAAAAGTGCATGACCATTTCCATGTTGGCTGTGGACCCATTATCTTTGTCTTTCAACACACAAATTGTGACAAAAACCAGCAATTGTGGGCTCTGACCAATCAAAGCACAGCAAAAATAAGAATATTCCTACTCCTTGCTCCAAATTAAGCACACACTGCTGAGCTCTGCTCAGTTAAAGTCCACAACAAATTATTTCCTTGAGCCCAAATTTCAAGGAAAGGCTCCTTAATTACCCAACAATTAAATGCATTCATTTCAGTGAGATTAAAACACAGGTATTATATTAAACCTGGGTAGGGGAAATGGTTTTTGGGACTTAATTGGCTTAAGGATTTAATGTTTCTGTTTCTGTGTTCAAAGTCACTGAGGACTTGTGGAAAATTTTTCCCACAGTGTTTTCCTGAATGGAATTCTTAAGAATCTGTAGCCAAACCTTCATGCCCTGTGTCTTTTGTTTTCTTGTAGATTTTGGTTTATAATTTATTTGTCTTCCACCACAAAATGCCAACTTTGTTACAGGGAAAAAGACACCCTCAAAGGGAAAGTTACTGGGGAAAAGAGGAAGATTTATCTCCATCCTTTGGGGATACAAGAGGAAAAACTGATCACAATCCAATACCCCCAGGGTAGGAATTCCCTATCCCGCTCTTCAAGTTTGTCTTTATCCAGGTTTTTCGCTGGATTCATTCAGGGAGTGGAAATAATTGGAGCAATCAGAAAAAAAAAATAAAAATCAACCCAGAGTTATTTATGCACATTTATTTCATTCAGAATCCTCCTAATTGCTCCTAACAAAGAGAATTTGGCTTTGAATTCCAGACTGTGTTGTTAAAACACATCTCATGAGCTCGGAGGAGAACTTCAGGTGGGAGCTTTGGGGAAGATCAGTGCACAGTGAATTAAAAAATCCCTTCTGCAGCAAGCCCCGCTTGTCTGCAGGTGCAGAACTGATTTGTCAGGGCTCCGAGGAGGCAGCTGGGCTCACAGAGCGTGGCTGGAAACGTGAGCCAGCAGGAAACGGGGCTTCATCGGGCTCGGGATCTCCCTGGGACCGGGGCGGAAATCAAGTCACGGGGCTGGGCAGGTGGAGCAGAGTACGGGCACGGTCGGGAGCTTGAAAGCTTTGGGATGGCCCCGACAAAAGGCTGGAATTCAACCCGGACGTTGTCCAGCAGCCAGGGAGGTGCTGCCTTCCTGGAAGCCAAATCCTGGAGATGATTCCCAGCAAGCACAAGGGACCAACCCCAACTTCCCCGTCCCTTCACCCTAAATGGCTTCAAACCTGGATGTCAGTCCTTCCTTTCTGTCTCCTATCTCCCATTATTTCACAGATCCATGAAGCTCTCTCCTATCTCCCATTATTTCACAGATCCATGAATCTCATGTGGGCCTCAAGGCTGGAAGCAAAGGGAAAAACCCTTCCTGTGTTACCTTGATGTGAGGAGTTGTTGTTATTTGTCGGCCGTCAGCAGAATAAAGAGTTTCGGAATAGTTCCCAGCCAGGAGATCCCTGCAAGAAGCCAAGCAGTCATTATTCCAAGGAAATTGTTGCCATGTAGAAGTGAGGTGATGACACAGCACGCCGAGTATGTGGGGAACTCAAACAATTACTCAGGCTATTCTTAGTATCGGAGAAACTCGGGAAGTAAAAGCTGCAGGGAGGGAAATTCTGCTTGTTCATAATCCTTACTCAAACAAAAAGACTTCCCTAAAAGAAGAAAGCAATTAAAGTGTGCTGAATTCATTGGGATGAACTCATCTCCTGGCAGATCTGGATACAAATGTATAATTACATATTGATTTTTTTTTTATGGCCCTTTCTACATCTTCCTAAAAGCAGCACATCTGCAGTGACTCCCGTTTGGGTAACTCTCTTCCACTGCCACAATCCCACTTCTCTTCAAAGAATAGGATTTAGTACAACACCATTTCCCTCCCCCCACTCCAAATATTTGGATTAGATTAAAACAGGGGTGAGCAGTTAATTACAGTCTGTAACATGAATTGATTACAGCACTCCTGTATTTGCACAGCCTCTGGAAAAACACCCATTAACCCAGACTTGTTGGAGCATGTGTTAATGTTCTGCTGGAGCCAGACTTTGAATTTCCAGGAAGCTTTGGTCAATGCCAGGTTATGTTTGGTTACTCCAGGTTCAAGAGAAGTAGTACTAAAGTAAATATCTGTATCAGTTTATCCATTTGTCTATCTATCTATCTATCTGTCTATCATGCCAGGTTATGTTTGGTTACTCCAGGTTCAAGAGAAGTAGTGCTAAAGTAAACATCTGTATCAGTTTATCCATTTGTCTGTCTATGTATCCATCTATCTATCTATCTATCTATCTATCTATCTATCTATCTATCTGTCATCTATCTATCTGTCTATCATTTTTCTATCTATATCTGTCTATAATATAGGGATATATAAATATAGATATTATGTTTATATCATGATTATATTATAATCATTATTATATGAATATAATTAATTATTAAGGTTGGAAGAACCTCCAAGACCATCGAGTCTGTCCCAGAATCCTGGAATGGTTTGAGTGGGAAGGCACCTGAAAGCTCTTCCACTTCCATGGCAGGGACACCTCCCACTGTCCCAGGGGGCTCCAGCCTGGCCTTGGACACTTCCAGGGATCCAGGGGCAGCCACAGCTCCTCTGGGAATTCCATCCCAGCCCTCACAGGGAGGAATTTCTTTTTAATCTCTAATTTGAACCCTCTCTCACTCAGTTTAAAACCATCCCCCTTGTCCTGTCACTCCAGGCTACAATTCTATAACCCACAGGCTCTTCATGGTCACAGAAAACTTGTGAAATAATAGAAAAATATTAAAAATTCATTTGATTTAACAATTTAGGAAGGAAATTGAGGATCAGAGGTAGCAGGAGGGGACGTCCCTCCATCATGGCCATGTCTCATCCCAAGCACTCATTCCACATTCCCAAAACAGTGACAGGATTCTTTTTCTCCCCTTTTTTTCCTTGCCATTGAAATGTTGCATTTACCAAAACCCTTCTGTTTCACAGGGCTCCAATTCCTGGTTTTTGGCAGGAACGCCCTGCAGTGGCTCCCAGTGAGGAAGAAGAGCAGAGCTGAACTGAACTCACCGATTTTTTCGGAGCTGCAGCACCACTTCCTCCCCGTTGGCTTTGATCCCATACTTCACTATGTCATCGTATTTGCTCTGTAAACAGATTTAAGTGTCAGAAAATGCTCTGCAGCAGCTCTTGGCCTCACCAGTGGTGTTATTGGAATGCCAGCCGTGTTCTTTTTCTCCTCTTCTCACCAAAAACAAGGATTCTGCCAGGAGCAGAATAAGCAGGAGGTCACTCTGTTTGAGGGGCTTTAATTAGAGGAGCAAATTTGACTTTGCAAATTGATTTCTGCCTCCATAAGCACAAATCCTGCGTGCTTGGAAAAGGGCTGAGGGGATGTCTGGGTTCAGACACTTCCATAACACCCTCTGCAATTGCACAGACCATGGCTGCTTTTAATTACTGGTTTAATTACTCCAGATTAAAGTGTCCACAGGTTATTAAAACTCTGAGTATTATCAAACCCCACATCTTTGCAGAGACACAGGTTCAGAGATGGCCTTAGGGATTCTCTTCACACGGAGCAGCTCCTCCTCACTAAACACATTCTTTCTTTTGGAAGAGCAAATGTTTGTCCAAATTCTCTTACCCTTGAAACCCAAGGGTGTTTTAGCTCCAGAAATCCATCCCATCTCCCCGAATCACCCAAGCAATGATCTCCCTTCCTACCTCTGAGCTTGTTCCTACAGCTCTCCTGTGCACCGCGTGCAGTTTCTGTGGGTAAACGATTTCATATTGCTCAGCTCCAGGGAACTTCTCTCTGCTGCTCCCTGGGGATTGATGAAAACACAATTTTAATTTATTAAACACCCAATTTCATGGCTGGCCGGGTGATTCTTTGGGTTCTTGCAGCACCTCATGCTCCCCTGCTTTGCCTCCATCACCTGACCCAACACCAGCGGTTTTCACATCTTGGATTTTGGACGAGTTGCCCTCCCTGGCAGCTTCCAAGTGTCCAAACATTTCTTGCAATTCCCTTTGTGTTTCTTCCCCCAGCTCTGAGGAGTTCAAGTCCCAACAGGCCAGCCCAGCCATGCCAGTGCAGCCTTTCCCTCTGCATTTCCCAGTGACATGAATGAATGGATTTGGGTTTGTGGAATGAGCGATCTCCAAACCTCAGCACGTGACAGACAGGCCCAGACTGCCTCTGCATCAGCAAATAAACCTACACAATGCAAGTTTGCAACAGGATTCCTGCTTTGGAAGGCTTTGGCACGTAAATAACTGTGGCAGAAGCCTAAGAGAGGGTGGTAATAAATAATTACAAATTTTACCTCTTGAATTGGGTTGAAGGAGGGACAGTAGAAGATTGGGAGAGACATTTGGGCATGGCCAGGTAAAATAATGGAAGATAGGGAGGAAATCAGGAAAATCTTGAAGGTGCAAGGAATCCAGGAGGTTCCTTAACACCCTTTTGAGTGGTCTTATAAGGTCTGGAGGGGCTGTAAAGAGCTGGCTGAGGAAATGCAAAGCTGATAAAAAGAATTTCTTTTTTGTTTTCTGCTCTGAAGCTCAGCAAATGCAGAGCAAAGTTAATTGAGGGCTGCCCTGCAGGGGTGGGTACACCCTGAAGTCCATCCTGGCAGCTGGGGGTCAGGTTTTGGGAAAACAGGGTCAGGCAAGGGATATGTTGGTTTGCACCAAGGCAGCAGCAGCTTTTTGATAGCCCTGAACTCTTTAATCTCCAAAAAAAGGGAATTTCATCTGAATTGGTGAATTCTTGAGGGCCTGTACTTCAAAAATAAACCAGCAATTAAAAAAAACCCCTCAGCTGCCCAGAAAGCCAATGAAATCCCACAAAAACAAAGGGACAGAGCACCTCCTGTAATTCCTGCCCCAGGGCCAGGTTTTTCCAGGAGAGAGGCCTCCAATTACTGTAATTTTCCCTCCGGAACAGGAGAGCACATCCTCGTGCAAATTGTCGCAGTAAAACAAACTGATCCATTCTTTTATCACTGATTTATTTGATTCAACCCTTTCCAAAAGTAATTGCAGAGCAAACCTGGTTGTATCTTGATAAGGCTGTTGATTTAGTGTGCACAGGGATCCTGTGTCAGCTGAGCTGCTGCACCGAGCACGTGCTGGGAGCAGCTACCAGGTGTAACTTTACTGCTGCCACTCACAACCATGGTTTGTGGTTTTTTTAAGCAACTAATTATATTTATTTTCCAAAAAATCTGCTGCTTTTCCGATTTCTCTCCACAGGCCTCAAGTGTGTCCTTGTGCAGCAATCCCAGGAATATTTCAGGCCTCTTGGAGCAGAGATCCCAAATTTTATATTTCCACACCCTTTGTGCAACTCCAGCCCAGAGAGTTCAAGTTAAGGCAAGGTTTAAAGGGAGACTCAGGACTAAACTCATCCCTTCCCTGCAGTCTGATCCAGACAGAATTTCGAGGAAAACTGGTTGGTTTTGTTTGGAATGAATCCTTCCTTCAATGGAGTTTCTTAATCAGTGCATTGTCTTTGTTACCTTCAGGCTTTGTCTCCAGCTTGAAGGAGGAAAGAAATTCCTTGGGTCTTGGACAACAACTTGCAATAAGGAACAAATAATTGTGTGCTTTTCCAAGGGCCTCAATCAAAAATCATTAGGGACGATTTTATTGACAATGAAATTGTGGTTTTGTCAAGGTAAAAAAGATAACACCTTAATGGTGTGAATATTTTCAGATATTCTGTGCAAAAAACCAAATTATAGATTTGTGCCTGAATGCTAATTATATGTTTAATTATGGATATAAACCCTGTACATGTTTGTGCAGGCCAAGCCCTGAAAAATTTCATTCCCTGTTGACAGGAATTAAAAGAAATTGTAGGGGAAAAAAAAATTTAAAAAGTGGGATCTGCTCAGGTGGAGTCACTTGAATATAACCTGAACTATCATGCAGACAAATAAAGGGTGATCAATACTTTAAATCAGGTAATGTTTTAATTGAATTCGTACAGAAATCTGTGATTTTATGGCCAAAATGCTGATAAATTGGTGTGATTGGGTAAATTGGCCTCTCACTTGCAGGGTAAATATTGCTTTAGTGGCTCACAAAACCAACCAGTTGTGGGTCTTCAGGCAATTTATGGCCACTTTTCAAACAAGTAAATGCTGCTCTAACTAAAGAATTACAGAGAATTGCTTTGAACAGCAAATCCCAACTATCCCTAACTCCATTTCCCAATGGCTTTAACTCGCTGTTCCTCCCTATTATCTAACAGTTAATAATTAAAACTTCATACAGCATTATCCACAGCAAAACCGGTAAAGGACTAAAACAAAAAGTGCAGTACCTTGTTGCAGGAGATGCAGCAGGAGAGCAGAAACGAGGAGGATTTTCATGCTCTGGGGTGGCCGGGGCTCCCTGGGGTGGGAATGTGGCGATCCCAGCGTGGCCCTGCCCGGAGCTGCTCTGGGCTGGGAGTGAGAGGCAGGGACGGGTTCAGCTTTATTCCTGCTCCTGCAGGAGGAAGTGTTTGCTCAAGGTGTTGCACAACACCCAAGGCACAGAGTGTTACAGCGAGGGGAGTTCCTGCTCCTGGGTTCGTGCCCCCAACATCGGCACAGGGATCGACCGCTGCTTTGGATTGGCTTCCCTAAAAACGGGGAAAAGACAATGATTAACACCAATAAATCAATAAATCAATAAATCTGGAGATTGGAGCTGTCGTTGAATTACAGAGCGGTTGGGCTGGTCCTAATTCCATCTATTCATGGCCTGGCTGATAAAAGCTGAAATTAAACCAGTGGAATGTCAAGGAATGGGAGAGTTCCCAGCAGGTTGGGGGTAAAGCAGGCAGGGCTGGGGGCAAAGCTGTGCTTTCATTCTGGGTATTTACCCTGGATCTGCTCAGTGAATCACTGGCAGAATAAACACTGAGCAGAGCCTTTGCTGCCCTGTCATCCCTGTTAGTAATGTTTGTTTCGGGCTCGGGTGATTCAATGGAGGAGGCAGAGCAGTGAATGATCCAGGTGAGCTCTGTCCAATAATAGTCCAAAAATCTCTGCCAGAAAAAGACCCCGTTGACTCAGTCAGCTATAATAAAGGAGTGATAAAATTGCTCAGGCTACAAGTGTCAATACAGAGCTACTTTAGAGAAGGTGAACTTTTTCTGGGTTAAAATAGGGGTTACAGAGTACAGAGAACTGGAGTGGATCATCTGGATATAAATTTATGCTCATATATGGCAGTGTCGACAATAAACATGAAAAAGTAATTTATATATTCATAATTTATGTTAATTTATAAATGAGTAAATATATATATGCATACATCTTCAGGGGAATTATATCCACTGGAGAATTTTACTGCCATTATTCTTCTCATATAAGCATTAGTAAATAAGTATTTCTCTGTTGAAAAGTTCTGATTTTTTGAACATTTTTAAGCAAACTTTTCCCTTAGATTTTTGCCAGAATTCCAGACGTTCTGAGACAGATTGGGAGCTGCAAGCAGATGGGTTTGGGCTTTTATTAAGTGTAGGATGGTGCTAATTGATAACAATTTTTGGCAGCTGCTTGTTTGCGACACTTCAGTCAAATATTTCAACTCATGTTGCCATCCCAGGTTAGGAAAGAGGCCTTCAGGGAAAGAATCGTGCAGGATTTGGACATCTCCCTGCCCAGGTGCTCATCTGAGTTGCTCAAAATCAGACAAGAACTGTGTCATGAAATTTAGGTTTGGTTCCTTTGAAATTCTGTGGAGATGAAAGGCGGACAATTCAGTGTTTTAATTGTTCTATGAATAAAAATAAGCTGGGCATTCTTGGACTGCATCCTTGCCTCACAAAAAAATAAATAATTTAGAGAAATAACTGTGAACAACTGGTTTTAAAAACAAGTGGCTGCTGGCCAAGCATTGATCTCAGTTCATTCTCTCAGCATGACGCACGTGAAAAAGATGTGTGACCCCCCCATCTCCAGAGTTAATGCTCTTAATAAGCTGTGCTTTCCAGCAGGATGGAAGGGAGAGTTCCATCCCAACAAAGGGTTGGCAGGAAGAAGGGAATGTGAAGTGATGAAGGTCTTGGGGACACTTGAAAGGGAATGGGATGTAATTTCCTTTAGTGACTGGAGAAGCTTTTGATGTTTCTGCCCTGCTTCAGCGATTCTGGAATAATCTGATCCTGGCTTCTTCCCCTGGAGGTGCTCACAGAGGTGTCCCTGAGGTCTCAGCTGGCTTGGGGTTTTTTGAATCCACTAAACAATTGGGCAAAGTCCAAGTGAGCAGTTTTCATGGTCCTCAGGGGTAAAATTGGATGGCAAGTTTGTGTCCACATTTACTGGCTGAATGTTGGTGGGTTTAACCCAAGTGCTCCCAGGGCAATTAAAAGAAAGAAGCAGCAAAGGGTGAACTTAACCCCTACACTGAGGATCTGCACAAGTCCTGCCTGGATTGGAAGTAAAAGCAGAGTTGTAATGGCAGAGCTCAGGACAAATCCAGGGGTGAATAATTTCTCTGCTTCTGCCTTGTCCCAAACTTCATGCTGAATGAGATTTGGAAAGGTTCTGAGGCACCAAACGGGGATTTTTCAGGAGTAACCAAAGTCTCCTCCAGCAGACCCACGTTCAGCCACCCCTGAGACAGAGCTCAGCAGCTGAGGGCCAGGATTGTGCCTGGTTCTGCTCCTGGTCCTGCTGCCCCCATCCACCCCAGCACCGCTCAGCAGCTCTGCCCCACCACCACATCCTGTTCCTCTGGGAGCAAGGGAAGGGATGTGGGATTGCACAGGCAGCCACGGCTCTGTTGCATCACTGCTCAGTCACCTGCCTTCCTCCTGCCTCCATTCCCTTCTCCCAAGCCCTCCTGCAGGTTATTTTTCTCTGGAATACAGAGAAAAGCACAAAGCTTCACCTCTGTGTTCCGGCCCTTCACTCCCCTTGGCTTCCATCCATTCCCAGCTGCATTCCAGTCCCCACAACCTGCCTCTCCCTGGAGCCCCATCCCTTCCTCTCCACTTCCAGAGTGATCCAAAACCCATTGGAGTCAACAGAACACTTCCTGTGGCCTTCCAGGACCTTGGATTTGCTCTTGGATAAGCTCCGTTCCTCTTTAAAGCCTCTTCTTTGCATAAAGCTTTTCCTTGTGCTTGCCTCTGTTGTCTCATACATTCCCAAAATGAATAATCCTCCCCTTCCTCAACGACCAGCCCTCAATGTTTTGCTTTCTGGTGTTTTGTTGAAGGAAATAATCCAATGGTTGCTTTTGACCTGTGTGTTTGGAAAAGTTCTCTCCCTTCCAGCTGTTCATTACCTGCTCCTCAGCTTAAACGCAACACTGGCTCTGTTTGTACGACCAGGCTTTAATATAAAGTAAATATAATCTTTTCTCACTGAAATGATGATTGAAACTACCTTAGTAAGCACCAGCTGAGTTATTTTTGCTGTGTATTTAATCAGGTCACAGTCTGTCATCTGAGCCTGACTAATGAACCCTCATCACAAATATTTTACATCTTGGCAGCACTTTTTGCCATGAGAAGATCACAGACATATTTGGTGTTACGTGTGTGTGGCTTGCTTCCTTCCTTCCCTTTTCTTTGAAATGAAAGGCCAAAAATCAGTTACTTCATCTTCCCCCTTTGTTAGCTGCGTTTTGCTTAATTACCCTGCCCCAGGGTGATGGAGGCTGTGCAGCTCCAACCACTGCAGGCTGCGTGGAGTTAACTGAGGGCACAGGACCTTGACATGGATTTCTCAAGAGTCATGGACTTCTTGTAAGTTCTTAACTGGATTAAAGTGATTTTTTGAAGGTTGAATTCTCCTCAGAACACACCTGCAGCCCACTTCTGGCCGTGGCCCTGTTGTGTAATTGTGTGCACACGTCCGAGCTGTTTAATGTTCTCCACAGCACGAGTGACAAAGCAGATCATGGTGAATTAAGAAGCCTTTTTTTTTTTTTTCCTGCAGGTGTTGCTTCTTGTATTGTTTATCCCCGTCCTACGTGAGGGCTGGCTCCCTTTTCCCAAGGGACAGGGAATTCTGCCTGCTCCTACGTGGGGTTGAGCACAATTCTCTGCTGGCTGGGATCCACCAGGGCTCTGCTGGCCATGCACAAGGGCTCCGTTCTCAGAGTGCAGAGGGGTGTGGGCAGACCCAGCATGATGGAATGGCCTGGACTGGAAGGGAATTAAACATCATCCTGCTCCAAGCCCACTGCCATGATCAGGGACACCTCTCACTGTCCCAGGCTGCTCCAGCTTGGCCTTGGACACTTCGGGGATCATGGGGCAGCACAGCTCCTCTGGGAATTCCATCCCAGCTCCTCCCCACCCTCACAGGGAGGAATTTCTTCCAAATGTCCCATCTAAACCTACTTTCTATCAGCTTGGAGCCCTTTCCCCTTCTCCTGCCCTCCAGGGCCTTGTCAATAGTCTCTCCTCATCCTGTAGGCCCCTACAGTTAATGGTGGAAGGCCACAGTGAGGCCACCCCAAAGGTTCTCCTCTCCAGGCTGGACAATCCCAGCTCTCCCAGCCTGTCCTCCCAGCAGAGCTGCTCCATCCCTCTGATCATCCTGCAGCCTTCTCTGGATCTCTGCAGCCCCTCCAGGTGCCTCCTGTGCTGGGCCCAGGGCTGGAGCAGCTCTGCAGGTGAGGCCTCACCTGAGTGGATCCAACGCTCGGCCTCCATGAGGGGAATGATCAGGGACATGCTGGACAGGGCTTGGAGCAGCCTGGGACAGTGGAGGTGTCCCTGCCATGGCAGGGAGGGGCACTGGATGGGTTTTAATGTCACCCCAACCCAAATTATTCCATGGTTCTGCCCATCCTCTCCCTCTCTCACCCCCACATTGCCATGGAAAGCTTTGTAGTTGCTTTTTCACCATGGGTATCTCTGCTTCAGTGAAGCCCTGAACTCCTCTCTGACCCCTCACAGGAGCTCAGGGAGAGCTGCCCAGGCCATGCGGTGTTTTGTGTCCTGGCAAACAAGAAAGGGGAAACAGAACCCTCTCACCTGGATAATCTGTCTCCAGCCCGATGGACTCCGCTCTTCCCACACGGAGAGCAAACAGAGATCACTTCACTGAGTCATCCCTGCCCGTGCTCGAGGCCAGAACAGAACAAAGGAGCAACTGTCCGGCCTCCTGCCATTGCAGTCAGTGACCAAACCCCCGTGTGCACACAGAGCCACCAGCCAGGCTCCGCTATGGACCAGCAGAGAACAACCCTTCAGGTCCTGGTGTCCATGGCGGGGTGGGACAGCCCCTGAGTGGCCCCGGGGATTCCTTGACACCATCCTGTGAGGTCTTGGGAACAGCTTGCCCAGAGGAGCTGAGGCTGGCCCTGGATCCCTGGAAGCATCCCCAGCCAGGCTGGACAGGGCTTGCAGCACCCTGGGATGGCGGAAGGTGTCCCTGCCCATGGCACAGGGTGGAATGGGATGAGGTTAAGGTCCCTTCCAATCCAAACGTTTCAGGATTTCGAGATCAGAGGGCACTGAGCAGGTGCAAATGCAGTTAGGCCTCCCTCACCCCTCCCTCTTATTAATAAAAACCAGACCCCAGACTAGCAGTACCCACCTTTAATGCAAAGCTTTATACACTTAAAAGCAACACTTAAACCACTTGGCCAATGGGGTGAATGTGAATATTTCAGCCTGTTGGAGTATTCCCACCTTAGGGATGAGGGAATTGGATGTTCAGATGGGGTGGGGCTCTCTGCAGTGCCCACCTGGCCCGGTGGAAGCTCCTGAACCAGAGCTTTGGGCGGTGTTGAATGGAGCTCAGGATGAGCTTCACCCCTTGAGAGGGGACAATGGGATGAGGTTAAGGTCCCTTCCAACCCAAACGTTTCAGGATTTCAAGATCAGAGAGCACTGAGCAGGTGCAAATGCAGTTAGGCCTCCCTCGCCCCTCCCTCTTATTAATAAAAACCAGACCCCAGACTAGCAGTACCCACCTTTAATGCAAAGCTTTATACACTTAAAAGCAACACTTAAACCACTTGGCCAATGGGGTGAATGTGAATATTTCAGCCTGTTGGAGTATTCCCACCTTAGGGATGAGGGAATTGGATGTTCAGATGGGGTGGGGCTCTCTGCAGTGCCCACCTGGCCCGGTGGAAGCTCCTGAACCAGAGCTTTGGGTGGTGTTGAACGGAGCTCAGGATGAGCTTCACCCCTTGAGAGGGGACGCGGACTCAGGGAGGCGTTTCCCTGCTGGGTTTGCTGGTTTGCCATTTTACTGAGCTGCTGGTTTGATGTTTCAATGAGAGAAGTCTAATGAAAGCAAAATAAATGTTGAAAGAAACATGAGAAATGTAAAGGCGAGAAAGCAAAGAGTAAAAAACCAAATGGATTATTTATTTATTTATTTGAATCTCCTGGTCCCGTTATTTTTGAGGCCTGGTTGGCAGCTGTGAATGCTGGGAATTGGCAGTCCCGAGTCCTGATCTGAACACTCCTTTTCCCAAAGAGGCTGTGAGCTGTCCAAAGGCAGGAGGTGAATTAAGGCAGGTATTTAATCCTGGCTTACTGGAACAGGACTTTGGAGAGGTCAGGACTAAGGCCGCAAAGCCTCACAGGAAGTTTGCAGTGGCATAAGGAATTGTTTTCAGGTCCTAAGTCTTCTCTTCAATGAGGCAGCCTAAGGCCTCCACTGATGATTTTGTGTTGCTCCTGGGCACCTGAGAGAAAACTGGTTATAAAGGGAAAGAGAAAAATTAAAGAAAAAAAGAAAAAGAGAGAGAAAGAGAGAAAGAAAGAGAGAAAGAAGGAAAGAAAGAAGGAAGGAATGAAGGAAAGAAGGAAGGAGAGAAAAGAAAGAAAAGAGAGAAAGAGAAAGAGAGAGAAAGAAGGAAGGAGAGAAAGAAGGAAAGAAAGAAGGAAGGAAAGAAAAGAAAGAAAAGAAAGAGAGAAAGAGAGAGAAAGAAAGAGAGAAGGAAAGAGAGAAGGAAGGAAAGAAAGAAAGAAGGAAGAAATGAAGGAAGGAATGAAGGAAAGAAGGAAGGAAAGAATGAAGGAAGGAAAGAAAGAAAGAAACAAAAGAGAGAAGGAGAGAAAAGAGAGAAAGAGAGAGAGAAAGAGAGAAAGAGAGAAAGAGAGAGAAAGAAAGAAAGAAAGAAAGAAAGAAAGAAAGAAAGAAAGAAAGAAAGAAAGAAAGACAATGCATGTAGTCCTTGAGTGGAGTAGATGAGAATTGAAGTTAAATGGGTAGAGCCCAGAGATTTGGCCATGGAGGGGTCAGTTCTACAGGGACAGCTCCTGGACTCCAAACAGCCACAGAAAGTGATCCTCACCTTGTGATCAGAACTGGTTTCGTGTGGCTCACGTTCCTGGGCCACCTCCCCGTGCCCTGGGAGCAGGACAGGCCCCGGGCACCAGAGGAACAAAGGCCAAGCTCAGCCCTGTTTGCTCACTCCACGCACTGTTGTCTTCCATCAGATAAGCCCCTGGCCAGAGGATGGAATATTTCCAGATCCAAATCAGCCAGAAAAGAAGTGAGTCTGCAGACAAACAGCAGAGCTCTCGAGTTTCATCTGTCTGAGGAATGTTCCTGTCATATGATGGGGACCAGGCTGCCATTCCCAGGCACTTGGAGCCTTCTGGTTCCATCCTGCTCCAGGCTGCCTCTTGCTGCAGGTGGATTGTCCTGCAGCAGGATTTTACCCATGAAACAGCACAAGCAAGGGAAACAGCAAGGGAAGTTTCGGTTGGATGTTCGGAAAAAATTTTTTATTGAAAGAGCAATAAAGTTCTGGAACGTTCTGCCCACGGAGGTGGTGCAGTCACCATCCCTGGGTGTGTTTAACAAAGCCTGGATGCGGCACTGGGTGCCAGGGTTGAGTTGAGGTGCTGGGGCAGAGTTGGACTTGATGATCTTGAGGGTCTCTTCAGCCTGGTGATCCTGTGATTGTGATTCTGATTCTGTGAAACTGGCAAAGGGGGATGAAGGAATCAGGTGCTGGGAGGAAAAGTTACCCCTGCCCTGTCGTGGCTGGGTTGTGGCTCTGGCACTGCCATGACAGGAGATGTGGGAGGGCTACAGGTGACAGGAGCCAGCCCTAGGGGGACACTTTGGGGGCTGGAGACAGGCAGGTGACAAAATCCTGTGGTGGCTCTCCACAGCCACATGCCCAGAGAGGAGCAGGAGGTTATTCCATTGGCCTGCCCTGTCAGAGAATCAAAAACTTTCCAGCTTTTGCCTTTCTTTTGCTTTCTAAGCTGGAACAAAGCCAGGATTTAATGGATGTCATTCAGCCAAAATATATTTACCAGCTCTTCCTGCTTTCCCTGTGACTTTTGGCCAGTTGGAGTATTTTAATTGGAGGCAAAGCAAAGACTGCTTTAAAGTGCTGTGGGTACAGGAGCAGCTTTTAACCAGCCTGTCCAAAGAGTGCCTGTGCTGAGAGCCAGTCCAAGTGTGCACAGGGGCATTCCAAAGAAAATCTCCTCCCCAACTATTACCTGCAGAAGGCAAAATTCTGAAAATTAAATAGACTAAAACAAACTTTTAAAGCATTTAATTGAATTTGGCCAGTTCTACAGAATACCACATTTATTACCTGGCTGCTTTTGAGCTGCAAATCCATTTTTCCTGTTATTTTTGCCGTTTCATTGGAGAAAACAATGAACACCATTTTCACAGGGCAAAGTTAATGAAGGATTTCAAAGAGAAGGCAGTGCACAGCAGGAATTTCACTCCAGCTTCACACATCTCAGCAGCACTGCAGGAGATATTCCATGTGCTCCATGGCAGGAATTCCAAGGTCAGTGGCTCGTGCTGTCATTGTCTTTCCTTGTTTTATCTCAGCTCGTGGCTGTGGCTTTGTAAAGCCACCACTCTCCCTCGGGTCATTTGTTTGAGGTCCTGACAGCAGCAGGAAAGATTCCCAAATCCCTGCTCTGGATGAAGGTGCTGTCAGCAATCACTGGGCTTGGCAAACAGTGGCAGAGATCTTGGGGTGTTTGCTTAATCCTGGTCTAACACAGCTATAAAAACATTCATAAAAAGCAGAGAGAAAACCTCAGGAATTCCTTTCCTGATGCTTCCAGTCCAAAGCAGGGATGGCTTTGAATTTGCACCACTCTGAAGGAGGAACGGCAGAGGCCCTCCTGGATTTAGAACTTGGAATCAAATCAAAAAGGTTGGAAGAGACCTCCAAGGTCACCAAATCCAACCTTCAGCCAAATCCCACCATTCCTGAGAACTTTGCTTGAGTTTTGGACAATTTTTGGACACTTGTTCCCTTGGTGCCACCACCATCCCTAAACTGAGATTTTTAAGGGTTTTCTGCTGCCAAGGATGAATTTCTCAAATCCACAAAGCACATTTTTCACATCCAGCCTATGAACTGGTTCTGTTGGCGTTGCCACCTCAGGGGAAGGATTATGGAGAACATTCTGGAAAAGGGTGGAGCCAGGCTCTTTTCCAGGAAACAGTGTCAGGATAAGTGGAAATGGCCTCAAGTTGCTCCAGGAGAGGCTTAGATTGGATATTAGGGAAGATTACTTCATGAAAAGGGTTGGAAAGCCCTGGAATGGGTGGTAGAGTCCTCATCCCTGGCAAAGTTCCATAAATGCGTGGATGTGGCACTGGGGGATGTGGTGCTGGACTTCATGATCTTAATGGTCTTTCTCAGCCTCAACAATTCCACGATTCAATGGGCTTTGACTTGTACAGAAAGACTGAATGAAATATCAAAAGTAACCAAAGAAATATCAAAAGAAACCGAAGAAATATCAAAACCAACCAAAGAAACTTTAAAAGAAACCCCAAAACAACCCCTGAAATTCTGCTGTGAACTTGAACCTGTGACTCCTCACCTGAGTCTTGGTTTCGTTGGATCCAGAGCCAATATTTGGAGGCTTCCTGGTGTGTCTGTGTTGATAAGGGAGGAGGAGAACGGCCAGGAGAGGATTAAACCCCTGAGCAAATACCCCAGGCAATCTCTGCCTTTGTAGCTGTGGCCATTCTGGGTTAAACATTTCCAAGCTCCTTTCTTAAAATAAATCAGGAAGAGATTTCCGAGCTCGGATCCGATTCCCACCAAAATTAATGTGGTTTTTTTCCCTCTTGTTTTCAATCACAAAAATGTGAGAAGGGCACGGTAACCTTGGAAGCTTTTTAAGTTACAAACCTGAAGCCATTTTTTTTTTTTTATTTTCATAAAACTTCAGGCAAATATATTTTTTAAAAATAATTTGGTTTTCTTCTGAGCATCTTGGCCCTGGGCAGTCTTAGGCCAAAAGGTGCCAGAATGTTCCAAGAAAAGTTGATTTTGCTGTATTTCCACATTTACTGGTGCCATGAAGTGGTAAAAGAGAGTTAATGAGAAAGAAATATTAAGGAATAAGATGTTTGGAGATGCAGTTGCCCAAGTACTTACTAAAGGAACCCTGTAACTTTTAAGGACTCTTTTCAGCTATGGAACACACAAAAAAATGAATAAAAATTTTATGTAGTTTATTCATGTTACAGGCACCCAATTTCATGACAGATTCCAGGATGAATCCAATAAGGACGTGAATAAAAGTGGAAAAATATCAGAGGAAATTCTGTTTTCTTGAATTGCAATGGGTTCTTACTCTTTCATATACAAATAACTCCTAGGACTTTTTTACTCAGTATTTGCTTTGATTTATTTTGCACTTTATTTTATATTTATATTGAATTTAACTTTTTATATTTTTATTGCATTTTAA
Source organism: Passer montanus (assembly GCF_014805655.1). Taxonomy (NCBI): domain Eukaryota; kingdom Metazoa; phylum Chordata; class Aves; order Passeriformes; family Passeridae; genus Passer; species Passer montanus. The sequence continues at coordinate 808,879 of NW_024359056.1, forward strand.
AAGCAAAAAAATCCCACTTTTTAAGTTTCCTGAGTATGAAATTCTAGTGCATGTGATGACACAGCATCAGCATAAGTTCCTCAGTGTGTTTAACCATTGTGGCTGTCAACATTCAGGAGAATTTGCAAGCAAGGGTTGGGATTTGTTATGGCAGTTCCTCAGAAATTGGGATGTGGCACTGGGATCCTTGAAGGGAATTGCTGTGGCTGAGCTCAGAGGGGACCCAGGCACCAAGAACTGGACTTTGGTCATGTTGGAAAAGGGGCTGGATCGGGGTCAGCCCCTGAGGAGGGGCCAGGATGGAACTGAAATGAGGAAAGCCAAGGGATGGTGGAAAAGATGGATCTTCTGGGTAATTTGTATCCATATTTGGGAAAACAAAAGTGATTTTTCCTCCCCAACTCCCACTCCTTTCTGCGACAGCCGGATGTGTCATTCCAACCACAGAGTTCTCTAAAATCTCTGGTTTCTGCTCTTTGAGGTGTTTTAGTCACTGCTGGAGGAGCAGTTTGGTGTCACAGAGTCACAAAGGCTGGAAATGACCTCCAGAGTCACATCCTGGGCAAGCTTTGCCCAAATCCCTGTTCCAAAGCTCCACATCTGCTCATTTTGGTGGCTCCAGCACCACCCTGGACCAGGCTTAACCCCTCCTCAGTTAAAAGTGAAGAGATTTTTCCTAATATCCAGCCTGAACTCCCCTGGCACAACTGGAGGCTGCTTCTTGTTGGATTTTGCCCTTCTCTGAGCCAGAGATGGGGTCACTGAGAGCTGCTTTAAAAACTTGTATTCCATTTTCAGTCTCATGAGAAGGGTGAGACAATACAGATGTTATAATTCACGCCATCACAACCAGAAGCCAAATATTTCCTAATTACAATACATTTACAATAATTTACAATTAGCATAAGTATCCCATAGTTCTCCTTGTCACATCATCTTCTAGAAGAGCCTTAACCCCCTTCAGCACAAAATCTGGTAGCAGAGAGCAGCCTGGATCAATCCAGAGCTTCCAGGGAATGGGGAATGAACCTGAATTAAGAGTTGGTTTCTCTGTCGTTATTCCAGGGAATGGGGAATGAACCTTAATTAAGAGTTGGTTTCTCTGTCGTTATTCCCTGACCAGCAGGGACACAGAGGGGAAAGAGCCCAGGGTTAAACATTTCCCTTTAACCTCATATAATGAGCTTTTTGTTGGTGTTACTGTCATGTTCGTAGTAATCTCCTGCCCTGGCACCCCACCTTTATCCTGAGGAAAGGAAAAGCCTCTCCTTGGAAGAACAGGAGCTCGAGTGAACAATGCCAAGCACTGTCTGTGCTCAGCATCTCCGTAAGAGCTGGGAAATTGCAACAAAAGCTTTTGTGTGAGGGGTGTGAGAAAGCTCTGTGCTCACGGTGACGTCTGGAGAGTGAACCCGTGGCAGTTTGTCCCATGAACAAAGCAGGAACATCCCTGCAGTGACATTGGCTGCTCCCGCTCCTTTTTTACACCCACTAGGGCAGAAATGTCAGGGAATCCTGGAATGGTTTGGGCTGGAAAGGACCTCAAAGCCCATCCAGTGCCACCCCAGCCATGGGCAGGGACACCTCCCGCTGGCCCAGGGTGCTCCAAGCTCATCACCTCAGACTGGGGCAGGTTGGGCACTATTGATCATTTCCCCCATTTTTGACCTTGTGCAGCTGGATCTGGTGCGGGAAATCCAGGACTCCTGAACCTCCAAGCTCCAGCCTGGCCTGAACATCACCTCAGACTGGGGCAGGTTGGGCACTATTGATCATTTCCCCCATTTTTGACCTTGTGCAGCTGGATCTGGTGCGGGAAATCCAGGACTCCTGAACAACCAACCAAAATGATCAAGCAGAAGCTGTTTATTGTTTGCCTTACACACAGTTTTATAGATTCTACAAACTGTTAAGATCACATTTCTTGACTGGTGCCTTTGTTCCCTCGTTCTCTGCCCCCATTTCTCAACATCTGTGATTGGTTACTGTGCAGGTGTTTCACAGGCCTCTGTTATCCAGTTCTTGCCATCCTGGTGTTTGGTTTTTCAACTTCTTCATTCTTATTTTAGCACAGATTCTGTCGTAGTAACCTTGATGAACTCCACAGTGCCCTGAGAAGATTCTGATAAGAGCAGTCACTGACAGTAGGGCTGGTGCACACCGAGCTGTTCAGGCACATTGCTGCAGTCTGGCATTCCAGGGAATGCTGCAGCCCTCAGTACAGGTGTTGGGGTATCCCTGGCTGGCTTATGTCACCGTAAGACATGAAAAAACATGACAATAACAGGCTGCTGTTCTCAAGGTAAAAAGGGGCAGTTTGTTTTCTGACTCTAACATTTATAGATTTCTAAAAGTGACAGTGGATTGGAGGGTGACAGTGCCGCCTCTCCAATGACACTGGACAAACAGCAGTACATTAAATTTCTCCTCTTCCATAAAAGAATGCAAAACAATAAGTTATTTACAGAAAGTGTGTAAGAAATGATGTTTACATTCTTGTTACAAGAATGTAAACATTAAAAAACTTAAAAAATCTTTAAAAATCAAAATAACAGGCTGCCATGGGTCCGGTTAGCACAGTCCTGTTCAGCACAGCCTCTCCGAGCTCCCAGGCAGCTCCCAGCCACAGGCTACCTTAGCAGCTCAGCTATTAATGATTTCACTCTTATTGATTATCAGCTCATTTGTGATTTCAGCTCTTTAGCGTGCCAAGTGTCTTTGGCAGACGCAGGGAGAGAGAGGAGAAGGCTGTGTGAGTTCCACAGAGGTGTCTTTATTGGGTCTTCTTGAAGGTTCTCAGGGACAGCTCTTCTGACAAACTGAGCAAAAGTAGCTCTTTATGTCGTGTACAGCTTCAGAAATTGGGAGTTTAAGGAATTGTCCAATAGTAGGGGTCAAAGGAAAGTGACCTACAGCCTTACAGAGAGAATGCAAGGGTCCGAAGGCGGGAGAGGGGCTTCTGAGCCCCAGTCATCATTTCTTAGGCTGCTGAACGCCACGGAGGCATTGCAGGCCCTGTGCCTGCTACCCCTCAGTGCAAGGCCATCCCTGCACCAGTTACACCAGTTACACCAGAGCCTGTCTGGGCCGTGGACAGGCCGTGGAGCTCACCAGACCTGGAGTTATCCTAGAAACCTCATTTCCACTGCCAGCTTTCCCTGATAAACCCCCTTGGAATGGCAGCCAGCCTGTGATGGGAGGGAAATCGGCAGCCAGGTCACCCAGAGAGCTGCCAAGATAAGGACTCCTCCAAACAGCTCTGTTTGTCCTGCAATTTATCCAGTAAATTGCCCTGTCTGAATGGATTCGATGGGACATGGATCACAGCTTGCAGCGTGTCCCCAGCTGCCACATGTGCCCCTGTTTGAACCAGAGCAAACCTGAGCCTCAGGAGGTGATATCTGAAATATCTGAAATTTATTCAGCACAGCTCAGAAAATCAGTGCTGAGAGCAAATTGCCATGACAGTGGCATTGGCCAAAATTTTGGGCCATGACTTCTCTGTCACCTCGTTGTTATTTGCACTTGTTAGAGTTTCTTTGGATTCATAATTCCCTGGAAATGTTTTGTCAAGAAATAGTGAGGTCATGGAGGTCAGTATCTGTCATTCTCTTTGTTAAAATTTTAAACTTTAACCCCACTTCTGTGCCCTTTTTAACTGAACCTCGGGATTTTATCCATCCAAAACTTTAAGAAACGAGTGGAGTTATTGTAGGGGATGAAGTATTAAAGAACTTTTTGTCCCAGTCTGGTGTCCTGTGCTCCTGCCTCGTCCTCACAACCACTGCCCATGGGCACACCCACGCAGATGGCAACAGCAGGTCCCTAAAAATCCATTTTTGGGGGCTGGGACGCATTTCCTGAATGTTTCCTTCCCAGTCCCTGCTCCCATACACGGCAGGGACACGCAAAGGCACCTTCCCTCCTTTCCTCACTCACACTCTGCTCTGTTTCTCACATCAACTCAGCTTTTCTCATCGCTCTGTGAGAGGAAACATCTGAATCACAACCATTGTTTCTGTGTCCGTGCATTGGTGCCATCCTGTCCCAGAGCTGAGGTGGCAGGGAGCCTTGGGGACACACAGGGACACACACACCTGTGCTTGGAGGTGCCCAGGGACAAGAGCAGGTGCACAAAGAGAAGGGATTCATCATTTTCAACTCAAAAGCTCTCATTTCTAGGGCAAAAATAGAATAAATAGCATTTTTCTTCTGATCAGGAATGCGTGTTTAATCCTTTCTGTGAGCATTTCTGAATTTCTCCCTCACCCATCCATGTTTTTAATCTAAGAACAACCAGCTGAGCGTCAAACTCCACGTTTTACCCAGGAGGCTCCAAATGTGAGACTTTGGTACCAGGCTGCAGCTTTTAAAGACCTTTAAAGCAGTTTTGGAGACATTGACATTTTCCCCGTGACACCAGAGCGCTCAGGCTGAGCTGCCTCAATTAGCAGTTTAGTAAATGATTAATTGCATGAGGCTGGCCAAGCCATTTTAAAAGCTGCATAAATATTAATCAATCTGTTTTACGAGGTGGGAAACAGAAGAGCCAAGCAATGACAGAGCCACAGGGATGGGCTGGGGTGGGGATAATGTGGGATTGGTGCTGCATTCCAGGGGCAGGTCCCAGGGGGGATTTGGGAGTGAGGATCAGCAGGGATCTCTCACCAAGCTCCCTGGGAATACAGAGCCTAAAAGCCAAGGAGGACAAGCCAAGTTTTACTGAGCTGGGGGAGGAATTAGGAGAATCAGGAGTGATTCAGGGCCACATCATCCTTCTCGTGCCACAAAGTGACAGTGACATTTCAGGCTTCTCAGCACATCACGCTGTTAAAAATTTAGAAATTAACGTAATTTGAGGATTTCAGTGTGGCTGAAGCACTTCAGAGAAGTTTTGCAAAACTGAAATTTACTCTTGCAGATATTTTGAACAGTGCTCCAGACTCCAGCTTCCCTTTCACACAGGGCTGTGTTCACCATGGACCAGGACAAGGTGAAAGAGAGGGAAAGCCCAGGGGGAGAACTGAAGTGATGGCAGAGAGTGAACAAAGCCAGGCCCCCGCTCTCCACAGCTGCAAACATTTTTATAAAGTGCTTAAGATAAGGATTGATTGCAGCCCGCGCTGTGGGCTGAGCTGTGCCAGGTCTCACGTTGCTGACTAATTCCCCTCGCTGGTTCCGAGCCACTGACTCCAGATTTGCGTCATCAAAGGCGCTGAGTCCGAACAAGCGCGGCGGAACCGCGGCTGAAGCGTTCCCTGGAGGAGCCCGGGTGAGGAGAAGGCTTTGCTGCTCTCAGCTGTATTTATCTGCTCCCCTTCCCACACCCACAGGGCCAGACCCACCTCCAGCCCCCGGCCCTGGGCAGGATTATCCCTGCTGAGAGGAGAACAAGGGACACCTGTGTGCCCCTGGCATCTCCGTGTTCCTCTTGAACGGAGACGAGGAATTGGGCTTGAATAGCTCCTTTAATACCCTTTGAAGTCAGCAGGTATTATGGCAAGAAGAATCTTGTTTACTTTACCCTCCCTGTATCTTGGGCAATTGTCTCTGGTTTCCTCATTTTGGGTGTCTGACAGCGCTGCCCCTTTTCCTGGGGGGGCAGGAAAGAGGTACGGGACATTTCATTCTCTTTTTTGTCATCCTGCTGTCCTTCAATGAGAAGTTCTGCTGTTGACAACTCAGCTGTGCTGTTCTTGATGCAGGAGATCCCATTGTTGCTTGCCAGTGTAACTGTGCTCACTTTTATCCATGATTTCCAACAGATGCCAGGGTTTTAACCCTTGATTTAAACCTTGATATTTTTGCCTTCAGAAAAGCAGGTCTCATGCACCTCTCACTCTTTAATATGGGAGATTTTCTGACAGCAAACTCTAAGAGTGCTAGTTATTGCAAGGATGAAAGAACAAAATTGTACCAGTACCAATTACCAAGTAATTGTGCTCTACTGTATCCATAATTCTCAATGGATGCCAGGTTTTTAACCCTTGATTCATATTTTTTGTGGCACTTTCAGATTTCATGCACATCTCACTCTTAAATATTTCAAATTTTCTAGCAAACTCTAGGGGTGCCAGTTATTGCAGATTTCATGCACATCTCACTCTTAAATATTTCAAATTTTCTAGCAAACTCTAGGGGTGCCAGTTATTGCAGATTTCATGCACATCTCACTCTTAAATATTTCAAATTTTCTAGCAAACTCTAGGAGTGTCAGTTATTGCAAGGGTGAGAGAACAAAATTGTCATTTGGCTCCTGTATCCATAACTCCCAGTGGATGCCAGGTTTTAACCCTTGATTCATATTTTTCCTAGTGCTTCCAGAAAAGCAGATTTCATGCACATCTCACCCTTAAATATGCAAATTTTCTGACACTAAACCCATTGCAAGGCTGAGAGAACAAAACAGGAACACTGAGAAATGACTGCTAAGAATAGAACAGTCGGGAGAGAGGAAGGATGTGGGAGGAAAGGAGATGAAGGAGAGATTATTTCAAAGCTTTTTGTGAGGCTTTGAGAATGAGCTGTAAAATCCCTGCACAAAAGAAGGTGAGGGCACCTCCTTGGGATGAGTCAATGCAAGGGAGGTTTGTGCCCTCAGGTTTGGAGAGAGGTGAATCAGTTCCCTTAGAAACAGCCACGGAGCCACCAAATGATGCTTTAGGATTTCAGCTTTTGTATTTTCCCTCAGATCCCATCACTGCCCACCAGTCCACCCCAAACCCCCACCATCAACTCCCTCAGTCTTTCACCATCCTGGAGAAATGAGCCCTTTGGCTGGCTGGTTTTTCCTGGCAATAAAATGGTTTTCCCATTTTGGGCAGACAGAAAATTCCTCTCCAGGCCTGGGAACCAAGGACACCTCGCTGCCTCAGGTGCCAGAAAAGTGAACTGGGGGCAGCAAACTTGGGGTCAATGACTTCATTACTTGAAGCTGTAATTAGAACATTAAACCCCAATATGCAAATGGATGAAATTTGTAAAAGTGTGAAAACCCCGTGAGTCCATTTTGGGTGTAGCCCCTGGGGCATTTGTCTGCCCTAAATGTACCTGAAGGCCCTTCAATAAATAGAAAAGGTTTTATTCTCTTATTTTTGTCTGGCCTCTGGTTTTAGATACCCCCAAAAGGCATCACCAAGCTCCTGTCCCCTGGCAGTGACAGCGCTCAGAGCTGAGCAGGGACAGCTGATGGCACAGAAGTTGCTTCCCAACTTCCCAGGTGCTCCCGGTTTCTCCTTACCCAGGGGGATCTGAAGCCCCCTGGAAAGGTCTCTCCTCCCGGGATATTTCAGGCAAGAAGGGAGGGATTCACTGGCTGAGGGAAAACTTTAGATCATTTCATAGCAGTGTAAGGCTTCAGCAGAGAAAGTTGAATTTCCAGACTTCAGTGGTTTTGTGGAGAGTGGGTTTAGCTTAAAACATAAAATCTTGGATTCCTGGAATGGTTTGGGTTGGAAGGTGCTGGAACCCTGGTTACTGAGAATTTCAGACTTTCTGTGCTGACAGGCACTGACCCCCAAGAGAACTCTGCATTGACCTGAGGCCGTGGGGAAGGCTTCCAAAATGGAATGATAGAACTGGGATTGTGGGTGTGGAGTTTGGATAGAAGTGTGTGACATCATCTCGTGGAAAATTTAAGAGTTTAAGGTTTTAGAATATAGTAATATATACGACATCATCTGGTGGAAAACTAAGAATTTAAAGTTTTAGAATATATTCATATATATAAAGCAAGATAGAGGTTTTAGGATGAAGGCTGGTCCTTCTTCTTCACCTTCTTCTCCTTCTTCTCATCCTTCTTAACCTTCTTCTTCACCTTCTTCTTCTCCTTCTTCTCCATGTTTTTTGGGTGGTTTTGTGTGATTGGATTAAAAAAGTCCCCAGTCCCCATTTCAGGCACGGGTTATTGGGCTAAAAGTAAAAATAACTTAGGTGTCATTTCTTAATTGGATATTTTATCATTAAAATGCCTTGCAGAGAGAGATGGGGCTCCATTTTTAGTTTTTTAGAGGGAAGTGCTGCAGAACTCAGGGTTTGTGAGACTGTGACAGAGATAAGAACTGATAAATATCTGAGTCCCAACAAGAAAATCCATCCTGTGATTGAATCCTGATCTTGGCAGAGAAAAGAAGCAAAAGAATCAACAGGAAGGGACCTTAAATCTCATCCCACTCCTCCCCTCCATGTGCAGAGACACCTCCCCTGTCCCAGGGCAGGGATGCAGGAGCGGCTCCTGTGGGAAAGGCCCATAAATCAGAGATAAAGGCGAGCCAGGGCAGAGATCAGGATCCAACCCTCGCCCTGGAGTGTCCCGGGTGGGAGACGTCACTGTCACTGCAGTGCTAACTGCTTTTTTATTACCTGATAAGGGTGATTAGGGCTAGACAGGAACTGCGGGTACCTGATAATCCCGTGTTCCACAAACCCTCCCTGGAACAGCCGTTGGACTACGGTGGGGAAACGTGTGAAAATCACATTTAGAATTAAATTAATAATAAAATAATAAATAATTTCTTTTTTCATAGTTGGTTCAGCTGCCTCAGGGAATAGGGGATATTGGAGCAGAGAAAATCCCCTTTGAGCAATTAGTGTGTGATTACAGTACAAACCCCTTCAAGGTCTTTTTCAACCTAAATAATTCCATTTTTCCATGTTAGTGCTCAGTTTCAGCCGGTTGGGACAGGTGATGTGCTTTGGAGATGAGGATTGGAGCTTGTACTTTCAGAGGTGGCTTGAAAATGCTTTTTTTTGTCTGTCCATGCCTATGGAAGGGAATCTGAAGGGGACCCTCAGTGTAAGGTTTTGATGGATTAATTAATGAATGTATGGATCAGTTAATGAGGGTATGGATTAATTGATCCACCTGCTGGTGGATAAATCCTGTTCCTGGAAGAACAGGAGAAATAACAAAGTGAAACCTCCTCTCTCCATTGGCCCTTCAATGTCAGAAAGGCGGCTCAGGGTGTGTAGGGGCAGGGGGCAGCTGGGGGCCCTCGGTGTCCCTGTGCTGGGTACCTGTCCTGCTGTTGTCCCCATCATTGTCCCCATGCCAGGTCCCTGTCCCAGCATTGTCCCCAGATTGTCCCCGTGCCAGGTATCTCTCCTGCTGTTGTCCCCATCATTATCCTCATGCCAGGTCCCTGTCCCAGCATTGTCTCCATGCCAGGTACCTGTCCCACTGTTGTCCCCGGGTTGTCCCCATGCCAGGTCCCTGTCCCAGCATTGTCCCCAGCATTGTCCCCAGGCTGTCCCAGCATTGTCCCCAGGCTGTCCCCGGGCTGTCCCCCGGCTGTCCCATGCCGTCCCTGTCCCAGCATCGTCCCCGGGCTGTCCCGGGCTGTCCCGCCGGGCAGGGTGCCTCCCCCGGGCTGTCCCAGGGCTGTCCCCAGGCTGTCCCGTGCCGTCCCTGTCCCAGCATTGTCCCCGGCTGTCCCGTGCTGTCCCGTGCCGTCCCTGTCCCGCCGGGCAGGGTGCCTTCCCCGGGCTGTCCCCGGGCTGTCCCAGCATTGTCCCCAGGCTGTCCCCAGGCTGTCCCAGCACTGTCCCAGCACTGTCCCGGGCTGGCCCGGGCTGTCCCGGGCTGTCCCGCCGGGCAGGGTGCCTCCCCCGGGCTCTGTCCCGGGCTGTCCCGGGCTGTCCCGCCGAGCAGGGTGCCTCCCCCGGGCTGTCCCCAGGCTGTCCCAGCACTGTCCCCAGGCTGTCCCAGCACTGTCCCGGGCTGTCCCCAGGCTGTCCCCGGGCTGTCCCCGGGCTGTCCCAGCATTGTCCCCAGGCTGTCCCCAGGCTGTCCCAGCACTGTCCCAGCACTGTCCCGGGCTGTCCCCGGGCTGTCCCAGCATTGTCCCCAGGCTGTCCCCAGGCTGTCCCAGCACTGTCCCGGGCTGGCCCGGGCTGGCCCGGGCTGTCCCCAGGCTGTCCCAGCACTGTCCCCGGGCTGTCCCGGGCTGTCCCGGGCTGTCCCGCCGAGCAGGGTGCCTCCCCCGGGCTGTCCCCAGGCTGTCCCAGCACTGTCCCCAGGCCGTCCCAGCACTGTCCCGGGCTGGCCCGGGCTGTCCCGCCGGGCAGGTGCCTCCGGGCTGTGCTCTGCTGCCATCCAGAGCCCGCTCGGGTCAGCGCGCTCGGGGCTCTGCTGCCGCCCCTGCCAGCCCAAGGCAGGCAATGACAAATGCCAGAAATAAGGGCAGAGGGCCCAAACAGCTTCGGTTCCCAGCACAGCTGGAGCTGCCTCTGCCACATCTGGAGCAGGAATGGTTTCAGTTTGTATTTTCTGTCCTCTCCTACCCCAGTCTGCCTTCAGTGAGGGGAACGCGATCAGAGAGATCCCTGTTCACAGACTTGCATTTTTATCACCTTTTATTAAATGTCTCATTATTATTAAATGTCTCTTCTTATTAAATGTATTATTATTAAATGTATTTGCTGCTGGTGTCATTCCATGAACCTTCTGTGCTTTGGTCCATCCCTGCACGTGCCCCCTGTCCTCACGGTGCCCTGTGCACGTCCCTGTGGCATTCCCGGTAATCCTGGAGCTCGGGAGATCTCTGTGGGCCCAGCGAGCCCGGATCTGCCGGGGAGGCTGGATCCAGCAGTACCTGCTCTTCCCGCCGTGCCTAATCAGTGTTTGGGGAATTCGCAGCGCCAGAGCCCACAGGAGGGAGCCAAACACTTTGTTCTCGAGGAAGAAGAAAATCACCTTTGTGTTCAGTGTCTTCCTCGGATGTTCAGAGGTGAAAAGGAGGAAAAAACGATGGCAACATTCAAAAACATCAGCGCAGCTTCATATAGAGGGAATTGAGATTTAACCTGGAGATTACCTGAAAGAATTCAGCGACAAACGATCTTGTGGAGACATTTTACACAATCACATCATGGAACCATGGAATCCCAGAATGGTTTGGGTGGGAAGGGAACTCAAACCTGCCGAGTGCCACCCCTGCCGAGTGCCACACCTCCCACTGTCCCAGGTGGAGAAAGCAGGGACACCTCCCATCTGTCCCAGGTGGAGAAAGGCCGTGCCAGAGGCAGGGAAAGCAGCCTGGGATCTGGGAACCTCCTCCTGTGCCATGTTTTTATTTTTCCCTCTAAACAAAGCTTCAGTTTGGTTTTGTGGCTGTTGCTGGATGAGGAAAGTACAAAGCAAGTAAAGCTTTCAACAGGCTAAAAATAAACTCTGTTATTGTCATTTTTTATGAATATTTCACAGAAGGATGGGATTTCTTCAGCTTCACTGGAAACATTTGGCACAACTTTTCCATATTAAAAGAAATCCATAATTTTATTTTTTTTTTTAATTTGGTGAATTCTCTGAGTTTTTGAGCTGCTTGCTGATATCTGACATTGCTTTGGGATCTTCAAGCAGAGCTTGGGCACACATTTGCTTTTGCTTTGGGCTGGAGGGACCTTTCCCAGCTCAAAAGCTGCTCCCTTTTATCTGCATCCCAAAGTGATAACACCGAGGGACAATCCATCCATCCCTCAGCCCCCAGCTGGGTAACCACCAGGAATGACCTGTTCCTGTTTGCTGTCACCATTAAAGAGGTGGCTGGAGCTGGAAGTTGGCAAACTTCACCCTTCCCTCCCATCTCCCCGAGTAATGCCAGAGGGATTGAATTCCAAATCCATATTTCCCGAAGTGGATGGAAAATGGGATTGTGCCTCTCACAGATGATGCTGGAGAACAGCAGAGGCATCCCAGCTCCTCCAGGAACACAGCACATCCCCGGGATGCTGGAGAGACAAAACAAAGGGTGTTTCATCCATTTGATCAGTGATAATGAACTCATTTGGGACAGCCAAAGTACCCCCACACACAAAAATGCACCAGAACAAACAACGAGGGAATATTCTGTACATAATTCAGAACAGCCACGGGATGGAAAAGAAAATAGACATGTCCTGGGCAATGTTTTTTCATATGTACAAGGAATACATTCCTTTCCCCTGTGCTGGAGTTATGAATTTGTCAGGGTTCACGTTTTTCCTTTTATTATTTCTCATCCTTAAAGGTCATCAGGCTCTAAAAGCCCGGCCTGGCTGTGGCTGTGCTCTAATCCAGCAAAGCCCACGTGGGCAAGGACTCAACCCCCTGAGAGGGACCAGGGATCCTCTGCTGTGTCCTCAGGTCTGGGGTGAGGATTCAACCCCTGAATGGGACCAGAGGGATCTTCCTGCTGTGTCCTCAGGTCTGGGGTGAGGATTCAACCCCCTGAGAGGGAGCAGGGGGATCCTCCTGCTCTCCCCTCAGGTCCTGGGGTGAGGGATTAAATCCCCTGAAAGGGACCAGGGGATCCTCCTGCTGTGTCCTCAGGTTCTGGGGTGAGGATTCAACCCCCTGAGAGGGAGCAGGGGGATCCTCCTGCTCTCCCCTCAGGTCCTGGGGTGAGGATTAAATCCCTTGAAAAGGACCAGGGGGATTCTCCAGCTGTGCCCTAAGGTTCTGGGGTGAGGATTCAACCCCGTGAACAGGACAAGAGGAATCCTCCTGCTCTGCCCTCAGGTTCTGGGGTGAAGACTCAACCCCCTGAGAGGGACCAGGGGAATCCTCCAGCCCTGCTCTCAGGTTCTGGAGTGAGGACTCAACCCCCTGAACAGGACAAGAGGAATCCTCCTGCTCTCCCCTCAGGTTCTGGGGTGAGGATTCAACCCCTCAATGGGACCAGAGGGATCCTCTGCTGTGCCCTCAGGTTCTGGGGTGAGTGGCAGGATGAATTCTGGGAACAGCAGGGCTGGGGTTTCATGGAACATGTGGCATAATTCATGGCAGAATTAAGGAATATCCTGAGTGGAAGGGACCCCTGGGATCATTGATTCTACACAATCCCACCCTGGGCATCCCCATCCAAACACTCCTGGAGCTCTGGCAGCCTCGGGGCCTCATTTCCTGGGGAGCCTGGGCAGTGTCAGCACCCAGAGCCTTTCCCAAAATCCAACCCTTCCCTGCTCTCCAGCCTGACCCTCCCTGGCACAGCTCCAGCCATACCCTCAGGTCCTGTCACTGCCCACCAGCCCACCCCAAACCCCCAGCAGCAACTCCCTCAATCTCCCACCATACTTTGGTTGGCCATTTTCTCCTGGCAATAAAAGCTGTGGCACAGGAGGCAAACCCCTGTGCAGTGACAGATCCAACACGAAGTGAGATACGGATCCTGCTCCTCACACAGGTGTGCAGTGAGGAGATTTTCCTGCCTGTTTTCACCCCTCAGCTGGGTGGGTTGGGGCAGTGTGGAGGCGCTGGGTGCTGAGTGTGGCATTTTCTCCCTCTCTCAGTTTGAGAAGTTGGGCTCGGTGTGCCGGGCTCTAAGAATGTGGTTTTTGTTGATGGAGTGACAAAATTATTTTTTGCTTTTTTAAAAAGGAAAGAAGCTTAGAAGCTAGGGTTTTTTTATTAGGTGAAAAGCTATTTTATAGGTTTAGAAGACTTTACTTCAAACTTAAGGATAGATAATTGGATAGAAGTTAAAAAGTTTTGTTTAGGTAATTTACTAGAAAATAAAAAAAGTGAACAAAGAAACTAATTGCTTTTGTGAGGTGTTTTACCAGGAGCAAGAACCTCTTGTACCTGACTCAGTTTTTCTGTTTATTATTTTGCCTTTTATTAAACCTGTCTGTTTCCACCACTGCAGCAGAAGCCATCCTGCTGATTTCTATGCCTCCAAAGGTAGCTGAGCTGTCTTGGGTGTGTTACAGACCTCCAGGAGCCTCTGAGCCCTGGCTCGAGGAAGCTCCTGCCACCACTGCAGCAGAAGCCATCCTGCTGGTTTCTATGCCTCCAAAGGTAGCTGAGCTGTCTTGGGTGTGTTACAGACCTCCAGGAGCCTCTGAGCCCTGGCTCGAGGAAGCTCCTGAGGCACTGGGCGGTGAAACACGACTGTGACCAGGCTGAGATGTGCACGGGGCACTCCTCCAGCTGCCAGAGGATCCATCCCAGCTGCCAAGGGAGCTGTGTGAAGCCAGGCCTTGCTGTGCTCCAGGAACAGCCCTGGATTAACCACATTTCAGCCGTTCAGTGGTGGCCAAGGGTGATTTGCTGTAGGTGAGGTTCCTTGGCTGAGACTGAAGAAGGTTCCAGGCTGCAAGGCCCCATCGTTCCCCAAACACCTCAATCTACAGATCCAGCCAGGGGAGCTCACACAAGTGGTGGCTTTGCCTTGGACCTCCATCTCCACTCTTTATATTCCACTCTGACACCAGCACTTGTTCACTGATATTTTATCTTTTCTTTAACATTCCCAATGGACATTATGACAATTTTTAGGAAAATGTGGGTGCTCTGGGCATCTCCACAGAGGCCAGACCTCCCATCTTGCTCAGGTCCCCTGTGCTGCTCCTGTTTGTAACTTTATCCTGGAGTAAACCCTCTTTACTAATGCTTTTGTGAGCCCCAAAGTCCTTCCCTCTGACTGGGAGGGAGGAAAAGGGTTTTTAAACCCCCTGCATGGTTTGGTTGTACTTTTTCCCTAAATATAACTCACTGGTTTTGCTTTCAGCTCCTGCTGGGAGCTGTTCTGTGCTGAGGGTGACAGAGGTGGGGTTGATCTGCCGGTACTTCCAGCCATCCCCAGCAGTGCAAGATCCATCCCTGTGCACTGGAGTTTGGTCTGTGGTGCTGGAGGGGGAATCCACATTTTCCAGCAGGGTCTGGATGCACCCCTGGGCCCCTGGCACAGCCTGCTTTGCTAAAATCCCCTCTGGAGAGCAATCCATGCTGTGCTGCCCTTCACTTGTTATTAATCATCTGCCTGAGTCAGAGCTGTAACCCCGAGCCTCTGCTCTGACAGCAGATAAAGTGAGCAGCCTTACAAGAAAGAGCTTGTGTAAGAGGAGGAGGGATTTGGGAACCTTTTGGCTGGGTTGATTTGTCCAAACAATGCTTTGGAGCAGAAAGTTTCAGGGAAATGGCACCTTCTGTCCCAAAAAAGCTCAAATCCCTCGGCTGGGAACTAAAGCCGGTGCTGAAATCCCATCCCAAAGTCTGGAATGGCTGAACTCAGGTTTACAGCAAAGCCCAGGCCCAGGAGTCTCCATCTTGTTATGATTTCCAGGGAGACACAAACTGGAGAGGGAATCGTGTTCCTGTGAGCGGGGTCATGTTTGTTATTTGAAGCCAGCTAGAATGTGCTGTAATTCATTTGCTTCATTGTTCTGGGGTTTGTTTGCCCTCCTTTTTTTATTTTATTCTCTCCCCCCAAAGCAAAAGCAAACACTTGCACTGCTGTGTGAGGGACTGGGAGCGTCCTGTCCCCTGGAGGCACCAATAAGACCAAGATTAATTTTTATCCTGACTCTACAGAGCCAGAATCCCAAAAGACATCAGTTTTGGAGCCACACTGGGCTTTTTTCCCAGTTTAAGGAATAACAAGGTGTGTCCAGGCCTAAAATAACTCTTTTATTGCAGTTCTAGAGCACAAAACCAGGCTCAACCCTTCTTGCTTTGGTTTTGAGGCTCTCCCAGTGACACCATGGCTGGCCCAGGTTTGATATTGGACAGTGCAGTGTCCAATTTTTTATGGAACATCCCCATGGAAGAACTGGGGATGATAAAGGACATTAAAGCCAACTTTTGGTTGATGGCAAAATGCCCCAAGAGCTCAAGAATTGGCCCTAAATTGGTCACAGCTGAAGAAGAGATCTGAGTTGTAGCTACACGGGGAAAGGAATTGGCTGGAAATGGGGTTTGTGCTTCCAAAGGGGGGATCCATCCATGTGCTGAAAGGCTCTTTGCCGCTGGGAATCTCAGATATTTCAGTGATGAGGGGGAGGCAGGGAAGCTTCTGGTCCTCCCCATCATCTGTTGGGAGACTGGGAATAAAACACAGCCAAAGTCACTCAGAAAACTGGTGACAGCAACTAAATTTGGGTTGATTTTCTCCCTTTTTGGTTCGAAAACGGTGAAGCTCTTCAGAAGTTTCTCCTCTGCTTTAGAATTTGGGGTTGGGAGGAGATGGAAAATGGGGAGCCAGCAAGGAGAGGAAAGAGTTCTGCCTAAATCCCCCAGATTAATTGCTGGATTTATCTGTGGGGTTTAAGTCTGTGGTTACAATGAAAAGCTTTTCTACTGGAGGCCGAGATGTGAGATAGAAAGATGATCCAAAGCATCAAAAGAGAGGATGGATTAAATGGAGAATAAAAAGGGAAAGAAATGAGGAACTTTTGTGGTTGCGTGCTAGGAGCTTTGGAAAATCATGCTCAAATTGGAAGCATGTGCTCTAGAAAGTTACAACATAGGTATTGCAAAAAATGCATTTTTCCCGGAGGAATTGGGATTCAGAATTATGAAATGATCTGGGGCACAGCTCTGGCCTTGTGCACAGCAGAGCAAACTGTGGATGGAGACCGTGGAGGGGATGGAACAGCACAGAAGGAAACCTGGGCAGCTCCAGGGGGCAGGTGGCATCACTTCCATGAAACAGGAGAGAACTGGGATGGAGCAGGACTCGAGTTCAGGGCTCGAGGGGGCAATTCCTGGTCTAATTCAGAGTTTAGAGACATCCCCAGTGCCTGTTTGAGTCCCTGCTGAGGCTGGGAGTGGCTCCCACACAAATTGGGTTCAAATGATTGTGGTTATTCCTTTGGTTTCCCGTTTGCAGGAAACTTCCTGCCTGTGGCCAGGGGATGTATCCATGAGGAGAGAGGGAGCTGGGGCCTTGTGGATGCAGAAATCCATGGCTGGAAGGGCCCTCCCCTCCCTCTGGTCAAGGAATGGCCAAACTCAGCATTTCCAGCTCCAGAACCAATCCTGTGCTGAAATTTGGAGGGACTTGTAGCAAGTTCTGAGCGGGAGGATTGAGGGAGGAGGAGGGAATCCAGGGCTGGATCTGGAGGTTGAAACCATGAATTGGGAACATCAGGAAGGGGCTCTCCCATCCCTTTCCCATGAGCAGGACTGGAGCAGGAGCTCCTGTCCGTGTCTCTGTCCAGCACTTCCCTCCCAGCACAGATATTCCCGCTGTGCTTTAGCAGCCAGGATTCCCAGGTAATTTTTGGTGTTAAAAACACCACAGAAGGTTGTGTCCATGCTCTTCCCAGTCTGGAAGAGGCAGCTGACAAGGGAGGAATAAGGAATAAGGAAAGTTGAAAGTGACATGGAGAGAGTTCCTGGAGAAATGCACATTTCAGGATGTACAGCAAGGTCATAGAAACCCAGGTTTGGGTGGGAAGGGACCTTAAATTCATCCAGTTCCACCCAGGGACACCTTCCCCTGTCCCAGGCTGCTCCAAACCGTGTCCAGCCCGGCCTTGGGCACTTCAGGGACCCAGGGGCTTCTCTGGGAATCCCATCCAGCCCCTCCCCACCCTCACAAGGAGGAATTTCTTTCCCGTATCTCATCATCAGCTCATGTACACCAACATTTCTCCAGTGGAATCACCAAACCCAGAGGCCTCAGCTCAGTTCCGGGCCACGTGGGCTCTTCCAAGTCAAAAGCCTTAAAAATGAAGCTGTCTCGTAATCTGAAGGTCGTGAGTTGGGTCCTCACACGGGGCACCAGTCTGTGGAAACCTCCCTGATGGGGAGACCCCTAAAAAGTTCTGTGCCAGGAATGAGGGGCGGGCAGGACTCTTGGGTTTTTCTGGTCTTCAGGTTGTTGTTTATTTTTCTCGTATCAGAAGTTCTGCACATCTCAGACTTGGTGTACAAAGAGAAGGCACCAAAAGTCACCAGACACAGATTCGAGGTCTTTTAAAGCTGTTTTGTCCAATTAACTCTTGGAATGTGTTTTATTTCTACCCTTCTACCAATAATTAATTATTTGTCTGTCTTAGTGGTTCTTTCTAATGAATCTCCCTGTGCCACCAGCACGGCAGAAATGGAGCAGGTGAAGAACAAGGAGGAGATCAGACAATGCCCAAAATCCTCCATCTTGCCTCCTGCCCACCTCCATTCTGAAAACACAGAACTTGTTCCACACTAAACTTTTTCTTCTATACTAAACTTCTTTTTTCTATACTAAAAACTTTCTCCATACTAAACTTTCTTTTCCATATTAAATTTTTCCATACTAAACTTTTTTTCCACACCAAAACCCCCAAGTTCTCACTGTGATCAGCCACACCACGATCTGTTTCACACTCGTGGATCCCAGCTCATCCCAAAGCCTTGGGAGCTTTCTCCATGGCTGGAGTTAAAGGCAGAGTTCTGCTGGGGGTCAGGACAGGCAGAGAAATCTCCCCTGTGCCCGGGCTTCCAGCATGTGGAGGTTTTTGGGGGGAAGTGACAGAGAGGAAAATGGGGAGGGAAATACAGTCCTGGGCAGGCAGTGGGAAAAGGGAAAAAGAACCAAGGAAAAAGGCAGAGAGCAAAGGAAAAGGATGGAAAAAGTGGGAGATGCTCAGAGCTCAGGTACAACAGCAGGAGAAAAGCTTTGTCACGTGTTCAGTGGAGATGATGCCTTGAAAAAGCAAAATACTTTTAATTAAGAATCAAAATTAGAGCAATTAATAAGGAGTTCATTCAATTGGAATGCTCAAAGTTCTTAGGCAGAATTACAGACTCTGCAGCATCCTGGCTGGTGGCTCAGGTATTGCTAAAAATTCTAAAAATTCTTCCACTTTATCCCTGGGAGCAAATCTACCTTGGGAGCGACCTTCAGACCTGGGAATCCTTGAGGAATCCAGGAATCTGCTGTGATTCCCATCCCCAGCTGGCTGTTCTCAACACTTGCTTCAGGATTTTCCCCCTGAGCCCGAGTCCAAGGTTGGGTCCAGGTCTTTCTAATTTTAGCCCTGTGGAATTCCTAGAAGCCAGAGAGAATTGCCTTTCACACAAGAATCTCCTTTGTTTACACACCCGGCTTCTCTGTTCAGTCAACAAAACCTGGTTTTTATTAAGTTCCCCTGGAAAAATTAAAAGAAAAAAAGAGAGAGACATTTAAAATTAAGGGAAAAAATGCTTGGTTTGAGTGTTTGGGTGAAATCTGGGGGTGGGATGTTGGTGAGCTCAGAATGTTAATGAGAGATCAAAGCTTTTTTTTTTATAATTTAAAGGTTATCAAATTCCATAGAGTTTTCTAGGCTGAGACTACCAAAGAATCCAGGTGGGAAGGGACATGTGCAGGGTTCTAATCTCACATGAAAAGGATAAACTGAAGAGTTGCTCAGGTGGAATTCCAAGTTCAAGTTCCAGTTTGATTTTCCCCTGTTTTCTGTGACCCATGTGCCTTTTGCTCTAGCTTTAACTTACAGTGGAGTCAGTATATTCCCATTAATGTCATTTATCTGCCTCAATCCCTATTAAACAGTGGGTTTTTCATGTGGCTCCTTCCATACGGATAAAAAGGAAGGATAGAAGAGAATTCCCAAGGATCTTCCTGGCTGTATAAACTAGGAATTTAAATCCTGTTACGCCAGGTAAATGAGCACAGATGGCAGAAATCGATGGGGGGGATCATTATGGGATCATGGAATTAAAAATCATCCCATTCCCTCCCCTGCCATGGCAGGGACACCTCCCAGTGTCCCAGGCTGCTCCAAGCCCTGTCCAGCCTGGCTTTGGACACTTCCAGAGATGGGGCAGCTATTCCATTAATCCATAGGAAGCAAGAAAAGAGAAAAAAAAAAAAAAAAAAAGGAATTATCATTCCCAAATATCCAGGGTGATGCTGGGATCAGCCTCTCTGGCCACACCATTCCAGGGCAGGGATTTGCTGTTTCCACTTTCCCTCCTGGAAGTGAGATGAGCTGGGGCAGTGCTGGGGAAGTCTGGGTGGGAGGGAAGGAGGAAATAAAGAAAATAAAGCTCTGGAAGAGGAGATTTCAAATCCAGACAGAGAAAATGGAGTTTGGTTTAAACCTGGTGATTCCCACCTGGGCTGCTGGAGCATTACCTGAGTTGAAGCTTCACTTTGGGACAGCCACAAATGTCCCTTTTGTGACATCAGCAACTAAAGATCAATTACCTGCGTGTGCCTAATTGCTGGGGTCACACTCAGTGCTGGGCTTTCATTTTCCACCCAGCTGTTACTTCTGTCGCTTTTGTTTCCCCTTTCTCCTTCAGCAATGGCATTTGCATTCCTTTTAGCCAAATACCAAGGTTAAACTAAAAATAATCCTGCCCATCAGTTTTAGATTAGGCCTAGAGCAGGCCCAGCTTTACAGTAAACGTGTGTGTCAGGGTTGTGCTGCTCTGCCAGGAACTGCTCCACTTTCAGGAATGAGATTAATGGGATTTTTAACATCATCTGAAGGCATTTCTGGTTGCCAAGTGCTGACTGTTACTAATGATTGCATGAATCCACCTTCTTTCAGGAAAAATGAGGGTATTTAGGAATGGTTTCCTTTCCTGAAGCTGAGGAGGGTTTGAAACTTGTGCCATTCTGTGCAAAAGCAGCAGCACATCCCCGAATCCCAGTTCCTTTGAATCAGTGGGATAATGCTTGTTATAATGCTGGAAGTGTCCAAGGGCAGCTGGGCAGGGCTTGGAGCAACCTGGGACGGTGGGAAATGTCCCTGACCAGGGCAGGGGAGGGATGGGATGATCCCTAAGGCCCCTTCCAGCCCAAACCTTTCTGGGATTCTCTGATCCTGGGACTCTCTGATTCTAGGATTCTCTTATTCTGGGATTCTCTGATTCTGGGATTCTCCGATTCCCAGATTCTGGGATTTTTTTTATTCTGGGATTCTCTGATTGATTATCTAAATCTCTGATTCTGGGATTTTCTGATTATCTAATCTCTGATTGTGGGATTCTGAGGTTCTCTGATTCTGGAATTCTGGGATTCTCTGATTCCCAGATTCTGGGATTCTGGGATTCACTGATTCTGGGATTCTGGGATTTTTTTTTATTCTGGGATTCTCTGATTCTGGGATTCTCTGATCATCTAAATCTCTGATTCTGGGATTCTGAGGTTCTCCGATTCTCTGATTCTGGGACTCTCTGATTCTCTAAATCTCTGATTCTATTTATCACCTTTGTGTTCACAAGTTTGAAACTCTCTCTTTAATCTTTGTGAATCCGAGTCACCCACTGCAGGTTTGTGAATATTTCTGTGCTTTTTCCCTGTGCAAGCACAGATTGGGTGCTTTGGAACTCACCCTGCAGGGCTGGATGTTAAATTTTAAACTTTCTGTACCAACAAACTCTAACCCCCAAGAGCGCACTACATTTGACCTAAAAGCACAGAGAAAGCTTCCAAAATAAATTCATAACACTAAGATTGCAAGTGTATAGTTAATTAAGAATATGTAATATCACAGAGTAAAAAACTTAGAGTTTAAAGTTTTAGAATGTAGTAATATATATAAAGCAAGATAAAAAATTTAAAGCAAAAATTAGTCCTTCTTCTTTTCCTTCTTCTTCTTTCTTCCTTCTTCTCCATGGGTTTAGGTGGTATTTTATAATTAAACAAAAAAGTCTGCATTGTGGACTTGGAGTAATTAGTTATTGAGTTAAAAGTAAAAATAAAATAATTTGTGTCGTTTCTTAATAGCTTAACCTCTAAAAATCTTATAAAAAATAAAAATAGTTATATGTACTATTACCGTATACTATATACCTTATAACCATGTATATGGTTAACTATAAAAATAGTTAACCATTTTATACTTCATTAATAAAATGCTAGAAAACTCACTACTATGAGACTGTAACATATTTTTTTTTAAAAAAATAAACATTTAACTATAAAAATAGTTAATAGTTTTATACCTTGTTAATAAATACTAGAAAACTCACTAGTGTGAGACTATAATATAAATTTTTAAAAAATCTAAACCAAAACAAAATCCTATCTCAAGAACTTCAATCCCAACCTCAGCAAAAATAAAAATAAAAATAAAAATAAAAATAAAAATAAAAATAAAAATAAAAATAAAAAGAAAAAGAAAAAGAAAAAAGAAAAAGAAAAAGAAAAAAGAAAAAATTTAAAAATTAAATAAAAAGAAAACTATAGATATAAATATACATATCCATATACATATAAATAAATATAAATATAAATATAAATATAAATATAAATATAAATATAAATATAAATATAAATATAAATATAAATATAAATGAATGTAAATGTAAATATAAAAGAAAATGAAAACTACAACTAAAACTAAAAATAGACAATAAAAATAAAAATATTTTTAAAATAAAAATTCGAAATAAATTAAAAATAAATTTTAAAACGTTTTAAAAACCCAAACCCAGCAGTTGGACACAGGAGATTCCATAAGGCAGTGCTAATCCTCCCTCCCGCAGAGTGCAGGGGATCAAAGGAAGGTGTCACCAGGTGTAGTCCCACAATGGAATTAAACCCAGCCCAGTTCTGAAACCAGACTCTCCTTCAAAGGCCACGGCCCGGAAGGCCGAAATCCACGGGAAGGAATCGCTTTCACCGCGGCTCCTTCCAGGGCTCCGGATCCGAGGGATGGGATTATTTTTGATCCCGGGGGTGGGAGAAAAGCTGAAAGCTGCTCTGGTTTAAGGGGCTCTGTGACAGGCCCAGAGCCGCGCTCTGCCCTCGGGTCTGCCCTGGGCTCTCCTGGCACCAAAACCAACCCATGCTGGTGCCCTGGCATCAGGAAGGGTCAGTGGGGCACCCTCCTGCCCCGCTGGGATGGGGTTAGGCCCAGCACTTTTGGGGTGTTATCCCAAAAAAACACCGCCCCAAGGCACCAGCTGGGACTAAACAGCATTCCCTCGTGCCTGTGGGATTCCCTCTGCTCTCCAGACAGGCAAAATATTCATTGCCCTAAAGCCGGGGGTAAACCATCCTCGGGGCAGCTCTGACTCCTTAAAACAGGGCTGAGACCAGGGGTTAAATCATCATCAGGCAGCTCTGACTCTTTAAAAAAGGCTGAAACCAGGGTTAATCCATCCTCAGGCAGCTCTGACTCCTTAAAAAAGGGCTGAAATCAGGGAATAAATCATCCTCAGGGCAGCTCTGACTCTTTAGCAAAGGGCTGAGACCAGGGAATAAACCCACTCAGGGCAGCTCTGACCCTTCAGAAAGGGCTGAACCCAGGGGATAAACCATCTCACGGCAGCTCTGACTTGTTAAAAAGGGCTGAAACCAGGGGATAAATCATCCTTAGGGCAGATCTGACTCTGCAGAAAGGGTTGAAACCAGGGGATAAACCATCTCAGGGCAGCTCTGACTCTTTAAAAAAGGGCTGAAACCATGGTTAAACAATCTCAGGGCAGCTCTGACTCTGCAGAAAGGGCTGAAATATCCCTGACACAGAATTTTGGGCAAATATCTGAAATGAAAGGAGCTCCACACAGCCCAGGCTGAGTGTGGAGAGCTGGGTCTGGGCTCTGCTCACTTTGCTTTCTCACAGACCCTAAAGAGACACAGGAAAATGTGTCCAACATTTCGTGGTGTGCCTGCAAAACTTCATCTCCTTCAGTGGCTTTGGCTGAGGGCAGAGGAGGTGTCAGAGATGGGGGGCTGGGACAAGGGCTGGGAGATGTTCCCTCGCTCTCCTGGTTGTTTTAAATCCCCTGCAGCCTTGCCTTTCCTCTCTGAGGTGCAGGATGTTTTCACAGGTACTCGCTAAAAGATCTGAGTAATTCAATGTATTCCAGTGGAATGGGCCATGTGGAAATCTGTGCATGGATTTCTCAACAATGAATGCCCTGCAGAGCCCAAAGTGCCTGTCCAAAACCCTCTCTGGGACTGTGTGACCTGTTCTGCATCCTCCTTCCCTCTGAAGCTGCTCCTGACCCAGCCAGAGCCTTTAAAACCTTTAACATTTGTATTTTGAGTTAATTCATGTCATACCTCTGTGATCCTCAGTGCTCCAGAGTGTGTTTTTATCCAGGGCCTGGTAATATCAATTATTGAGGGGTGAGAAAGAAATGCCAGCAATTGATCAATTAATTTTCAATATTCAGGCAATTCCTTGCCTGGCAGTGCTTCCAGCAATGTGTTTACGAGCATTAATGGCTTATGGAAGGATGCGTTCAAATCAGGGAATGAATATTTCTATTTTTAACATTCTCTCCCTCAGTTTTTAACCTTTTGCAAATCACTTCTCCATGCAACTGCAATATAAAATAGGGCTGAGATAATTTCCAGTCAAAATCACCTCCTGTCATTTGTCCTGGGATGAGCTGAAATATTCTGTGAAATTGAGCTTTTAAAGGGTTCCCCACTTCCTTTGGCTGGGAGGAAGGGAAGTTGTAAATTGGGTTTTGGAGCTGTTCAGCTCTGGAGCTTTTAAAACATTTACTGGAGGTTAAAAAAAGAGTTTTGGTGTGGAGTTATTGTGATTGTTTTTACATCCACTTTGCATCTATTTCTTCCTTAGGGGAGTCGAATGAGAGCAGAGAAGAAAAATCACAAAATTAATTTATGTTGCAAAGTTCCTCTGCTACAATAGGAGCAGAAAAAATGACCTCAAAGAAAACAGTTCCTGAAAAAGGAGAAATCTTTCCATTCTTTCAGGATCCAGCGTGTGTTTGCTGCCCACAGCTGACGTTCTCTCTTAGCTGATTACCACTGACATTTAATTCAAACTAAAAGGAGCCCAGGGGTCTAAAAATAACCCCAAACCACAAGAGAACAAAGCATTTGTCTGCCTCTAACCCTGGGCAGCACCAAAACACACTCTGGGAATGGCAGGGGGTCAAATCTCTGCATTTGGGGAAAATCTCTGCAGCTTTTTGGGACCATTTGCTCATTTGTGGTACCGTGGGCTCGGTGATTTAAGAACTGGAAGTGTTGGTGTCAGACCAGCAAACAGTGCAGTCCAGGAGTTTCAGGATTAAATTTCATTTTGGGTCTTGTTTGAATCTTTCCTTGGATTCTGGAGGGAGGATTTGGTGTTCTGGAGAATGGGAGATGTTTCTCCACGTTGTTACCTGTGCACAGGGAGTTGTGCCTTGTGTTTCATGGGATTAATTCCAACCCTGTTACATCTCACAGGATCACAGCTAAGTGCTGAAATAGATTCTTTGTCTCTTTTTTCCTCCATCTCTAAAAAACCCAGCTGGTTTTTAGAAAAAATCATAGCAAAGTCTGGGAGAGATGTTCTCTCACTCTCTTGTGTTCAATCCCCTGCAGCCTTGCCTTTCCTCTCTGAGGTGCAGGATGTTTTCACAGGTACTCACTAAAAGATCTGAGTAATTCAATGTATTCCTGTGGAATGGGCCATGTGGAAATCTGTGCATGGATTTCTCAACAATGAATGCCCTGCAGAGCCCAAAGTGCCTGTCCAAAACCCTCTCTGGGACTGTGTGACCTGTTCTGCATCCTCCTTCCCTCTGAGGCTGCTCCTGACCCAGCCAGAGCCTTTAAATCCTTTAACATTTGTACCCTGGCAGGGTGGGGAGGGGCTGGGATGGAATTCCCAGAGCAGGTGGAGCTGCCCCCGGATCCCTGAAGTGCCCAAGGCCAGGCTGGAGCCCCCTGGGACAGTGGGAGGGGTCCCTGCCATGGCAGGGCTGGCACTGGGTGGGATTTAAGGTCCCTTCCCACCCAACCATTCCAGGATTCTGTGGCCCACCCATGCCTGTTTTTAAGGCCTTCCTCCAAGGCAATAATGGCACCCCCAAAGAGGAGCTGCTCTGTTGGCAGGGAAGGAATGACACTGCACCATTTCCACAACCTTGGTCTTCATCCTTGCTTGATTTCTGAGCCTGGTCAGAATTTGGAACCTCAAATTCTCTCTGACTTTTCCCACTGCTGTTAGAGAATGGGATCAGCCAGCACCGTGGGATGGCGTTGGTTAAATTCCCAATTCCTCCTGGATGCAGAATCCATTATCAAGAGGATAAGGGAAAAGAAAACCTTGTCTTGTGTGGGATGAACATCCCAGCCTGGAGACACAGAGCCTGGAACGGCTCCACCTTGAACAGGAATCTCCACCAGGGATCAATGGCAGCGGATTCCTGGCGGATCTCGAGTTCCTGCAGAACATCCTCTTCCACGTCCTGCAACACCTCATTGCAGGTCTGATGCACAAGGAATTTCCTGCTGGTCACATCAAACCAGCTGGCAGAGCCTTTCCCATTGCAGGAGCAGGAATGTTTAGGTTGAATTATTGGGGATACAAGGAGTTATGGGAATTCTGCCAAACCTCGGTAATGTCCGTGCCTCTGGATTCAGGAGAGGGATGTTGGCCATTTGAGAGGCTCCACAAGCCACAGCATACTCCAAAGTGCCGTGGAATGGAGCTCCAGGCGTGTCTTCCCACAGGGATCAGCCAGTCCTCGGTCGTTTTAACCCCTGGCCTTTGGTAATTGTTGTTTGTGGATCAGATTTTCCTTGGCCCATTCTCTGGCGCGATGTGAGAGTGGCTGGTGTCTCCAGCCCGGTTCAGGCTGTGTCTGGCTGCTTCTATTCCACAATCCAGATGTTTGTTTGACCATAGGCATTTCACAAAAGCCTAAACCAAATAAATACCCGATCCTATCCCTTCACCTCCCTTTGGATTGAGCGTTCCCAGAGTGTAATTGCAGTTAATGAGGGTTTTCCTCTCTTCAACAGCAAACTCAGATCCACAGCAGGGCTGGACACCACTGGCCTGGCAGAGCCAGACCCACCTGGGGGTCCTTGGGACCCTCTCCCAGTGCTCCTGGCACAGCTGATGGAAGGGAACAGGGGGTGAGGATGAAAGCCAGCCCCCCAGAGCCTGGCATGTGCAGCACAGAGAGAAAAAGCAGAGAGAAAAGAGCCCCTTCCCTTCCTCCTCTGCCCCCTTCCCACCACCAGCCACCATTTACAGAGGTGACTGTTACTGGGTTGATTTGGAGCTCCATCCGTGGAACTTTCAAGCAAGCCTTTCCCTGGCAGATTCCTTTAAAATACCGAGTGGTTTTTTAATGGGAAAAATGAACCAAGAGCTCTTCCATTTGTGTCCTGTTGTTGTTTATAATCAGGGCTGGCAGAAACGTCAGCTCCTAATGCTTCGCCCACTGCTCTTCCACAGGATTATTCATCCCAGGAATGGGGATGGGAGGCAAAGAGGCTTCTGTGATGGTTGTTTTGTAACCTTCTCCTATTTTTAAAAGGGACACAGTCCAGAACCAAACTGTGTGGGTTTAACTCGGCCCAAATCACCTCTTGGCCAGCAGGATCTTTGTTCCTGCTCCCAGGTCCTGAGTGTGTGGCTAAAACCACCTGAGCTGTGCTCCCAGGGAAGCCCTGGGGGCATTCTGCTGCCCTCTCCAGCCAAGCTGAGCAGGGATCAGGATGCTCTCCATCATTTTCCTGTTTGCTGGAAAGTTTAGTGAAGTGAACTGTGAGTTGCTTTGAAGTCTGGCTGTGTAAACAAACATATCGAGAGAATTATTTACCACCACTACTTTTAGGAATTTGCAGAACCCTAAGCTATTCAAAACACACTTCTGTCACTTTAATATTGTTTATAAATGTCTCCAAGAGCTCTGAGGACAAATCAGGCCCCTGTGACAGAGGGCAGTGGTCACCAGACAGGGTCACTGAGGTGGGCATGGCATGGTGAGATGAAGTCACGCTGTTAATGAGCTGCAGGCTCGTTAATGCAGCTCTGTCCCAGCAGTGGCTTCCCATTGGGAAACTCTTCTTGTGGCTACACTTGGAGCCCCAGCAGCCTCCATGTTCCATCCCCTGGCTGCCAGCAGCGGGTGAAGCTGTGCAGAGCCTCGGGAGCTGAGGGACACGAGTGGTGTGTGCTTTGAAATCCCTGGAGGACGTGGTGGGGCTGCTCCCAGAGCTTTGAGGGCCTTGCTGTTGTCTCTGGAAAGAGAATAATCCCTGTCTTCTGGGCTGGAAGGGTCATTTTTCTGGGATTTGTGCTCTCTGGCAGCTCACAGCCCTTGTGAGCAGAGTCTCCTTCACAAATAACTCATTGGAGGCAGCTCCGTGGTCCTGCAGCTCCTCTACACCTGGTAATTATCCCCAGCAGCACCATCTGCACTGGGGCTTAATGGCCAGGGTTTCAATTTGTCTTTAAATTACACCTTGGAGTAGGGAACACGCCAGGCATTACGGGGATGCTGTGGGAAGGGTGGGGTGGGCTGTCTGGGGTGGCAGTGACACAGAGCAGCCACGGGCCTGCCCTGCCCAGCGCCAGGCAGGCGTGACTGGGCAGAGACAGGCACAAGGAGCCAATTAAGGGGATCTGCAACAAATCCCCCCCAGAGGAGCTGCTGATGTGATGGTGACTAGGCCAGCAG
Organism: Passer montanus; assembly: GCF_014805655.1. Classification (NCBI taxonomy): domain Eukaryota; kingdom Metazoa; phylum Chordata; class Aves; order Passeriformes; family Passeridae; genus Passer; species Passer montanus. The sequence goes on from NW_024359056.1 coordinate 836,966, forward strand.
AGCAGCCACAGAGCTCATCAAAGATCTGGGGTTATTGAGTTAAAAACTACTAAAGGTGAATTTTCACCTGCAGCCGATAAGGAGATGGGTGCTCTGCCTAATTACCCTGCTTGTTGGAATAAAGAGATAAGCTCTGTGGATCTGCAGTTCAGTGGGCTAGAGCCTCTGCACTGATGATCTCAGAGGTCTTTTCCAGCCCAATCTGTGATTCCGGGATCTGTCACCAGCATTTGCACTTGCCTGGCTCCTGGGCTGGGAGCTGCTTCAGCTGCAGAGGGACAGACAGAACATCCAGAGCTGAGGGAACAGAAGTAAAATTTGGCCTCCTCCCTGGTCCCCCCAAGCTCTTGGGATCCTGCCCTGTGCTTCAGCATTAATTCCCAGTGCAGAGGTGCTCTATTTGCTTTTGCTGTGACAGGGACAAATATTGGGGTAGAGAAAGAAAGAGTCACTTCAGTAAATGACCTCTGACAGTTCTTCCATTCCTCCACGAGCTCAATGCCCACTTTCTCCTGTGGGAGAGGAGACACAAACACCTCAGTACCTCATGAAATGATCATTTGAAAGAAAAAAAGAGAAAAACAGAGTTAAAAATTCATAGATCTGTTTAGACCTGTACTAGGTACAGATCCTGGTTCTTCCCTCAGTGGAAATGGAATCAGCTTTTCAACTCCTCGGTTTTAAATAATAGCACAACATTTGTCTTTGAGCAGGGAAATAGCCAACTGCAGGGAAAATCCAGTTGCAGGATATTTCCTGCAATTATCTAACTGCAGGGGAATATCCAGCTGTGGGGAATGTCCAGCTGCAGGAAATTATCCAACTGCAGTTAAATATCCACCTGCAGGGAATACCCAACTGCAAGAATATATCCAACTGCAGGGATATATTCAAGTGCAGGGAAAATCCAATTGCAGGAAATTATCCAGCTGCAGGGATATATCCAGCTGCAGGGAATGTCCAGATGCAGGGATATATCCAGCTGCAGTTAAATATCCAACTCAGTTAGATATCCAGCTACAGGGAATACCCAACTGCAAGAATATATCCAACTGCAGGGAATATCCAGCTGCAGGGAATATCCAGCTGTGGGGAATATCCAGCTGCAGGGAATATCCAACTGCTTCCACTCAGCAGCGTCTGCAAATTGAGACATTCATTGTCTCAGTTTGCATTATGGATTTAAACAACTGCTCCAGACTAACCAGGGGCTGTTTCTCATTTTCCTTTCTGCCAGGAATCACAACCATCCCTCCCTGAGTGCAGCCTGGAGAAGGCTGGAGAGAGCCAGGGACACGTCAGGGCAGCCCTGCCTAAGTGTGAAAGGTGAGCTCAGGACATACCTGGAAGAGCTGTCAAAAATGGCTTTTGGGATTGACAAAATTAATATATTTTAAAGAAATTTTGGGGGTTGATGCTTCTGTGACTTCTCCCAAACTGGGAAAGAAGCACCTACATTCAGCTTCCCACCTCCCAGAATGATTTTCAAGACTGGAAAGGAGAACTGAAGCAGAGAATATTTACAAGGGCCTGGAGTGCCAGGACAAGGGGAAAAGCTTCCCACTGAGAAAGAGGCTTAGATGGGGTATTAGGGGAAAATCCTTCCCTGTGATGATGGTGAGGGGCTGGGGTGGAATTCCCAGAGCAGCTGGGCTGCTCCAGATGCCTGGAATGCCCAAGACCAGGTTGGGCAGGGCTTGGAGCAGCCTGGGACAGTGGGAGGTGTCCCTGCCCAGGGCAGGGGGTGGCACTGGGTGACTTTAAAGTCCCATCCCGCCCAAACCATTCCATGATCCTGTGAAATAACTCCCATCACAAGACCCCTTTTCAGGAAAAGAAACCTTTTAGCTTTTTTCCCAAGGATTTCCAGATGATCTCCAGCTTGCTTGGAAGGAGCAGCAGCCCTTTACCAGGCTCACCGATGATTTCATTTCTGCCTCCGCGACTTTGACAACAAAGGATAAAGAAATCAATCCGATGCCTGGGTGTGCAGATTCTCCCTGGAATTCTCCAGTTCTGAGGGATGAGTTAATTCTGTTTCCCTCTGCAGTGCCACTCCAGGCATCGCATGACGAGGCACATCTGCTCCGTGACTCACGGAGAGGGAACATCCCATGCGTGTCAGCGGCACAGCCTGCCTCGCACTCAACCTTTGGGGAGCTTTTCCGAGGCCCAGTTATGCAAGAAATAAAAGGGGACAAATTCATGCCAGGGAAGAACTTTGAAAGCTGCAATTTGGCCTGGAAAAAAATAGCCAGCATCAAAATATTAATAATGAGAGCATGCTCCTGCTGACAGTCCTGGAGACAAGAATTCTCTGTGCATCCAGAGCCAACTTGTCCAGGCCTCTCTCCTTCGGATCTTTGCCCTTACACATGGAAAACCCTCAGTGGAGGGGGTGGAGCGAGGGATTGGGAAGGGTTTGGAAGATGAAATGTCCCGAGATTTGGGTTTCCTTGAATGGAGATGCCAAGCCTTTAAGAGCAGGGTGAGGACATTGATGGCTGAGCCCAAGGGATCCACGGGGAAAGAGGAGGGAAGAAAAGAGGGGCCATTGATGTGTCCATAGAATTAAAGAATTATTAAGGGTGGAAAAGGCCTCCAAGAGGGGTTATTGATGTCTCCATTGAATTAAAGAATTATTAACGGTGGAAAAGGCCTCCAAGAGGGGTTATTGATGTCTCCATTGAATTAAAGGATTATTAAGGGTGGAAAAGGCCTCCAAGAGGGGTTACTGACATCTCCATAAAATTATAAAATCATCAAGGGTGGAAGAGATGGAAAAGCCCTCCAAGATCATCAAGTCCAAGAACTGACCAAATCCCAGCATTCCCATTAATCATGAATTGCCACAACTGCTCATTTTTTGTTCAGCACTCGCAGGGGTGGTGGCTGGAGAGCCTGTTCCAATGCTTGACCACTCTTCCAGTGAAGAAATATTCCCTGATATCCAGCCTGAAGCTCCCATGGCACAACTCAAGGCACGTTTCCCCTTCTCCCATCCAATGTGCTGCTTGAGGGGCCAAGAAAACAGCAGGAATTTTCCTTTTGCAATCCACAGGATTGCAAGGATGTCCCTTTAGGCCTCCCAGCATCCAGCTGAAGGGAATGACATCTGTGCCACGTGGAATTGTCAGTTTAATGCTGCAGGATTCTGGGATAAGGAATTCTAGGCAGTTTGCCCTGGCATTCCTTGGAATTTGCAAGGCTTTAAAGCAATAAAGAGGGAAATAGGAACGATTTGAAAGGGAGTTTCATCAGCTGGAGGCTGGGGAATGCAGCACAGAGAGCGAAGGAAGTTTGGCTGGACTTTGGGATTTGTCTCCTTTTTTTTTTCTTTTTTTTTTCCCTAATCCCAAATTATTCCTCTGCAGGTTGTGCTTCAAGGCATCCAATGGGGTAAAAGCACTTAGCTGGAGGCTGGGGAATGCAGCACAGAGAGCCATGGAAGTTTGGCTGGACTTTGGGATTTGTCTCCTTTTTTTTTTCTTTTTTTTTTCCCTAATCCCAAATTACAGCTCTGCAGGTTGTGCTTCAAGGCATCCAATGGGGTAAAAGCACTTCATGCAGTAAGAGTTTCTGACCCGGTGTCACCAGTGGAGCTCTGCTGCTTCCACCAGCTGAAATCTTGGCCTTGTGTGTGTTTTCCTGACCTTTCCCATTACTCCTGATTGTTGGATGATGACAATGTATTCCTTCCTTTCTGTGAGTGCCCCGCCACGGCTTTTGTTCTCCTTTGGACAAACGAAAATTTGGAATGGAATTAATCGCTGGCTTTGGGATCTCTTGGGATAGGGGAGGGGAGTCCTCCAGGGAGGGAGAGCAGTTATAGGGTCACAGAATGATTTAGGTGGGAAAAGACCTTTAAGATCATTGAGGCCAACCTTTAACCCAGCACTTGGGTGGCCAAGTCCGCCCTTAATCCATGTCCCCAAGCTGCAGAGCTGAATCTGCGCATGAATCCCCATCCATCCCAGATTTATGGAGTCTGTCTCCACCATCCTGTGCTCCAACATCAACATTTGGGGACACCAGCGAGCCTTGGTGGCATTGCTGGGGGGATGGCAAAAGCAGAAGCAAACTGGAGAGTTTCAGAGCTGGGACTTCCTTCCTCTTCCAAGGCAAGACACAAAGTTGGGTGCTGAGTAATTTGCTCAAGTAATTTAGGGAGCTCTTCACCTTCTCCTCCCATGGGTGAGTTTGATTGTTCTGATGTTTGAATGTTCTGATGTTTGAATGTTCTAATTTGGGGGTTATTTTGACACCCTCCCAGCAGAATTGTTGCCTATTCAAGTATTGAAATGCAATTTGTTGTAAACCATACCCTGCTTTTCTGGACTTGTTTAGGAAGGGGATTTTATCTAGGTGAGTGGTTCCCATTTTAATTTTTAATGAACTATTTTGACAGCTCTAATGATTATTAGCCAGAAGCAGTAGGTGAAGCAATTCTACCACTCCTGTGCCAGCCTCTGCCTGAAGCTAAAGCTCAGTTTAAGCCCCCAGCATCGAGGATTTGCCCTGCTCAGACCCTCCTTGGAGGCACCCAGGCCTCATTCCCACGTCATTGGGAAGAGGAGACGAATATTGTGATTGGCAGGGTGCCAGCTCTTCCCAGCAGAAGCCGTGGGATGATTGCCTTTTGTTTAAATGTCAGAGGATCAGGGACATCCGAGGGAAGAAATGGCCTTTTAGATCATCAAAATCTGCATCACAACTGGTGCGAAACTGAGGAAAAGCAACGTGAGCATCAGGATTATCCTGTTGGAATGGCCATGACTCAGCAGCTCTGCCTGGCATCCCAACCCATCCCAGGAGGGCACAGGGCATGGAGCATTCCCTGCAGGGCTTGCTGAGCACACACAAGGCCAGACTTAACCTTCCACAGTCAGGAAAATGTGAATTGTGTCAGGAATTACAGGAGGAAACCTGGAGGCCAAGCTGATCGAAGTTCTTAGAGCAACTGAGCCATAGCCTGGATAGCAATGATTTCCCAGCACAACCAGTTGGGCTCTGCTTTTGGGATATTCTGTAGGGAATATCTTCTGCTTCTGGGATATTCCATAGGTTGCAGGCAAAACCTTGGCTCCCTCCTGCCAAGCCCCGCATAAACATTTTTGCAAGAGTCTGAATCTTCTCCAAGGAGCCCAAAACAGGCCAGGGAAGGAGTTGGTCAGAGCAAGAATTGTTAGTTCCTGTCCACAAACGGAAAAACAGGCAGAGGAGGAGGAAGTGGTTTGCCAAAAATCTCTGTGTGTAACTGGGGTAACAACCAGACCCCCAAAGCCCAGCCCAAAGCTTTCAAAGAGATCAGAGCCTCAAATTCTGTCAACTCAGGTGGTGGAGTGGAAGGACCACAAAATCTGAGAGGGAGCAGAGTGTAAGGGTGCAGAATTAGTCAGGTTTTATTGTCCCCTTGGAAAAACACAGCCAGATATTGTTGTGGCAGTGGTGAGTGCTGGATTGGTGAGTGTCGGATTTGTGAGTGCTGAGTGCTGGATTGGTGAGTGTTGGATTTGTGAGTGCTGAGCGCTGGATTTCTGAGTGCTGAGTGCTACCAGATATTGCTGTGGCAGTGGTGAGTGCTGGATTTGTGAGTGTTGGATTTGTGAGTGCTGAGCGCTGGATTTCTGAGTGCTGAGTGCTGGATTTGTGAGTGCTGAGTGTTGGATTTGTGAGCTTTGAGTGGGTTCAGACTCCCCCCTTTGGAATCTCTGCCTGCACAGACCATTTCAGACTCATCCACGGAATTTTGCTGCCCCACTCCTGCTTCTCTTCCTCACTCCTGACTTCCCCTCACAGCTCCCTTCACCTTGACACGTACAGGGGACTCTCAGGCTTGAATTCCTGACGAAATCCTTGGACATTCACTATTTCAAGTCATTATTCCATTCATTCTGATCCAGCCTGGACAACCAAGCTCCTGTTCAGCTGCTTCAATGCACGTTTTTCTTGGGAAGGAGGATGGACTTCCTGCAAAGTGATTCATAGGTCACTGCCTAAGCTGTGCTGATTATCCCAAAGGCTCCTTCCTTCCCAGCCCCGTTCATTACACTCAGAGTGACATTTGAAGGCTCTGTGGTAAATATTGGATGACTGCAGAGTTGGAATTGTAGCTGCCTTGAGAGCTTTTCCACTATTTCAGGCTTTGCAAATGTTCCAGTTTGGTCCTCCTGTCCCGCAGTGGGAGCTGTGGGAGCCCAGGGTTTTTGGGATCTGCAGGAGGAGCTGATGGCTCCTGGGGGAAAGTCTGGGATACAGGGATGGTTCTTATCCTGAATCTCTGGGGTCACAGCCCTGCAGAGAGGGGGTCCAGGACCTTCTCTAGAGGTGATGGGAAGTGATGGAGTTGCCCATGGAAGCGGTGGGGTCACCCCCTCAAACATGGGGTGGGGCACTTGGGGACGTGGGTGATGGCTGGACTCCGTGATCCCAAAAACCTTTTCCAGCCTTAATAATTCCACCTTTCTGTGGTGCTGGGAGGTTCTGCTGCCTGCTCTGTCCCTCTGCATTCCCCTCCTTGTCACAGCAGCGATTTCCTCCCCTGCCTCATCCCTGATAATGCCAACATTGTCAAGTGCCCTTTCCAAGCGTGGCAGCGTTTGAGTCACAGCGCTGCTGAATCAGAGCCCTTTCCTCCCTCTCCAGGGCTGTCTTCCTCCCATCCTGGGCCCGAGCCCTGCCAGCTCCAGGGACAGCAGGAAGCCTTGTTTTAAAACAAGGGTTTAAAGGGACAAAAAAAAAAAAAGAGGAAAAATTCAGAAAGCAAGGCTAGAAAAGCAAAGCATTGGTGCCTCTTTGTGCATCCTCCCCCTTCCTCCCGGGAGTCAGGAGAGAGGAAAGCCAGGGAAGTAAATGTCTGAGGGTTTAATTTGAACAATTCCCCAGGGAACATCCCCCGGGAAGGGGTGAGGGCTGGGTCAGCAGCTCAGATGCTCCCCCTGTCAGCTGGGAACTCCTGCCGGGTCTGTCTGTCTGTCTGTCTGTCTGTCGGGGTGGGATTCCTGTCCCTCCTTCCTGCTCTGGTGGAGCAGAGCTCCCATGGGCTGGAATGGAATGGGATGGAATGGAATGGAATGGAAAGAGGAGAGGAGAGGGATCTGTGATAAATATGGTAATGGAGAGGGGGAAAAGGAGGAAAGGAAGAAAGGGAGAGAGAGAAAGAGCAAAAGAGAGAAAGAGAGTGAAAGAAAGAGCGAAAGAGTGAAAGAAAGAACCAAAGAGTGAAAGAGAGAGAGAGAGAGAGAGAAAGAAAGAAAGAAAGAAAGAAAGAAAGAAAGAAAGAAAGAAAGAAAGAAAGAAAGAAAGAAAGAAAGAAAGAAAGAAAGAAAGAAAGAAAGAAAGAAAGAAAGAAAGAAAGAAAGAAAGAAAGAAAGAAAGAAAGAAAGAAAGAAAGAAAGAAAGAAAGAAAGAAAGAAAGAAAGAAAGAAAGAAAGAAAAAAAAAGAAAGAAAGAAAGAAAGAAAGAAAAAAAAAGAAAGAAAGAAAGAAAGAAAGAAAAAAAAAGAAAGAAAGAAAGAAAGAGAAAGAAAGAAAAGACCACAAGGGATGAAGGCAGCTTCAAATGGTGCAGGGATTGGTTTATCAGACATAAAACATGGAATGGTTTGGGTTGGAAGGACCTTAAAACTCATCTCATTTACCCCTGCCATGGCAGGGACACCTCCCACCATCCCAGGCTGCTCCAGCCTGGCCTTGGGCACTGCCAGGGATCCAGGGGCAGCCGCAGCTGCTCTGGGAATTCCATCCCAGCCAGCACAGAGCCATGGCTGGGAGCTGGGGGACTGGGCAGTGGTGACATCCCTGCCTCTGGATAAGGAGAGGATCTCCAAGGTCTCTTCCCACCCAAAGCTCTCCAGGATTCCAGGACCATCCAGCTGGGAGCACCGGGAACCAGCAGGCTCTGAGGGGAGGAAATAGGAACCAGGGATGATGCAGGAGGCCCCGGAGGTGACACACTGGTGACATCAGCACACCGAGCACAGACAGGGGGCTGCAGGGGACGCAGGCTGGGGCTTGTTGTAAACATCCTGCCCAGAAAGAATCCTGCTTTTCCAGCTCTTTCATTGTGAAACTGCCCCTGCCGTCATCGCCCCAAATAACAAACGTTCACCCCGTGACTGACCCCCACTGTCCATCAGCACTCTGGCCAAACATTTTTAGGGTCACTCCTCCTTCCCTAAAGTTATTACAACTACATTTGTGTTTGTTATTACAACTACATTTGTGGGTTTTATTACAACTACATTTTCTAATAGCTTTTAATGCATCTTTTTTAACCACTTCTCCAACAATTCAAAGGAAATCCTCATAAACTCCCCATCAGTAAGAGGGGGTTGGGTGGATTATCCAGGCACGTTTTATTGCTTTATTTACTTTAAAAGCTGCAGTCACCAATGGCTGGAAAGCCACGAGCAGGATTTTCCTGGGATGCTCAGCTGCCTGCCTCAGTTACTCTCAGCTCCCTGTGCTTATTTCTGTGTCTGGACTGAAATAGCTCCCTATTTTTATTTCCTTAGAACTTCTAGACAATGGAAAGGGTTTGCTTTTAAATCCAGGGGTAGGAGATGTGAATATTTGAGGATTTAGAGCTCCTTTTTCATTCCAGGGTGATCAGTGACTCTCAGGAGCTTTACCAGTGACTTATCTCCAAAATAAACTGTTCCTGCACTGCTTCCCACTGGGCAGGGTTATCAACACTCATAAAATTGTCTTATAATTAGAAATTGTCCACATTTAGTGTTCATAAGCCTGGCAGGGCTTCCCTGCCGGAGGTTAAGGCCAGGCACTCACCTTCCTGCTCAAAAAATTGTGATTTGGCCCTAAAGTAGAAGAAATCCAAATGTATCCTCATGGGCAGCTCAGGGAGAGCTCGAGGTTCAGTGCAGTTTGTGTCACTGAGGTCCCTGATCTCCCCTGCTGTGGGGTTGGGTGTCCAGTTTTGGGGCTGGGCACTCAAATCCCTCAAACTTAGCACTTTGAGATGCATTTTGATGGGAACAATGTGAATTCTAATACCTGGATCTGGGATATGGCTTCCTACAAATGGTTTGCAAAGCGTTTCATGGTGGAGCAAGCTGGGATAGGGAAAGGTGCCCCTGCCCAGGGCAGGCCTGGGTTTAAGGATGGGATTTAAGGATGGGATTTAAGAGGGGGTTTAAGGATGGGATTTAAGGTCCCTTCCAACTCAAACCATTCTGGAATTCCAAGATTCTGTGTTTAAATTCTGTAAACAAATCCCTGCCAGAGCCTCTCTCCAAGGCCACAGGGCACAAAACTTGTGCTGCAGCAGGAGTGGCTCAGGCAAAACACAAGGAAAAATATCTCAGCAACAAAGAAACAAAGTTTTCAGAAGAAGTTCCACTTCACAGACGTTTACAGTGAATTTATTGCCTCTCCAGAGCAAATTCCAGCCCCAGCAGGAATGCACAGGCCTAGCAGAAAATGCTTCTGGAAATGACAGGGACAAAACCAATCTCGTCTTGGAAGAGGGGCCTGGAGTTGACCTGGAGTTCCCCTCTGGCTCAGCTTTTTCTGAATATCCCCATTTATCCATGGGAAACGAAGGCAGGGAGCAGGGAAAGGCCATGGCCAACGTCACAAAGCAAAACTGCAAAGTAGGACTGAGGTCTCTTCTCTGAGGGGGCAAGAAAATAGAGGGAAAATAAACAAAGCAGAGAAAGAAAAGTAAACAAAGGCTTCATTCCAAGCTTTCCCTGACTCTTCATCCAAGGCTTCCCTGCATTTTTCAGATGTATTTGAAAGGAGTATTTTCTTTCAGTTCAAGAAAGAAAGCTTTTATCAAAGCCAGCTTATCTTCTACCTCAGGCTCTCAAAATCTCCAGGTCTGGATCAGAATATCCACAAATCCCAGAATGAGAGGGAATGCTGGTCCTGGCAGTGTTAGTGGTTGTCACTCAGTTAGGAACAATCTCAGCCCAAGGGTGCAATAATTTAATTCAAGAGCTCTGTTCTCACGTAGAGGTTACAGTCACTGTCCTCCTCCATCCCTAGGAGTTAAAATTCAGACAAACCCTGCTGGTTTGAACTGGTTTTCAGCCAGAAATCACTGGTGAGGCTGGGCTCAGACAAGGCAGATGTTCCCTCTGTACCCAAGCCTGGTGTCGGTGTGCAGCTTATAAAGAATTTATTGAGATAAAACTCCCTCTCACTGAAACCCAGATTCTTTGGATGTGGGGGGGAAAGCAAGAGGATTTTGTTCCTTGGATGAAATTCCTGCTGAGATGAACCCAAACCAATTCCCAGATGCAGAGGGGGAAGTGAAAAGAGAGGCCCAGCCTGGTCCCCTCACCTGGATCTGGTTCCAAATCCAGCTCTTCCTCACCCCTGTGATGGGTTAAACCAGAGGATTCCAGGCTGTGGGACTGGGAGAAAATTCCTTTGATACTTTCTTCTCTCATCTCCTTGTATGAACTGGGGTTTTGACACTAAATTGAAACCACGCACGCAAGGCCTGCTTGACTCGAGGTTTTCATGTTTCCACCAGAGAACAGCAAACCCAGTCTGATCTGTAAACAAAGACCGTCAACTCCTTGTCACAAAAAACAAAAATATCATAATCATAAACTGGAAAATAATCAGGTTTTGATGCAAAGTCATAATTTTCCATGGGAAAACCTCCAAAATTCCATGGCAGTGTATGTCAGCTGGAGAAAGGAGATCCAGGCCAGCTCCAAACCAGCTCGCGCCGGCACCAGTGAGGGCCAGGCCTGGCTGTATCAACATTGACTCCTCTGGCCCTGTTTACACCAGAAATCAGCCTCCTATTAAAGCCACATTGGACAATGGCTCTGCTCCCTCTTTTCCTTTGCCTCTGGCCAATGTCTTCCCAAAAGCACGATGGATTTAGTGATCCAAGCAGCTCCTCGTGTCCCCTCCTGCCTCAGGGGCAGATACAGCCAGGGGAGCTGGGTGGGCTCTAGGATCCCTTCCAAACCACCCCAAGAGTTTTCTGCTTTTATGGAGCTGGTGAAGAAAATTTATGGGTTTTACCCCACTGAAGAGCTGAATCCTGCACGCAGTCCCTTCCCTGCAGCTTCTCCAGAGCAGAGAATCAGCAGAAGGGCTGACCCAGGGGTTTTCCTTGGGGTACACACGGAGCTGCCAACATTCCTGTGGGGGGAATCCAAACCTGCCTCATTTTCAGCCCCTCAGGAGGGACCTGGGTGAGGAAGGGACCCAGATCTCCACCAGCTCCCATCACTAAACAACAAAGTGATGTTTTCTCCATGTAAGAAATTGGATTCCGGCTTTTAGGGATTTTTTAGGGATTTTTGTAGGCATTTTTGTAAGGGTTTTTTAGAGAATTTTTTTTTGCATTCTTTTTAGGGATCGTTGTAGGGATTTTTTTTAGGATTTTTAAACAGATTTTTGTAGGGATTTTTTAAGGGATTTTTTTAGGGTTTTTTGGGATTCCAGCAAGCATTTCCCTCTGCCTTAGCCAGCCCTGTGCCCTTAAATGCTGGGACTAGGCACAGAGAGCAGAGGATGGGAGATTTTCCTCTTGACCTTTGCAAGCTGCAGAAAGGCTCCTGTTGGTGCTGCTGGAGGCTGCAGGCATCATTGTTCCAGAGAGAAATCCCTCTGGCCCATCCTGGTGGATACTGGTGGTGTTTGCTTAAGGAAACGGGGTCATCACCGGGGTTATTTTTATTGGGTGCCATCGTTTTTAGCATCCCCACGTCAATGTGTGTCACTAACAATGACTTGTAAAAGGATACAGGGGTTGCTAAGGAAACCTCTGCAACACCAGAGCCAAACAAAAAACAGAGCAGAGGCCGCCCAGGGCCTGGGCCTGCAAAGCCTCACTCAGCCAGCAAAACTTTGTCTTTTTCAAGCTGGGAGATGCTCGACCTGCTGCCTGTTGGGGCTGCCTGAAAACGGAGGCCAGGCAAAATCAGGGGAATAAAAATAATTTCTATTTATTGAAGGATCTTCAGGTACATTTAGGGCAGACAAAGCCCCCCAGGGGCTACACCCAAAATGGATTCACGGGTTTTCACACTTTTATGAGTTTGGTTCATTTGCATATTGGGGTTAACGTTCCAATTACAGCTTCAGGTCATGAAGTCACTGACCCCAAGTTTGCTGCCCCAGCTCCCTTTTGTTTCCATCTCTGGCCCTGGGGCAGTGAGGTGTCCTTGGCTCCCAGGCCTGGACAGGAATTGTTGTGTCTGTCCCAAATGGGAGAGCAGCAGCTCACACTGGGTGTGGAGCTCAGAGTTATGGACTAAAGAACTGCAGGAATACAGACAGATGGGAAATAGAAAAGCTCAAATCCTAAGGCATCACCGGGGAAAAGTTTGTGTGGCAGAGGTTCCTCCAAGTTTTGTGTGTTCCCTGGATGAAGGCAGCAGCAGGAGCACAGAGCTATTTCTGGGCTCTGCTGATCATTAATTGTCTAAAGCAGCCCTGGAATCTCTGTTGGGATATTTCATTTCACTGGGAGAACAGGAACCAACAATGGCCTTCAATCCTGCTAATCTGCAGGAAATGCAGGGCAGATCTGCAGGCACTGATGTCCCCTGGACTGCCCAGGTGCCCCAGGGGGTTCCAAAGGCTGGGACATCTCCAGGGAGGCTGCCGGGGGTTTCTGTCCTGGTCTCTGGGCTGGGTGGGTAAATCAAGGGACCTTATTTGCCAGCCCAGCCTTGCTGGAGTTCTGCAGAGAGGGTTTGGCATCTCAGAATCAGGGAATTCTGGAATGGTTTGGGTTGGAAAGGACTAAAAGTCACCGAGTGCCACCCCTGCCATGGCAGGGACACCTCCCACCATCCCAGACTGCTCCAGCCTGGCCTTGGGCACTGCCAGGGATCCAGGGGCAGCCCCAGCTCCTCTGGGAATTCCATCCCAGCCCCTCCCCACCCTCATTCCTTCTCAATATCCCACCCAAATCTCCCCTTTCCCAGTGGGAGCCATTCCCTGTGTGCTGTCCCTCCATCCCTTGTCCCCAGTCCCTCTCCAGCTCTCCTGGAGCCCCTCCAGGCTCTGAGCTCTCCCTGGAGCCTTTTCCTCTCCAGGTGAGCACCCCCAGCTCTCCCATCTCAGCTGCAGAGGGGCTCCAGTTCTCCATGGCCTCCTCTGGATTTATTCCACCAGGTCCCTTTCCCTGTGAAAGAGAAACCACGACATTAACTCAGCAGATCCTTCCCTCCATGAAAAATCCCGTTTTTCCAGGGGCCAGGAACTCTGATCCCCCCCAGCGACTGCACAGGGTCAGCCAGGAGAGCTGATCCCACAAGGACCCAAGAACACAAACTCCACTCAGACCTTGTCCTGGTGAGATCCCTGCAGCTCTCCAGGACATCCCTCACCTCCAGGAGCTCCCCCAGCAGCAAACACAGGGTTTGTAACCAAACACAGGAATTTCGAATTGGAATATTATGGAAATTAGCTCAGACAGGAGTGGGGAGCCCTGCAAAGTCAGGATTTTGTTAAAATCAGCAGGGCCTTGGAACTGCTGGAATTTAACACCAAAAGAAGCATTTCAGAGTCAAATCCCCGCAAAGTTAGTGATGATGAAGGAACAGCTCCACTCCACTGCAGGGAGTTCCAGCACTTCGTTGGGGCTGAGATTTTAAAGCAGTTCAGTTAAAGGGCTGTAAATTGCTGAGTAAATATTGATTCTTCCACTCCAACCCAAGTGAGATGGAGCCAGGAAGGAGAAAACTCAGCCTATCAGGGCTACAGCACCAAAAGAACAGTGCCCACAATAAATGTGTGTGGGTTGAAGCGAAGAGCTGTGAGATTTGTAGATTAAAGGTCTCCCTTGTGAACATTTGCACGGAACCCGGGACAATGGGACCAGGATCACAGGGTGTTACCATGACACAAACGAGACACAGCACAGAGGACAACAAGGGTTACCATGGAAACAGCTGATAAATGGGCACATGCACAAAAAAATTGGCTTAATTTGCTTGTTTAAGTGGGAGGGGAACTGTTTTGATCCTGCTTAATTGCAGCTGATCTCCTTTAATTACATTTTCTTCCATCAAGTCCAGTGTCACTGCCAGAGCAGCAGCTCCAGTGATCTTTGTCAGGGGGAAACTGAGGCAAGGATGGATGGCTGGGATAATTCCCAGCTTTTTGAGTTCTCCCTGCTCGGATTTAACCCTTCTAGAGGAGTGAGTGGTGCAGGAAAATTCCAAACAACAAATGCACTTGGGGAGAAAGGGTTTGCTCATCTGCTTTGCTGGAAGGGGAAAAATCAGGTTGTGGAGAGGGGGGGTTTGTCTTCTCCTCCATGTCCTTCCCAAGGTGCTAATGCTGATTTTGAGGCTGCAGAGAAACGAGCTCTGCTTTGAAAAGCAGCAGCCAAGTGTGGAGAATCAGAAACCTGATTGGAATAAGAGCGACCAGATTGTGGGGCCTTGAAATAGAACAGCAACTAATGCAATTAAAATGGGCTCGTTAAGGGCATTAACATGCACAGAGGAAATTCTCCTCAGCTTTTATACCCAAGTGCTGAAGGTGAAAGGAGCAGGGCCCAGAAAAGCTGCACTTTTGGGTTGGGTGCAAGGCTCAGCATTCCCTGGAAAGTTTGGGTATTTCGGGAGGTTTGGCATGGGAGAGGCTCTGGAATGAGCAGCAGGAATGCTGAAATCACTGAGCAGAGCCACGGGGCAGCTGCACAAAGCTTCCTCTGCCAGCAGGATGCACCTGGGGAGAGCCCCTCAGCACCCCAGGGTAGGGAAATGGCCAAAGGGAGCAGGGAAATGGCCAAAAGGAGTGAGGAAATGTCCAAAAGGAGTGAGGAAATGTCCAAACTGAGCAGGGAAATGTCAAAAAGAGCAAGAAAATGGCCAAAGGGAGGAGGGAAATGTTGAAATTAAAAAGGGGAAATGTCCAAATGGAGCAGGGAAATGTCCAAAGGGAGCAGGGAAATTCCCAAATGGAGCAGGAAAATGCCAAAAAGAGCAGGGAAATGTTCAAAGGAAGCAGGGAAATGTTGAAATTAAGAAGGGGAAATGCCCAAATGGAGCAGGGAAATGTCCAAATGGAGTAGGGAAATGTCCAAAGGGAGGAGGGAAATGTTGAAATTAAGAAGGGAAGATTCCCAAATAGAGCAGGGAAATTCCCAAATGGAGCAGGGAAATGCCAAAGGGAGCGGGGAAACATTCAAAAAAAGCAGGAGAATGTCCAAAAGGAGTAGGAATGTTCAAAAGAAGCAGGGAAATGTCCAAAAGGAGCAGAAAAATGCCCAAAGGGAGCAGGGACATGGGCAAATGTAGTAAGGAAATGTCCAAATAGAGCAGGGAAATGCCCAAATGGAGCAGAGAAAGGCTCTGTCCTGTGGTGGCTGCTCTGGAAAGAGTGAATTCAGCTCCCCAGAACCCACCTGCAGGGAATTTCCTTCCCAGATTCCCTCTGTGGATGCCTCCTACCAAGTGATGCCCTCAATCCTTCTCCCTTTCAGCACACATTGTTTGGTTTCAGCAGCTGCACTGGGGATGACATTTTTTTGGACTCTGGGATGGCATTAACAGCGTGGCTGCCCTAACATTTTTCCAAGCTTTGAAAAACGAACCAAATGAAAGAATTCCCATTACACATGCTGCTTTCTGCACTGGGGAGGATTAAAAGCAGCTCGTCAACACACGCCCTGGATGTCCTAATTAACTCCTTCCCTCATTTGAAGGGCTCCTTCCAGCTCCCTGAACGGGGATGGATTTCACCTCACAGAGCTGGAATTCTGCCATGGATATTACTCCAGGCAGGAGCACACCTCAGGCCACCAGAGGATTTACAAACTCCAGGATTTCAGCTGCACAAAAGGAGAAGCAAATGGTGAGAAAAGGAGCTGGGAGGTGGAAAATTCTCCTGGTTGGGAATGTTTCTATCTGGAGGTGTCGTGGTCACCTCTGCAAATGGGACAAACACATCACACTCACTTGTACCCACAGCCAGGCTCCAAATATTCCCATTCCAGGGAATTCCCACTCCAAATATTCCCATTCCAGGGAATTCCCACTCCAAATATTTCCATTCCCTGGCTCCAGAGGGGCTCCAGCTCTCTGTGGCCTCCTCTGGATTTCTTCCAACAGGTCCATTTCCCTGTGAGAGAGAAACCAGAATATGAACTCAGCAGATCCTTCCCTCCATTCCCATTGCAAACATTCCCATTTCCAGTGGAGGGATTGGGTTTTACACAGTGTGTTCCACATCCAGGAGCAGCCACAAGGGATTGGGAAGCCACATGGGATTTAATTCCAAATTAAAGGCTTGGATTCCTCTTGCACAGTGCCGACAGCCCTTGTCCCACCAGAGCCCTCCTGTCCCTCCTCACAGCTGCCCAAGGAAGATTTTAGAAAGTTTTTTGGACCTTGTAGAGCTGCTGGGACATTCTGTTTTCCCAGGATTGCTGTTTTAACTCCCCAAAGCAGTGGGATAAGTGGTTTCATTCTCAGGACATCATTCTCACACTTAAAGCAGTGCACTCACTGTGGAATTCTGAAATATTTGGTGCCTGTGCTCTTCTTCTTTCCTCTGGAAAGGAAATCTTTAAAAAAACCCCAAACACTCCATTTCCAGTCACGGTGGAAGGGGTTTCCTACTAAGATAAATAAATAGATGTGAGAATAGAAAACACTGACCCATCCCAGGGGTTTGAGTGTGGCAGCACGGAGCTCCAGCTTCAGTCTGCTCCAGGGAGGAGCAACCTCCTGGTTACAGAAAAGTTCATCCGCAGCTTCCTGAAAATAACCTTGGAGCATCATGGAATTGATCAGGTTGGAAAAGGCCTTCGAGTCCGAGCATCCCCCAGCACCACCAAGGCCACCATGGAATGTCCCCAAGTGCCACATCCACCTGTCAGATCCCTCCAGGGATGGGCACTCCAGCCCTCCCTGGGCAGTTCCTGAGCCCCTTTCCATGGGGAAATTCCTGCTGTGCCCACCCTGAGCTGCCCTGGCCCAGCCTGAGCTGTTCCCTCTGCTCCTGTCCCTGTTCCCTGAGCACAGCCCGACCCCCCGGCTGTCCCCTCCTGGCAGGAGCTGTGCAGAGCCACAAGGGCCCCCCTGAGCTCCTTTTCTCCAGGCTGAGCCCCTTCCCAGCTCCCTCAGCCCCTCCTGGGGCTCCAGCCCCTCCCCAGATCCTTCTCCCAACTTTCCTGCTGAATCCTTTTCCTGTTGCTCCTGTTTTATGATGTAACTTTGTTGTCTGGAAGCAAGAGATGAATCCCAAGGATTTTCCTTCTCCTCCCAGCTGTGAAGTGCTGTTTTCTTATGGAAAGCCAAGAGCCAAAACCAATTCTAGATACTCTGGTAGAGTTCAGTCTTGGGGTTTTTCACTGGGAAACCAAAATATGCTGAATGCAGGGATGGGAATGTAGCTGGAACCATTTCCAAAGGGAGGCCCAGTCAGTTAAATGAGTGGATAACCAGGAAGTTTTTCTAATTGCCTCAATTATGGATGAACCACATGCAGTTTGCATTTGAAAGGAGATTAAAGACATGCTCTGGGTTCAGGCATCATCACACACTGGTGGCATTACTGGGTATGACAGAAATCTTCAGTCCTGAGGGCTTTACAAAAGTTCCCAGGATTTGGGGGGACAATAAATGAATTCCTGCTGCTTCCAAGGGCTCCTTGCACAGCCCAGCATTGAGGACTGGCTGAAGAGAAAGATGACTCCAGACTTGCCGGAGTCCTGGGAAGGAGCAGGATCCAGAGGGAACAATGAGAAACTCAGAGTGGAAATAGAAAACTCGTGCAGCAGAGGAATTAAAGCGATTCCTGCCCGTCCCTGCTCCTGCTTGAAGGAGAGGTGGAAAGGCAGGGACTCAAGGTGGGAGCTGCTGTCTGTGCTCCCTCACACCTGAGAAGGTGACAAGGTGACAGAAGAGGGTGAAAATCCAGGCTGGAACAGAGACCAGGCAGAAAATATCGGTGGCATTGACAAAAAATCCCAATTTTAAATCTTCATTCCAGCACCTGAGTTTTATCTCATTATAAAACACATCTATATCCTTTTAAAACACCCATATCATTGGGGGGGTGCTGACCCCCTGTCCTGGTGGGATCATTGCAGGGGCTCAGGGTGGGAAATGGGACCCTCAGGTGGGAACTCATTGGGGGGGGTGCTGACTCCCTGCCCTGGTGGGATCATTGCAGGGGCTCAGGGTGGGAAATGGGACCTTCAGGTGGGAAATGGGGTCCTCAGGGTGGGAAATGGGATTCCCAGAGTGGGAAATGCAATCCTTAAGTGGGAAATGGGATCCTCAGAGTGGGAAATGGGGTCCCCAGGTGGGAAACAGAAAATCCTCGGGGTGGGAAATGGGATTGCCAGGGTGGGAAATGGGATTCCCAGTGTAGGAAATGGGATCCTCAGGTGGGAAATGGGATCCTCAGGCGGGAAATGGGATCCTCAGGTGGGAAATGGGATCCTCAGGCGGGAAATGGGATCCTCAGGTGGGAAATGGGATCCTCAGGGTGAGAAATTGGATCCTCAGGTGGGAAATGGGATTCCCAGAGTGGAAAATGGGATCCTCAGGTGGGAAATGGGATCCTCAGGCGGGAAATGGGATCCTCAGGGGGGAAATGGGATCCTCAGGCGGGAAATGGGATCCTCAGGTGGGAAATGGGATCCTCAGGGTGAGAAATTGGATCCTCAGGTGGGAAATGGGATTCCCAGAGTGGAAAATGGGATCCTCAGGTGGGAAATGGGATCCCCAGGCTCAGCCTTTCCTCGGGTGCCTTGGATGAGCCCACTCCCCTCCAGTGACCTTTCCTGCAGCGGCTCTGGGATATTCAGAAGCTCTGGATCAGGCAGAGCTGTTCATCCCTGCAGCCAGGAGCTGGGACCCAGCCAACTCCAAGCAACTTTTTCATTGAGGTTTTGTTGTTTTTTGCCTTTTTCCTTTTTTTTTTTTTTCCTGCGCCGAGTGCGATGCCAAGAGATTAGAAACGACAATCAGCCCCGGGAGGCAGAGGCAGGCAGGAGAGGAGTGCCTGGAAAAACAGAGGAGCCCCTGGCTGCCCTGCAGAGCCGGGGCCAGGGGCTGCTGGGCCTCCCGAGGGTGGGGATGTGTCAGTGCTGGGCTGCTCTGCACAGAGCGCGGTCCCACGGACCCCACCTCTGCTGGCAGTGGCAAGAGAGAGCTCCAGCAGCCTCTGACGTGGGCAGTGACGGGAATGGGACAGGGCTGAGGGCAGCCCCGGCTGCCTCGAAGTGATTTTCCAGCTGGGGAGCAGCAGAGGCCACGGCCGCTGGAGCTGCTCAGAGGCTCTGGGAGCTGCAGCGGCTTCCGAGGGATTCCCAGTCCCAGGGATGCTCCCCGTGTCTGTGGGAACCCCAGCTCCCAGCAGCTCCTCGGGGAATGGCCTTGGTAAGGCCCAGGGAAGGGAGGTGAAGGTTTTTAAGATGCTGTTTTGGTGACATTGTTTTTTATATAAGATGTTTTTTGGTCACGCTGACTTTGCCACGTTCACTTTTATTTCATCTTCGGGGGGGGACAATCCAGGGAAAATCTCACTTTAAACCTTCTGGAGCTGATGGGGATATGGGATGGGGCTGAAGAGCTTTTACTGTGAGGGTGGGAGGGGCTGGAGTTGTGCAGAGCCACAAGGTCCCCCCTGAGCCTCCTTTTCTCCAGGCTGAGCCCCTTCCCAGCTCCCTCAGCCTCTCCTGGTGCTCCAGCCCTTCCCCAGCTCCTTCTCCCAACATTCCTGCAGAATCCTTGACTTTACTGATTCCATGACTTTGCCATGTTCACTTTTATTTCATCTTCTGGAGGGACAATCCAGGGGAAATCTCATTGTAAACCTTCTGGAGCTCATGGGGACATGGGATGGAGCTGAAGAGCGTTTACTGTGAGGGGAGTGAGGGGCGGGGATGGAATTCCCAGAGCATTTTGTGGCTGTCCCTGGATCCCTGGCAGTGCCCAAGGCCAGGCTGGAGCCCCTGGGACAGTGGGAGGTGTCCCTGCCATGGCAGGGGTGGCACTGGGTGGGATTTAAATCCCCTTCACCCAAAGCATTGCAGGATTCTGGGATTCTAACCATGGCCTTTTCCATGGAAACCAGGAAATCCCAAACTGCACAAACCTCATTCCCATGGATTTGTACAGGTGGAGCTTCCAACAAAAAGCCTGAGGAAATTCTGCCCTGAGGAAAAGTGCTAGGTGCTCTGTGGGGCAAGAACTTTTGGAGGAACCTGTTAATGAGCTCAGGAGAAACACAGCACCAAAACCCCAGAAAACAGCACTTTTCACTGAAATCCTCTCCTCTCAGCAAAATATCTTTGCATTTCTTGCATTTCTGCCTTCTGAATCCCAGTCCTGCCATTCCTCCTGCTGGGGGCAGCCCCCGAGCTCTGAGCTGTGCTGAGCTCAGGGATCTCTGTCCTCGTCCAAACTTTGCTCTGCAGGCCTTGTTTGTGATGTCTGCAGAGGAGCTGGGAATCAATGGGGCATTGTTCAATAAATAATAAAAGCCAGACACCACCAGGTTCCTTTTCAGCCCTTTCGGGAGACACCATATCAGAATTCCTGCTGCCTACCAGGAATCTTCCTCCTCTGTGGGGCAGAATTTAAACTCAGCAAATGAATTCCCACTTTTACAGCGCTTGAGGAAATTTGTGAGGCACGTGAAACACAAATGTAAATCTGTAAACACAAATGTAAATAATTTCGCTTTGTAAAATGGGATTTTGGTGTGATTTAAACATTTTTCTGGCCATGCTGGAGGAAGCTGTAATTAATCCCTGTCAGGGTCATATATAAAAGTTCTCTCCACATATATTTTTATATATTTTGTTTCATAATATTAAAAAAAATTAAACAACCTTTTTTTGGCCACTTCACCTGTGCTGGAGATTTGAGGTGTTTCCTCCTCCCCACAATTTATCCCAGTTCCAGAGCAAGGGGTGGCTCTGTGCCATTGAAAATGTTCTGATTTTTCTGCTCCTTGTGCAAAATCCAAAGGAAATTTGCTGCTCCATTATCCCTGGGTTTTCTTCTGGTTGCTGACATTGGGTTCTGTCATCCCTGAAAACACCAAGATCAAACCAGGCTACACAGGAGGAAAAATTTAATTTTTCCTTAATTTTAATTTAATTTCCTAAATGAGAATTTAATGTTTAAGGAAAAAAAATCCCTGAAAATGTTCAAAAATGAGGAGTTATGGCACTCTGGGACACGGCTGAGTGGGCAGGGTGGGATTTGGCCAAAGGCTGGACTTGATCTCAGAGATCTCTTCCAACCTCAATGATTTTGTGATTCTCCAAAGGGAATTAAACCTCAGATCTTCCCCAAATCCTCTTCCTGAGCAGCAGCTGGGGATAAACCCATTGGCTCTTGTCCTTCCAGGAAATTCCCTTTTTTAAATGAAATCATTCTCTTTTTTCACCAAAGTCCAAATTTTCACCCTTTGCCCTGGGGTTTTTTGGTTTTTCCACATCCTGGGTGGGGTCGCCCCTGCCCAGCCCATCAGCTTCATCCTCCTCATTAATTAACTGCTTTGATGAGATTTAATGGGAAAAGGCTTTGAGAAAACACAGGATCACCCCTTGGAATAGGAGATAAGTGAGATTAGGGATGAAAGGTCCATAAATCATCTTTATCTGCACGCCTGGACGGGTTAAAGGACCCAGGTGACAAAGATAAGGACAAATCTCCACCTTGGCAATGGTCAAACACTCAGGAAGAGCAGCTGAGCCACCCCAAATCCACCTGAGCGTGGGCAGCAGGGGAGAAATGAGGCCAGGGGGCAAATTTGACTGTATTGGATAAAATTCCAGGTGTTCACAGCCTCAGTCTGAGTGACGTGAGGATGGATGTGGCTAAAACCTGGAATATCTGTAAATCCTGACAGAAATCCCGCCTGGAGTTTGGGATTGGGGTTTTCATTACACAAACCTCCTTCGAGGCTGTGTGGGATTCTTGAGGTTAAAGTGGGAGACAGAATGAAACATCTGTTTAAAAAAAACAGCTAAAAATGGGATGTTCAGGGGTCAAATCCACATTTCCAGTCTTGGTTGGACTGGGAATTTATGGCAGGTTTTAGTTAGGAAAACTCCAGCCAAGGCTGGAATTGTCTGCTCTGTTTTCCCCCAGTTCCCTCGGAATCCAGCTGGGATTTTAACCCCTGTGCTCTGGAGAATCCCAGCTCCCCAGAACATCTCTGCATCTGTGGAGGGCAAGGAGGAAAAGGAGTTTTAACCCAAAATATTTGGGAAAGAGCAGAAAAGAGGCTCTGTGGCTGAACTCCTCAACCCAGGCTGGGTGGACTGGGGAGGAAAATCCTGCTCCAGGGAATTGGGAGCAGCCTGTGCTGGGAGCTGCCCCAGGAGCTCTGCCCCATTCCCAGCCCTGCTCCCAACCCTGCTGGGAGGTGCTGAGAGCCTCTGGAGCATCCCCAGGAATCCAGGACAGGAAAAATTCCAAACTGGGGCTTCCCAGTCCTGCCAGCGACAGATCCCTGTCACAGTTCTGACTGGGGCTGAAACAATCCCAAACTGGGGCTGAAACAATTCCTGAACAATTCCTGACTGGGGCTGAAACAATTCCAAACTGGAGCTGAAACAATTCCAAGCTGGGGCTGAAATAATTCCTGACTGGGCTGAAACAATCCCAAACTGGGGCTGAAACAATTCCTGAACAATTCCTGACTGGGGCTGAAACAATTCCAAACTGGGTCTGAAACAACTCCTGAACAATTCCAAACTGGGGCTTCCCAGTCCTGCCAGCGACAGATCCCTGTCACAGTTCTGACTGAGGCTGAAACAATCCCAAACTGGAGCTGAAACAATTCCAAGCTGGGGCTGAAATAATTCCTGACTGGGCTGAAACAATCCCAAACTGGGGCTGAAACAATTCCTGAACAATTCCTGACTGGGGCTGAAACAATTCCAAACTGGGGCTGAAACAATTCCTGAACAATTCCAAACTGGGGCTGAAACAATTCCTGACTGGATCTTCCCAGTCCTGCCAGGGACAGTTCCCCACCACCCCCAGGCTCTGAGCTCAGCCTTCCAGCAGGACCTGCAGAAATTGTGCAGCTCCCAGAATTTCAGTTTTGTCTCCCTAAATGAGCAGAAAATCAGGCCCTAATGATGGAATTTTTTCTGAGCAACCTGATACTGCAACGGAATAATGATGGCAATAAATCAGAGCCCTGGGCCCGCGTGAACAGCTCCATGCAGTCCCTGATCTTCACCCTGGGTGACTCCAATACTTTTTAGAAGGGAATTTACCTAGAATTTTTTTTTGGAGGGGTGGTTTTTGTAAGGGCCAGATGAAAGATTTGCAAAGAAATGTGGGAAATTTCAGGGGCTGTTTCATCCCCCAAGCTCCAGGTAAAATGCTGCAATAAAGACACATTTCAGGAGAGGAGGGAACAGCTGAGGTGGGACACATAAATCATAGCATGGAATCATGGCATGGAATTATAACATGGATTTATAGCATGGAATTATAGTGTGGAATCATGGCATGGAATTATAACATGGATTTATAGCATGGAATTATAGTGTGGAATCATGGCATGGAATTATAGCATGGAATTCATCTTAGCATGGAATTATAGCATGGAATTATAGCATGGAATTATAGCATAGAATCATAGCATGAGATTAATTATAGCATGGGATTATAGCATAGAATCATAGCATGAGATTAATTATAGCATGGGATTAATTATAGCATGGGATTATAGCATGGAATTAATCACACCATGGAATGAATAATGATGGCAATAAATCAGAGCCCTGGGCCCGCGTGAACAGCTCCATGCAGTCCCTGATCTTCACCCTGGGTGACTCCAATACTTTTTAGAAGGGAATTTACCTAGAATTTTTTTTTGGAGGGGTGGTTTTTGTAAGGGCCAGATGAAAGATTTGCAAAGAAATGTGGGAAATTTCAGGGGCTGTTGCATCCCCCAAGCTCCAGGTAAAATGCTGCAATAAAGACACATTTCAGGAGAGGAGGGAACAGCTGAGGTGGGACACATAAATCATAGCATGGAATCATGGCATGGAATTATAACATGGATTTATAGCATGGAATTATAGTGTGGAATCATGGCATGGAATTATAACATGGATTTATAGCATGGAATTATAGTGTGGAATCATGGCATGGAATTATAACATGGATTTATAGCATGGAATTATAGTGTGGAATCATGGCATGGAATTATAACATGGAGTGGGACACATAAATCATAGCATGGAATCATGGCATGGAATTATAACATGGATTTATAGCATGGAATTATAGTGTGGAATCATGGCATGGAATTATAGCATGGAATTCATCTTAGCATGGAATTATAGCATGGAATTATAGCATAGAATTATAGCATAGAATCATAGCATGAGATTAATTATAGCATGGGATTAATTATAGCATGGGATTATAGCATGGAATTAATCACACCATGGAATTATAACATGGAATCATAGCATAGAATCACACCATGGAATCATAGCATGGAATTGTATCATGGAGTTAATCATACCATGGAATTATAGCATGGAATTAATTTTAACATAGAATTATAGCATGGAATTAATCACACCATGGAATTGTAGCATGGAATTATAGCATTGGACTAATCATACCATGGAATTATAACATGGAATTATAGCATGGAATTAATCACACCATGGAATTATAACATGGAATTATAGCATGGAATTGATCACACCATGGAATTATAGCATAGAATTATAGCATGGAATCATACCATGGAATTAATCACATCGTGGAATCATACCATGGACTTCTGGAATGGTTTGGGTGGGAAAGGACCCTGAATCCCATGCAGTGCTGTGCTGATAAATCTCCCATCTCAGATTTACACACAAATACATACCTATGGGAGCCTTCTATCAAACTTTGAGAATTCTCCACAAATTCACGTCCCCCACAACGTTCCTGTGCTGGAAGGCACCAGCATTTCCCAGGGAGTTTCTTTTCAAGCCTTTCCCACCACCATCGCTGTGAGCCTAATGCTGCATCCAGAAAAACAAAAAGTCAATGCTCATGTTCGAATGGCAGCTAATTCAAGTCATTTATTTTTTGTATTTCAAGTATATTTAACTTTGCAAATTAAGATTCAGTTTCACAGACAAATAACCCTGGTCTGATAGAAACAATTGATGATCAGAGAATGCAGATTCCCTGAGGAAAGTAACAGGCAAATGTTAAGGATGGCAATGGCAAATATTTTTACTTTCCTTTACAGGCATAGCATGGAGTGTGCACTCGAGTTTAGTAAAGCAGCACTTTCACAAGTATTGTTTGCACACCCCTGCCGTGGCAGGGATGCCTCCCTCTACCCCAGGTTCCTCCAGCCTGGCTTTGGACACTTCCAGGGACCCACTGCAGCCACCTCAGGGAACCAGAACCCAAATAATTCCCCATCAGAGGAGAAATGGCTGCTTCAGAGCAAAGGCAAAAACCTTTTTGTGCTGCTGCCTCTCACCCAGGACTGCTTAACTGATCCATCCTCATTAAGATTCCGAGATCCTCAGGGTCACTGAGCCTCCTTCTCCCTGAGAAAAGGGATGAAGGGAAGGAAGGAAAGAGGGGAGGGAGGGAGGATTGCTGGATGTTTTCTCAGGTGCAGGGGAGGCTGACGCCGTTCTCGGCCAGGGACATCAAAGCAGGGAGACCCTCCCCAGGCTGCCGGGCTGGGTGGGGCCGGGAGTGACTCAGAGTGACGGGAGCGCTCTTTGTGTCAGCCGGAATGGGAAGGAGCCTTTGTTCGGGAACCTTTGCAGCTCCCCGGGTGAGTTCATCCCGGTGAGCTCAGCGGGCAAAACGCATCGGGGACAGGTGAAGAAAATGGAAAACCCTTTTAAACTCTGCGTTTGGGGACATCTGTGTGGGGTTGGGGTGTGCTGGGTGCGGTTCTCTCCCACCAAGGGGATGCTGAGGGCAACCAAATCCTAATCCAGGGCCTTTCCTGTGTGGACTCGAGTCCTTCCATCCCAAACCTCCGTTCACACAAGGGCAGCATCTCCAGAAGGGTCCTGTTGGGATGTCTGCAGTCCCTTCAGGAGTGCCTTTTTAGGGTGTCCACAGTCCCTCCAGAGGTGCCTTTTTAGAGTGCCTGCAGTCCCTTTAAAAGTCCCTTTTTGGGGTGCCCACAGTCCCTCCAGAAATGACTAAAATTTTTAGAGTGCCTGCAGTCCATTCAGGAGTGCCTTTTTGGATGCCTGCAGTCCCTTTAGAAGTCCCTTTTTAGGGTGTCCACAGTCCCTCCAGAGGTGCATTTTTAGGGTGCCCACAATCCCTTCAGGAGTTCATTTTTGGGTGCCTGCAGTCCCTCCTCCTGCTGGAGCCAGTGATTAATTAGGAACAAGCAATTAACAGCAGCACCACATTTACCCCCAAATGGGAGCCTTGGAGGAGACTCCCCCTCCCACACACGGCAAGGCCCGAGGGTTTGGGATGTGCAGGAGGTTGGGGGCACAGCAGGGGAATGAAACCCGGGAACACAGAGCACCCTCTGCCTGTCCCTGTGTC
Source organism: Passer montanus (assembly GCF_014805655.1). NCBI lineage: Eukaryota > Metazoa > Chordata > Aves > Passeriformes > Passeridae > Passer > Passer montanus. Next base: position 863,457 of record NW_024359056.1, read on the forward strand.
CCTCTGCCTTGGGGACAGCCACTGCCAGCACTGGGAGGGATTGGGAATCATGAAGTGAGGGTTTGGAGCACTGGGAGGGATTGGGAATCCTGAAGTGAGGGTTTGGAGCACTCAGGGAGGGATTGGGAATCATGAAGTGAGGGTTTGGAGCAGTCTGAAAAGGAAATTGGGAATTCTGAAGTGAGGGTTTGGATCACCCTGGCAGAGATTGGGAATCCTGAAGTGAGGGTTTGGAGCACTCAGGGAGGGATTGGGAATCATGAAGTGAGGGTTTGGAGCACTGGCAGAGATTGGGAATCCTGAAGTGAGGGTTTGGAGCACTGGAAAGGTGACTGGGAATTCTGAAGTGAGGTTTTGGATCACTCAGGGAGGCAGATAAAGGACCCTGGAGTGAGGGTTTGGAGCAGTCTGGAGGCAGATAAAGGACCCTGGAGTGAGGGTTTGGATCACTCAGGGAGGCAGATAAAGGATCCTGGAGTGAGGGTTTGGATCACTCAGGGAGGCAGATAAAGGACCCTGGAGTGAGGGTTTGGGGCAGTCTGGGAGGCAGATAAAGGATCCTGAAGTGAGGGTTTGGAGCGCTCTGGGAGGGAGATAAGGAATTCTGACATGAGGGTTTGGATCACCCTGGCAGAGATTGGGAATCCTAAAGTGAGGGTTTGGAGCACTGTGAAGGAGACTGGGAATTCTGAAGTGAGGGTTTGGAGCAGTCAGGGAGGCAGATAAAGGACCCTGGAGTGAGGGTTTGGAGCAGTCTGGAGGCAGATAAAGGATCCTGGAGTGAGGGTTTGGAGCAGTCAGGGAGCAGGATAAAGGACCCTGGAGTGAGGGTTTGGAGCACTCAGGGAGGCAGATAAAGGATCCTGGAGTGAGGGTTTGGAGCACTGAGGGAGGCAGATAAAGGATCCTGGAGTGAGGGTTTGGAGCAGTCTGGAGGCAGATAAAGGACCCTGGAGTGAGGTTTGGAGCTCTCTGGGGCTCAGGAGGAGAACAGTTTGTGCTGGGGCGTGGGAAGTCAGGCTGGGCCTGGCTGTCCCTGCCCGCTGGGCCGGGCTGATTGCCCATTGTGTGTCCCATTGTCCAGGGAAAGGTGAGGCTCCTGGGGGCACCATGGCTGTTTACACACAGGGGCCCCATTTCCAGAGTGCTCCGTTAATTATCCAGCACAATTAATCCCAGGGATTAACTATCCAACACAAATAATCCCAGGGGTGGAACCAGGCCTGGCTCGGGGCTGAGCTCCTCAGCACCTGCCCTGCTGGTGACTTCACTTTGAAGAAACACAGGATGATTCAACCCTTTTTTTTAAATACAAACCCTAAATATCCAATAATCCCAAGCACCTCCAGCCCTTTCCTTCACCCAGCTGCTGCATCCTGCTGTAAATGCAAATACTCCAGCTGAGCTGGGCTGAGCTGGGCCTAAACTAGGCTAAACTGGGATTGTGCTGGGGCTGAGCTGGGACTGAGCTGGACTGAGCTGGGTTTAGCTGGGCTGAGCTGGGATTGTGCTGGGGCTGAGCTGGATGGGGAACCCAAAGCTTTTATGGCCTCCAATCCATAAAAATAACCAGAAAGACATAACTGGGGTTTATTGTGCCAGTGTTTCCAGTGTTAATTATCCAGGACAATTAATCCCAGGGATTAACTATCCAACACAAATAATCCCAGGGGTGGAACCAGGCCTGGCTCGGGGCTGAGCTCCTCAGCACCTGCCCTGCTGGTGACTTCACTTTGAAGAAACACAGGATGATTCAACCCTTTTTTTTAAATACAAAACCTAAATATCCAATAATCCCAAGCACCTCCAGCCCTTTCCTTCACCCAGCTGCTGCATCCTGCTGTAAATGCAAATACTCCAGCTGAGCTGGGCTGAGCTGGGCCTAAACTAGGCTAAACTGGGATTGTGCTGGGGCTGAGCTGGGACTGAGCTGGACTGAGCTGGGTTTAGCTGGGCTGAGCTGGGATTGTGCTGGGGCTGAGCTGGATGGGGAACCCAAAGCTTTTATGGCCTCCAATCCATAAAAATAACCAGAAAGACATAACTGGGGTTTATTGTGCCTAAAGTGGGTGCAGATTCAGGGGTTTGGGTGAATTTCCACTCATTCTTTGCTCCTTTTTTTAAAAAAAGTGGATCATTCACAGCGATCTGGCGTTTGGGAACCTGTGGGGGTTCCCCTAGTTTGGGTCCTGGTGGCATTCCAGGGGTCCTGGAAGGGGAATCACAGCAGGTCCTGCTGGGACTGCACCTGCTCAGGAGGGATGTCAGGCCCTGGGTTGGAACAGGAGGGCCCAGCAGGAGAAAATCCTCCTGAATTCCAAGTGGTGGAGGATCCTCCTGAATTTCCAGTGGTGGAGGATCCCCCTGAATTTCCAGTGGTGTTGGATAAGGGATGAATCAACTGGTGAGCAACGGGAGGGTTTCAACAGCTCAGATCTCCCTCCAAGCCATCAACACTGCAATAATTCCATTATTTTCCCTCCTCTTTTCTGCATCCTCTCATCTTTAGCAGGCAGAGATTCCCCTGTTGGGAGCAGGAACAAACCCTGGCAGATCCCAACACTTCCAGCTCTGGCAAAAGCCTGGGATGAAGGAAATCAGTTTTAGTTTGAAAAATCCATTTTTTCAAGAGATTGAAAACCACTCTCCCACCTCCAAGCTCCTCAGCATTGGGGATGAAGGGCAGAGATTTAGTTCACTTTCTGCCTGTATAATCTCATTTTTTGCTTCCTTGGGACATTTCTGAGGACAGATTCATTTCATGACTTGGATGAAGGAAAACTCTCAGTGGAAGGACCAAAATGTTTCCAAACTGCTGCTCTAAACACAGGCCCAGGTGGAAGAAGTGAGGAAAAAGGGGAAAAATAAAAGTGGAAGGAACAGAATGTTTCTAAACTGCTGCTCCAAACACAGGCCCAGGTGGAAGAAGTGGAGGAAAAAAGGGGGAAAAGGGGGGGGGAAGAAAAATAATCTCTCCCCTGACAGCTGGAAACTTGTGGGAAATGAATTTGTAGAGAATTCTTAAATCTAAGAAATGCTTATAATGTATTGTAATTAGGAAATATTTGGCTTCTGATTGTGACGGTGTGAATTGTAACATCTGTATTGTCTCACCCTTCTCATGAGGCTGAAATGGAATAAAAGGTTTTTAAATGCCTCTCAGTTGCCCCATCTCTGGGTCAGAGAAGGGCAAAATCCAACAAATAATGTGAGAAATGAATTTGCAGAGAATTTTCAAAGCTTGAGAGAAGGCTCACATAGTTTGCATCTGTATGTAAACTTTGAGATAAGAAATGTTGATTTAGAAATGCCATGGTATGGACAGACATTGTTGAGAGAGAAATGGAGCTAGAAACAAGTTTTAAAGGATGGTTTTATAAATAAGACTTGATACTTTGGAGAAATGAAACTATGAAAGATGTATTCTAGTAAGATTCATGAGGGGTGATTTTAAATTGACTTTAAGGCATTTATAACATGGTGTAGCTAAAGCTAATAAACTAAGAAATGCTTATAATGTATTGTAATTAGGAAATAGTTAACTTCTGATTGAAATAGCATGAATTAGAACATCTGTATTGTCTCACCCTTCTCATGAGACTGAAAATGGAATAAAAGCTTTTAAAACGCCTCTCAGTTGCCCCATCTGTGGGTCAGAGAAGGGCAAAATCCAGCAGAAACTCAGGGTAATTATCTGAGCCTGCAAACTCCCCATGAGTGCTTGATCCTAAGCACGAGTGGTTCCTAAAAGTCTGGGATTTAGGGATTACTCGTGTTTAAAATGAAAGCCACGTGTCTGGATCTGCAGAGCTGCACCTTGCAGGTTCTGGGTATGAACTGGGCACTTTGGACTTTATCTGGTGATAAACACCAAAAGAATCTTCCCAGCAATGCCAGGCCTTGGAGAGCACCCACACCTGCCAGGTGCCTGGGTTACCCCGGGTTATCTGCTAAAAATGAGGGGAAATCAGCATTAAACTGCTGCTTCCACCCTCACCTCCCTGCGCCCTGGGCTCTCTCAAGTCTCATTTTTTGGGGATTTGCCTCAGCCAAGGGGCAGAACCAAAATTTCACCACATTTTATTCATTTCCCCTGAGAAGGTTTTCCTTCCAACCCTCCCATTCTGCCAGTCCTGTTGGGTTTGTGGGGTGCCAGTGACAGCTTTGGGTCAGGTTTGAGGCTGGAATAACAATTCCAGGTGGAATTGAGAACAGCTTTCCTCTCCCAGCTCAGATGTGCTGGGAAGGAGGAGGATGTTGGCACCTGGTGGAAAATAATGCTCACCCCAACCCCCAGTTATTAAAAACAACTCTCAGTTTGAAGCAGGAGAATTTAATGTTCTTTTTTAAACCCTTGCCTGGCTTAAAACTGCCTTTTTTTAATCTTTATTCATGTCTAAGATCTCCTTCAAAATCCTCCTACGTGTCTTCAACAATATCTCTCAATAAAGAGTCTAATTATGATTTTTTTTTTCCTCTCAAAGCTTTTATTAAAAAAAAAAAATTTAAAAAAGGGAAATTGAGAAGTTCCAAACCCAGAGCAGCTCTGGGGGTGTGAGCAGGACACTTCTTCATGCTTCTTCTTCATGGGTTTGGGTGGCATTTGTAATTGGGCAGAAAAATCCACATTGCCTGCTTCCAGGGATGAGATATTGGGTTAAAAGGGAAAATAATGTAGGTGTCAGTTCTTAACTAGATAGTTTATTCTTAAAAGACCTTGTAACAAGAGACTCTTAGCCATTTTGTGCCTTCTAATGAAAAGCTGCTGAACTCGTGGTTGTGGGACTGTTTTACTGATAAGAAATAACAAACGCCTGAGCTAAACATGAACTGGAGTCTCAAGGGCCTTCAATCCCAGCCCAGAGAAACCGACAGTCCCGAGGGTCAGCGTGGATCTTTGTCCTTCTTCAGAGGATCTGGAGCTGCAGCACAGCCAGGGCTGAGTCCAGCACCAGGAGCACAGCCGGGGACAGGAATTCTCCTCTGCCTCCTCTGACCTTCAGCTGGGGCTGAAGGAACCAGCACAGCTCAGGTGTTGTCTCTTTTACCTCTTAGGGTTTTTTTATTTTCCTTCTCCTCCTTCTTTCCTTTTCAACCAACCAGCCCCGTTACACAGTAACATCCTCAAACCCCAAAATTCACCTTTTTCTTTAATCCTATTTGCCAGGGAGTGCTGGGAAGGCTTCCCCAGTGATTCTGGGCAGGGCTTGGGTCTGGGGTTCTGCAGCCCTGTCCTGCTCAATGAGGGGGGCTCACAGACCCAGGGACATCCTCAAACCCCAAAATTCACCATTTTCACCAATCCTATTTGCCAGGGGGTGCTGGGAAGGTTCCCCCAGTGACCCTGGGCAGGGTTTGGGGCTGGGGCTGAGCTCTGCAGCCCTGTCCTGATCAATGAGGGGTGCTCACAGACCCTCCTCAAACCCCAAAATTCACCATTTTCACCAATCCTATTTGCCAGGGGGTGCTGGGAAGGCTCCCCCAGTGACTCTGGGCAGGGTTTGGGGCTGGGGCTGAGCTCTGCTCCCACCGAGGGCAGCTGAGCCCGGCCCTGTGTGTGCCGAGGGTTTTATGTAACGAGGGGAAAAGGGGAGCCCAATGTGCCAGGAGGGAAAATTGCTCATTCCGTAATGACTGCCACAGAGCGGGATAATTAGGGTTTCTTTTCTCTTTAATTAGGAAATGGCAAACATAGATGAATCAATTACAAATGCCTCTTTATCCCGCGGTGCACTGCAATTAACATTACTTAAATGTGTTCACAAAGTAGGAGGCCTGGATTTGCAAGGGCACTTCTGGCTGGTTTTTTTTTCTTTTCCCAGCTCCCAACATGTCTGAACTCCTCCCATCTCCCCTTTCTCCTGCTCCTTCTGCAGGGATTTAACCATTCTGGGCTTTAAACCGTTCTAAACCATTAGCAAAACTGCCTTTTCCAAAAGAAAAAGTGCTTTTGGAGAGCTGGAGGAGTGGAAGACACGGGGTTGGGATTTCACCGGGCTGGCACCCCCAATAGCAGGGGGAAAATCCAGGAAATACAATAACTTGATTCATCCCTGCTTCCTGAGGCCGCTGCCAAAAGCGTGATGAAGCCCTGAAGGGTTCGATTCGGGACACGGGGGAACAAAACCAAACAAAACCAAACCTCTCCTGGGCTGGGGCGATTCCCAGAGAACACCCAGCGCCGCTCCCGCTCGGGGAGGGAGCTGCGGCTTCGGGGCACGGGATCCGGGCAGGGAGGAGGGCAGGCTCCAGGAGCAGCTGCTGCAGCCCGGGGATGCTCCCAGGGCAGGCAGAGCATCCCAGGGGTGTTCCAAAGGCGGGGAGCACATCCCAGGGATGCTCCAAAGGCTCCAGGCAGCACATCCCAGCCCTCACTGCATCCCAGGGATGTTCCAAAGGTGGGCAGAGCATCCCAGGGATGCTCCGAGGGCAGGCAGAGCATCCCAGGGATGTTCCAAAGGCTCCAGGCAGCGCATCCTGGCCCTCACTGCATCCCAGGGATGTTCCAAATGTGAGCAGAGCATCCCAGGGATGTTCTGAGGACAGGCAGAGCATCCCAGGGGTGTTCCAAAGGCGGGCAGAGCATCACGGGGATGTTCCAAAGGCGGGGAGCACATCCCAGGCATGTTCCGAGGGCAGGCAGGGCATCCCAGGGATGCTCCAAAGGCTCCAGGCAGCGCATCCCGGCCCTCGCTGCATCCCAGGGATGCTCCAGGGGCCGGGCTCACCTGCGCCGGGCGGGAGCGGGGCTGGAGCCGTGCCGGTCTCCTCCAGGCATTGCTGCCATCTATTGGGAGGAATGGGCTCGCTGCCGTCCCGATCCCTGCCCGGAGCCGGGCTTTGGGAAGGGGAGGGCGCTTCCAGCCCCGCTGGAGGTGCTGCTGCGCCCCGCGGGCTTGGGGGGATCTTCACCCCGGGCTGGGCACACGGAGCTTCCAGAAAATCCTGGAACGGTTTGGGATGGAAGGGACCTTAAAGCTCGTCCCACCGCGCCCCAGCCATGGCAGGGACACCTCCCACCATCCCAGGTGGCTCCAAGCCCCGTCCAACCTGGCCTTGGGCACAGCCAGGGATGGGGCAGCCACAGCTCCTTGTGTCTTTCCAGGTATTTTTAGGAATTCTGTGGTGGCCCCCCTTGCCCTCCCGGACTCCCAGGTGCTGGTGGCACAGTCTGGACTGAGGCCCTGACTGATAAACTCAGTTTTGTGGTGTAAGAGGTCAGGGTGAGGTGCAATATTGGGAAGGAATTCCTCCTTGTGAGGGTGGGGAGGGGCTGCGATGGAATTCCCAGAGGAGCTGTGGCTGCTCCATCCCTGGAAGTGTCCAAGGCCAGCTTGGAGCACCCTGGGATAGTGGGAGGTGTCCCTGCCATGGCAGGGGTGGGACTGGATGAGTTTTAAAGTCCCTTCCAACACAAACCATTCCAGGGTTCTGTTTTTCCAATGACACCGGAGCTGAGCACACCCGGGGTGAGTGACCTGCTGAACTGGGCCCTCAGGAAGGAGCCCCACGGACTCTCTGGACAGATTTTATTTTTTTAACCAGCCGAGATGTGCAGAGTTGGAGCTGGAGCTGATCAGGGTGCTCATATCAAGTGTGTGCTTTCAATTTGGGATGTTCCTGGCCCTGCTCCCGGGAAAGGCTTTGAACTGGAGCAGTGGCCTGTGGCTCCCCATGGCTCTGCTGACACAGGACAGGATTTTGGCTGCTTTGGGACAAAAGTGCTGCTGGGAGGGGTTGGTCCTACCACAGGATCCTGGAATGGGTTGGGTTGGAAGGGATTTTAAACCCCATCCAGTGCCACCCATGCCATGGGCAGGGATACTTTCCACTATCCCAGGGTGCTCCAAGCTCTGTCCAACATTTCCAGGGATCCAGGTCATGCCTCAGGTTTGAGTTTTTCTATTTTTCAGATTCTGTGCTGTTTTACTGTGTGGGACTGAGCTTCACATGAGGGGATGGTGAGCTGTCTGCATAGAGCAGGGAGACAAAATAATTCTTTTTCTAGCTGGGGACCAAGGAGAAGACAATTGTTTTGTCTCCCAAATGATCCAAATCTCAGGCCCAAGAGCACAAATACCGTGGGCTGAAGAGAGATAAACAAGCAGGATGGGACTGCAGGGGCTGCAGCTGGAATTGGACAATTAAATCCAATATGCAAATGGAGCAGAACTTATCAAACTGAGAGACCCCGTGACTGGTTGTGCATTTTGGGACCATTTTGGTTCATTTTGGGACCATTTTGGTTCATTTTTGGTGTAGCCCTGGCTGGGTTCTTGTGTTGTCCAAGGTGGATCCATTGAGGCTTTTTAATAAATCCCTGCTTTATTCTTTAGCTCTGCCCAGCCTCTGCTCTAGACCAGCCTTCCCAGGGCATCACACGGGCACGCACAGCTCCTCTGGGAAAGCTGCTCCAAGAGGAAAATGAGGCTGCAAAGACCCCCAGGTTGTTATCCCATCACCTTCAGGGTTGATAAGGCTGAGGCAGCTGGAGCTCCTCAGCTACCACTGATGGCTTTCTGGGCTGCCTGAAAACAGAGGCCAAACAAAATTAAAGGAATAAAAAGCATTTCTATTCACTGAAGGGCCTTCAGGTACATTTAGAGCAGACAAAGCCCACCGGGGCTACACCCAAAATGGACTCACGAGTTTCACAATTTCATGAGTTTGGTTCATTTGCATATTGGGGTTAATGTTCCAATTACAGCTTCAGGTCATGAAGTTACTGACCCCAAGTTTGCTGCCCCAACTCCCTTTTCACAATTTCATTGTTTGGTTCATTTGCATATTGGGGGTTAATGTTCCAATTACAGCTTCAAGTCATGAAGTCATTGACCCCAAGTTTGCTGCCCCAACTCCCTTTTGTTTCCATCTCTGGCCCTGGGGCAGTGAGGTGTCCTTGGCTCCCAGGCCTGGACAGGAATTGTTGTGTCTGCCCCAAATGGGAGAGCAGCAGCTCACACTGGGTATGGAGCTCAGAGTTATGGACTAAAGAACTGCAGGATTGCAGACAGGTGGGAAATAGAAAAGCTCAAATCCTAAGGGATCACCACGAGGACGTGGGGGGAAGCAGAGCAGGAATTGGGATCCCAAAGAGCTGTTCCTGCTCTGGAAGGGCTGGGATGCAGCAATTCAATGGAAAGGACCAGGAATGAGGCTCTGGGGTTGTGGTGATCCCTCTGGAATGGATTTGGATCCACTTGCTGGCTTCAGGCTCCCTGTCCTGGATCCTCATCCTGTTCCCATTGGATCTGTCCATCAGTTTTCAACAAGGACAGACACTTCCCCTTGGAAAAAGTTTGGCAGATGTCATGAATGGAATAAATTGAGGGATGGAGGGTAAAAATCCCCTGTGTTCACCCCAATTTTCCACTTGGTTGAGATTAACTTGTCTTGGGTTTATCCTCTTCAGAACTAAAAAGGGAAAACTGAAGGGAAAACTGAACTGAAACTGAAACTTTTCCCCCTGAAAGTCAGGGAAAATCCCATTTTCCTGCGTGTTCAGCAGGAACTTGTGCTGCCCATATCCCATAGCTGAGGTGTGTGTCAGCAGCTGCTTCGTGTGCATTTCTGTAATCTCTTAATTAGAAGGGGTTTGTGCTTCGGAGATTAATTTTGCGGTTCTGAATGCCTCGATTTCCTGGAAATCTCAAAGCAGCACCTCCTGCTCAGGCCTTTCTTGGTAAAAAAAAAAAAAAAAAGAGCTCTTGGAGGTGAAATCCATTGAAGATGTATTTTCAGGTTAATCTGTGAGAAGGGCTGGATTTATCCAGCAGAACCTGGGAATTGAGTGGCTTTTGGGAAGCTGGGAATTTTCTTGCAGGCACCTAAAAATCCAAGTTTCTTAAAGAGAAACTTTACCTGAAAGAAACAGCTTGCAGAGGGACAGACATAAATAGCCTTGCACATAGCTCGAGTTCCAGCTTTGTGTGCTTTGTTCACCAGGAATTTGTCAGACAAATGTCTGGACTCTAACACATCCCAAAGAGGCTTCGAGGCATCTCCATCAGAAAGTGCAGGAAAAATTGGATTTGGGGCTTTTCTCACCCAGAAATTCCCAGCCTGGTCCAGAGCTTCTTGTTTCCCACCATAACCGTGCTGGGGAAACTCCTATTTGATTTCATTTAATTACAAATTTGTGTTTAATGACTCAGGAAAGGGAGGGTGTGAGGTGTTTTCTGAGGGATAACCAAAGGGATTCCTGGCAATCCTCTGGCCATGTGGGGGTGATCCCATAAAAAACAGGGGGTGGGCAGCCAGGGGATGCAATTCCACAGATTTTGTAGCATTCCATGGTGCTGGGCACACCTGTGCCATGGTTTCAGGTGTTTTCAGGTGTGAACTGCTGGGTTCCACCTTCCCAAAATCCCAACCCAGGAGCCTTTTCCTGGGCAGGTGAATTGGGAAGGGATCGGGGCTGCCTGGAGCTGAGGCTGCCTTTGGGGACAGAGGTGTGTGACAGGAACAGGGGACAGGGGACACGGGACATGGGACATAGGACAGAGGACATGGGATAAGGAGCATGGGACATGGGACACAGGATGGGACAGGGGACATGAGACAAGGGACAAGAAACACGTGACAAGAAACAAGGGACATTGGGCAAGGGACAAGGAACGGGGAACACCAGACACTGGACAAGGGACACCAGCCAAATGCTGCTCTGCTGGCTTAGGTTGAAAGGTTTAGCTGGGGTGTGTTCAATCCCCATCTGTCAGAGCTGGGGCAGTTCTCTCTGTTCATTGGGCAGTTTTTTCTTTATCTCTCCCACAGCCAATCCTCCCTCCAGGAGATCTCTGCCATTCCTGGGCCATTAATTATTAATTATCTGCTGTCCATGGCCAGTGAGTGTCCCTGCATGGCTGATCAAATTCCATCATCCCATGGGGAGATGCTCTGCCCAGGGCAGGAGCCAAGCATTCCTGCTCACAGCTCTAATGAGGGAGCTGAGCCTAAAAGGGGAAATGGGAGGGCAGGAACAGGACAAATCCTTTGGAGCAGCCACTGGAATGTGTTTGTCCATGATCCATGGAACTCTGAGCTGTGTCCTCCAGCCCATTCCCAGTTATCCCAGGCTCTCAGGCTGCTGATTCCCCCTGGTGCTCCTGAAAATCCCTGTGTGAATCTCATCCCTAAAAATCCCGGGGCTCCATCACAGCTGATTTCAGGCCTGAATTTTGTTATTTTATTTTTATTCCTGGAGCCTCTGGAAAACCAAAGGGCTCCAGGAGGTGTTTGGCAGCTTGGATAAAAAGGGCTGATTTAACCCCAATTTTACTCAAATCCCTTTGGGCACGGATGGGGCAGGACCAACACTCCAGGCAGGGAGGACTCCCAGGGATCAGAGCTGCCCCAGGATATTCCGGGGGGATCAGAGCTGCCCCAGGATATTCCTGGGGGTTTGGAGCTGCCCAAGGATATTCCCGGGGGTTTGGAGCTGCCCCAGGCTGTTCCCGCTCTCCCTCGGGATATTTAGATGGGATTCTGTCCCTGGATCAGGGCCTTTCCCTGCTTCCCAGCTCGGCATTCCTCGCATCCTTGCCCAAATTTGCACTTTAATTCCCGGGAAGCCGCTGACTCCGGCACTGGCTGGAGGGGATGATTGTGCAGATTTTGCTGCCTGGTGGCTCTGTACCCTAAAATAACCAAAACTCGGGGCTATTTTTGGAAGCAGAGCATTCTCCAAAGCTTCCTGCCTTGATTTCCCTGCCTCCCCCCACGGATTGTTCACTGCTCACTGCTATTCCACGAGTGATCCCAAAATCCTACTGCCCCAGAGGGGAAAATCCACCATTTCTGTGAACTGGACTCTTTAATTACATTTTTGTACCCACAATTCTTCCAGCCAGCAATTAAGTGCTGTTAATTAGCCAGCCTTCATCCTGCAGCTCCAGGAGATATTTGCTACCCCCAATCCAGACCTTGGCAAGCATTTCCGAGTGGAAATTTTTCTTTGAAAAAGATGTGAGTGATTTTCAGTGATTATTCCAGGCCCTTTTCTCTCTCTGGTGAGCAGGAGCTTCCCAGCTCTGAAATCCCTGGAAATAACACCTGGAAATACCCAACCATGAGGAATTCTCCATAGGAAGAGCTGGGAAATCAGGAATTTCCTGGTGTAGGATTGCCAGAAGCTTTCCAGAGTCAATTCTCTGGGTCAGTAGCTACTCCAGTGGCCACTGGGGAGAAATTCCCTGGATTTGAGGTGGATTTGGTTGTTTGGATTCGACAGCCAAATTGTCCCATGGTCCCTTTGATAATTCCCTGCTGCAGCAGCTGAGATCTCCAAGCCTTGCCAGGGGTTTCTGCAGTGAAGGGCTGGGTTTAACTGGGGGGAGAGTAGGAATTTCCAAATCAGTTCACCAGAAGGGGAGGTGGGGTGGGAAGAGTGAGGACAAAGTGATGCTAAAATCCATCAGCCCATCCCTTCTGGCACAGGTGGGTTCCCAGCTTCCTCAGGCATTGTCCAGCCTGTTGTAAACATCACCAGAAACACAAGTTATTTGTCCAGGCAGCTCTGGAATATTTAGAGCTGAAGGGAGCAGTCAAGGAGCTCTGAGGCTCTGTGGGGTGGCCAAGGACCCCGAGACACCCCCGGTCCCTGTGGGAAGGCAGCTGGCAGGAAACGGCTCCTTCCTGGGGCAGGAATGGGAATTTCCTTGAGCACAAAGCCTGGATTCCCACAGATCTGTGTCTGCTGGGCACCTGGGAATCCCGGGGGAAGCTGTTCCCACAACTGGGATATTGGCTGTCCTCCTTCCCACTTCTTCCTCCACGGAGTCTCTGCTATCCAGGGCAGGTGCTGTAGGGCTTAAACTGAGTGATTTGGGGGTTGTTTTCTACCAATCTGACAGCCCAAAGGTGTTCCCAAGTGTTCCATGGGGATATAAGATCTCCAAAATTTCCTTCTATTTAAAATTAAAACTCTGAGTTAAACCAGTGGAGTTTCAAAGGGGAAAAAAAAAAAACAAACAACCAAAACAACAACAACAAAAACCACAAAAAACCCTAATGTTCAGGAGTTTGTGATGGACATAGAAAGGGTTTGGGAATAGGGCTGAGGATGGGAATGGAGCTGGGAATGGGATTGGGGCTGGGATTGGGGCTGAGAATAGGAATGGGGCTGGAGCAGGGAATGGGGACAGGGCTGGGAATGGGAATGGGGCTGGGAATGGAGCAGGGAATGGGTATGGGAATGGGAATGGGAACGGGAATGGAGCAGGGAATGGGATTAAAGGGAAAGATTCAAACCCCTCCTGTCCTAAACCACAAATCCCAGCCAAACCTCCGAAAGCAGAGGCTCGGGCTGGGCCAAGTTCCCAGTTTGAGTGAGGTCTGGCAGAGGCTGATTCCTGAGGTCACCAGAGCAGTGACAATTGAACAATCAGTGTCTGGCTGACTTCTCCTTCTCCACAGGTTTGGGTGGTTTTGTGTGATTGGATAAAAAAGCCCCCATTGCAGGCATGGGTGGTTGGTTATTGGGTTAAAAGTAAAAATAATTGAGGTGTCATTTCTTAATTGGACAGTTTATCCCCAAAAGGCCTTGTGGAGAGAGATGAAGCTCCATTTTTAGTTTGTTACAAAGAAGTGCTGCAGAACTCAGGGTTTGTGAGGTTGTGACAGAGATAAGAACTGATAAACTTCTGAGTCCAAACAAGAAATTCTGTCCTGGAATTGAATCCTGACCCTGGCAAAAAGAAGTTGAGACTCGCCACCTTCCCACTCAAACCATTCCTGGATCCTGTGAATGCTGCTCTTATCCGACCTCTTCCCCCTTTCCCTTTCCAGGCTCCTGAAACTTCACCCATTTTCCTCAATACCATTGGAGTGTTTGAAACTCTGCTCTGGAAAATCTTCCCTGCTGCTGCTTTTGGGGAATGGCACGGAAAAGGAAAAACCGGCTTTAAAACATGTGAACCTGGAGCTATCAGAAAACAGCTGGAGGGGAAAATTCCCTTAGAAAGTACAGAAAATGTCCAAAATTCCCTTGGGAAGCACAGAAAATGTCCTTGGAGGGAGAGGACAGCTCAGATTCTTTGTCACTCCCAGTGTCCTTTATCCTTTTCCCTTTGGTTTGATCCCCTCCCAGGATTTCAGGTTCTTTCCTTCACTCCCATCCCCAGACCTCTCCTGTGGCTGCTTTGGGAGCACCTTTTCCTGCTTTTTTTCCTAATCAGTGAATGGGAACAGCTCTTCTGACTAAGCTCAAAATCAGCTTTTCCCTGAACTGGTCCCTGCACAAGCAGCTGTCAGATATTCCTGCACACCTTTTCCTCCTCTATTTTAAGTTCAGTTTGGATCAAAAAGAGGGAGCAGGGAGAAAAAGGGGGAATAGAAAGGACATAAATCAACTTGGAACCTGTGGAATTTCAGCCAGAAAACACAGAGGGGCCCTGTGCTCAGGGTGCAGCACCCAGAGAAGCAGATGGGAGCAGAGCAGGGTTGGGAACGAGCAGTTCCCGGCTGTTCCTGGCCAGAGAAAGACAAAAATGAAGAGGCCAGACAAAATGAAGGGAATTAATTCATCAATTAAAGCATAATTCATTAATTAAAGCATTTCTATTTACTGAAGGGCCTTCAGGTACATTTAGAGCAGACAAAGCCCTCCAGGGGCTACACCCAAAATGGATGATGGGTCACGGGTTTTCACACTTTTGTAACTTTGGTACATTTGCATATTGGGGTTAATCTCCCAATTACAGCTTCAGCTCATGAAGTCACTGACCCCAAGTTTGCTGCCCCCAGCTCCCTTTTGTTTCCATCTCTGGCCCTGGGGCAGTGAGGTGTCCTTGGCTCCCAGGCCTGGACAGGAATTGTTGTGTCTGCCCCAAATGGGAGAGCAGCAGCTCACACTGGGTGTGGAGCTCAGAGTTATGGACTAAAGAACTGCAGGATTACAGACAGATGGGAAATAGAAAAGCTGAAATCCTGGACAGGAATTGTTGTGTCTGCCCAAAATGGGAGAGCAGCAGCTCACACTGGGTATGGAGTTTAGAGCTGAGAGAAATGATCCTCACTTTCTGTCCTAGGTTACAATATAAAGATGTATTCTATTCCGTCCTCAAGAGCTGCTGAAACCAGGAGGGGCATCTTTTTCTCTTCATCTCCTGTTAATGGGCCCATCAATGCCTTGCCCATGACCCAGAGATAACTCCCTCCCAGAGCCATTTCTGTTTAATGGGCAATGAAGGACCAATCATGGCTCAGAACGATGTCAGCCCACTGTGAGATGCTCCGCCCAGGGGGGAGGAGCTAAGCATCCCCACCTGGATATAATCTGGGATTTGGGACACAACAAGCAGTCTTTCCACTGGATTCCCAGAAGAACTGTGGCTTTTACCCACTGGTTTCCAGAGGACAAGAGCTACCACATCGTTTCTACAGGATCACCACTTCAACAAGACCATTTCACCTGGGCTGCTACCACCACCCTTACCAGCAGGGTGTCAGGTTGTAGTCTGACTCTGTCAGTGGTTTTTCTTTTGTATTATTACTTGTATTTTGGGGTTTTTTTCTCTTTTCCTAATAAATTGTATTTCTGACTCTTGGAGTCTCTCACTGGTTTCGCTTTCAAACCATAACACTTTCAAAAAATTTAAAAAGGTTTATTAAAACCTTATCAAAAACACAACAGAAGTCTGAATAGAGAAAATATTACAGCGCTGGAAGTCGAGGATTTTTTTTCCCTCCATCCACACATGGAGGTTTTGCGTTTTAAACCTTTAGCCCCTCCCAAAATTCTGTCCATTGACTCCTTCTTCTGGGAAAGGGAATGGGGCAGGGAATGGGACTGGGAATGGGAATGAGGCTGGCCAGTGGTGGAGTTCACTTCCTGACACCTTGCCTGGAGGTCAGCTGTTGCCATGGTAACGAGCTGACCCTCCTAAATGTCCCAAACCCAGGCCACCCCATAATAACAACACAAGGGGGGGTAAAGCATGACTGTAAATCCATAAAACTTCTCCTAACACATCTACAGGATATTTGCCTTTTAATTGTGAGAGTCAGCCGTGGCATTGCTCACCTGTCACAGTTACACACTCAGGAACTGCAGGACTACAAACAGATGGGAAACAGAAAAGTTAAAATCCCAAAGCATCGCTGGGATTTCACCTCAGCTGGAACGGGAGGAGCTCCGTGCTCAGCCCCAGCTCTGGGCCCTGCAGGGCTGTGTGACAAAGTGACAAACAGGACACTGGGGTGGCACGGGCAGGGACAGCAGCACCTGCACCAGCCCAGGCAGGGAATAGGTGGGTGCTGCTGCCTCTGCCTCCAGGGAGAGCAACAAATGGCAAATCCTGACATTTTTCCGGGAAATTGGAATTGTGGTGGCTAAGTTCACCTGGGGGAGAGTACAGGGGATGTTGTATTATCTCACCCTTCACATAAAACTGAAATGAAAGTTTTTTAAATGCCTCTCAGTTACCCCATCTCTAAGTCAGAAAAAAACATAATCTGACATTTTTTCTTCTGAGAGCAGCTCTGTGAAACCTGGGACAGTGGAAGGTGTCCCTGCCATGACAGAGGGGGCCTGGATGGGCTTTTCCCACCCAAACTATTCCAGGATTTTATAATTCTGTGATTTTTCAGAGCCCTAAAAGGAGGAGAATGGCTGAATTGCTGATGTGGAAACTCAGGGAATTACAAAAAACTTCCCTGATTCTCCTCTAAAAATCCCCAGTCTGTGTTCCTGCAGGTTGCACATGGGGATATTTAAGGGTGGGATCTGGGACAAGAAGCTCCCAGATTATCCCAAAATCCAGGAGATCAAATGAATTCCAGGGATCTTCAGCCTGTGCAGTTCTGGGATTTCATCCCCCTCTGGCACAGGCCACAATCCCCAGGGCAGTTTTCCCATTTCCTCTGATATATTTTAATTATGCCCTACTCACTCAGCCCCTCTTACCTCACTGTTATTTAGGCCTTGGCAATTAATATTCCCTGAGAATTATCTTTCCATCTTCTGCAAAATCACAGGGAGAGAAGGGTTCTCATCTTAAACAGCTTTTTGTCAGTACAGCAACCAGAATATTTAATATACCAACCTTAGGATCTGCGAGTTGTTACTTCAATAAAATTAAAAACCACAAATTGAGCCCCTTGGCAAACAAATCCCAGCAAGGCTGGAAAAGTTTGAAGGGACTTTCTCAGGAGTGGAGTGAGGAGGCTGCTGTGTCATTCCCTCTTTTTTTTTTAAATTTCTTTCCTTCTTTTTTTTAAAATTTTATTCTGTCTTTTTTAAAATTTATTTTTAAAGAGCTGCTCTGCCGATTGAAATCCCGAATCCTGCCTGATCCCTGCCTCATTCCCTGCCTGGGAAGGCTCTTCCCTGCCTGTGGAGAGGAGCCAGCTCCTCCTGAGGATCCTTCCACAGCTCCCAGAGCTGGAAACACAGCGAATGTGTTTAATGCTTCCCTGCAGCAGGTGGAGGAGCCAGCCACGTTCCCATTCCCAGCCCCATTCCCATTATCATTCCCATTCCCTGCCTCATAACCATTCCCATTTCCAGCCCCATTCCCATTCCCTGCCCCATTCCCATCTCCATTCCCATTCCCAGCCCCATCCCCTTTCCCATTCCAAGTCCCAGTCCCAAAGCCATTCCCTGCCCCATTCCCAGCCCCATTCCCTGCCCTATTCCCAGCCTCATTCCCTGCCCCATTCCCAACTCCATTCCCAGCCCCATCCCCATTCCCAGCCCCATTCCCTACCCTATTCCCAGCCTCATTCCCAGCCCCATTTCCAACTCCATTCCCAGCCCCATCCCCATTCCCAGCCCCATTCCAAGCCCCTTTCCCATTACCATTCCAATTCCCAGGCCCATTCCCAGCCCCATCCCCATTCCCATTCCCATCCCCATTCCCAGCCCCATTCCCCTTCCTTTTCCCTGCCCCATTCCCATACCCATTCCCACTCCCAGCCCCATCCAGCAGCGCGTGGGGCAGGGAATTCGTGCTCCCGAGGCCGTGGTGGATCCTGCAGAGAAGTGCTGGGCAGCTGGAGGGGAGGGCTGGGTTTATTTTAACCCTTGGGAATGACTCCAATTCCACAGCTGCTGGCGCTGCTCCGGCTCCCGTGCGGATCCACTGCCGCGGGAGAGGGGGAGGCAGGATCTCCACGTTCATGGAGAGCTTTGTTCTGGAGGGTTCCTTTTCTCCCGACAGAGATCCTCTCTCTGCTCCAGGCAAGCCTTTGCAAGAAGCTCTGCAGATAATTTGCCGGAGTCATCAGGCTCGGGAGCAGGGAGGGGAATACCGGGATTTCAGGGGCTTCTCCGGGCTGAAAACTCCTCTGGGGGAGTCCCCTGTGCATGGGGGAGTCCCTGGAAAGGGACTCATTCCCAGCCCCATCCCCATTCCAAGTCACATTTCCTGCCCCATTTCCCTGCCCCATTCCCATTCCCATTCCCTGTCCCATCCCCATTCCCATCCCCATTCCCATCCCCATCCCCATTCCCATCCCCATCCCCATCCCCATCCCCATTCCCAGCCCAGGGGCTCACCCAGAGCCCCTCACATTTGGGGTTGGGATCTCCCTGCTGGAGATTTTGGAGCTGCTGGGACTCCCATCCCACCACTCTGAGGTTTTTGGGGGGCTTCCTTCCTCTTAATCCTTTTTCCTGCTTTTCCTCTGGTGAGCAGATCTGTCCCTGCATGAAAATCCTGGAGTTCTGTCCCCAAAGTCCTCAGCTGGGTGTGGGGTGACCCCCAAATCCTCTTCCCCCCTGGAAAAGCCACTTCCCCACCTCCACGGGGCACATCCTGGTCCTGTTCCACCCCTTGGACACTGCCTTGGGGAGAGGAATGGAGCTGAGAATGGGAATGAGGATGGGAATGGGAATAGGGCAGGGAATGGGGATGGAAATGGGGCAGGACATGGGGTAGGGAATGAGGGAATGGGGCTTGGATTGGGAATGGGGATGGGAATGGGAATGGGGCTGGGAATAGGGCTGGGAAAGGAAATGGAAATGTGAATGGGGCACAGAACGGGATTGGGAATGGGAATGGGAATGGGAATAGGGCTGGCCCCTCCACCTGCTGCAAGGAAGGATGAAAACCCCTCTGTCTCCGTTTTCCAGGGACAAACCCAGGCCAAGGCAGCGATCCCCACGTGCTCTCGGTGGGAGCAAAGCTTCCAGCAGTGCCTTCGCAGGACTCTTCCCCTTTTCAGAGCATTTTCGGTGCCTGGCGTGGCCGGAGCTGAGTGCTGGAAGTTCTGAGCTGAGTTCTCGATGTGTCTCATCCACGAGGCACATTTGGTTTGAATCAAAGTCCCATCACACCAGGCAGTGGGATTTCCAGCCCGGGATTACGAGTAATTCCAGGTTATTATTAGCAATCACTTTTCATCAGACACTGCAGCTACAAGATGCAGAACAAGCCCAGCAGAAAGAGACTGAAATATGGGATTGCTGTTATTTAAAAAAATCAAATTGTGCAATGCAAATCAATCACGATAGTATGAGAAATCCCTTACTTTGCCTTCATTTATGTTGCCAGTTCAAGCTCAGTGGAAGACAAAAGTTCACAGGATCATTAAAGTTGGAAAAGCCCTCCAGGATCATGAGTCCAAGCTGTGACTGCCCCAGCCCAGAACTCTGAGTGCAGTTGGACACCTCCAGGGATGGGGACTCCAAACTTCCCTGGGCACCTCTTTCCTATATTTAACAACCCTTTCCAGGAGGAAATTCCCGCTGATGTCCAGCCTGACCCTCCTCTGGCAGACCCCGAGGCTGTTTCCCCTCGTCCTGTCAATAATTGCCCCCTTATATCGGGCATTAAACAATCACAGTTTCTCTGTGACACAGCCAAACCCAGCCTGACTTCCTGCACACAAAGCTGAGATATTAAATCCCTGTAATAATCAGATTTGCAGCGGTTTTTTTGCCAGGTTTATGGAGCCTGTAGCCAGATCCAAGTGGCTCTGTCGGGGCAGACTCCCAGGTAACTCCAAAATTGCATCCTGCCTTTTGGAACAAGTTCTGACACCCCTGCCCCGGCGCAGCCGGGGTTGTTCACCTGGGCTAAGCAAATTAAAAGGTTCTGCTCGGCCTCTCCCTTACTTTGCTGTTCTCCTGCCGGGGTAATTGCAGCTGCTGCCGGCTCCCAGCCCCGGGATGGGGAATCGCATCCCGGCAGCGTGCGGGGACGCGCCGGAGCCATGGCGGGGAGGGAGGAGGGGATGGAATCCTGCGGTCGGGCTTAATGTGCACCTGCCGGGGAGCTGGTCCGGCGGGCTGCGAGGGCGGCTGGCCGGGGGCCAAGGCCGCCACACAGCCGGGTTTGATCCCTGAAAATCCTGGAGTGCTTCCCGGGGGACTGGGAACACCTCAAAATCACAACGAGCAGGAATGGGCTCGCCCCGCTGGACACGGGTCCCGCTTCACGCCAGCCCGGAGGAGTTGTGGATTCCCCATCCCTTGGAAGCCTGGAGGGGACTTGGAGCAACCCGGGCGGGTGGAAAGGGGTGGAATGGGGTGATCCTCCCGGCAGAAGCACCCCGTGACAGCCCGGATCCTCGCGGTGTCCCCAGCGAGGGTCTGGGAAGGGAAGGGAAGGGAAGGGAAGGGAAGGGAAGGGAAGGGAAGGGAAGGGAAGGGAAGGGAATGCTGCAGCCAGGCTCCATCCTGCCGGGAGCTCCTGAGAACGCAGCAGCATCCAGAGGATCAGGGAATGCTGGTTCTTGGGAAGGATCAGAGAATGCTGGTTTGTTGGGAAGGGAAGGATCAGGGCACACTGGTTTATTGGGAAGGAGCAGGGAAGGCTGATTTGTTGGGAAGGGAAGGATTAGGGAGCGCTGGTTTGTTGGGAAGGAGCAGGGCGGGCGCGGGCAGGACGTGCCGGGCGCGCAGCGCAGCGCTCTCGCTCCCGGCGCGGTGCAGTTGCTCACGTCCCTCCGGAGCGCGGGGAGCGGAGGGGTCCCGGCTGGGAAAAGGGGGATGAAGGTGGGAAGGGATCCAGTTACACAATGGGAGGGAAGGGGGGCCGCCCTCGCAGCGGTTCCCAGCCGGGAGCAGCTGAGCAGAAAGCCGGGGGAGGGGGGGTCACTGACTTTATGTCCCCCTTTCTCTTTTTCCTCGTTTCTTTTCTAGTCCCCCTCGATTTTTTTTTTTTTTTTTTTTTTTTTTTTTTTTTTTTTTTTTTTTTAAGGAGGTTGGATAAAAATCTTAACACCTTGGGAATAGAGGAACAGTGGCACAAAAGGCCGGGCTGTGAAATTTAATAGGGTCTGCTGAATGGGAATGGAAAGAAGGGGGTGATTCTCCCAGGGCTAACAGTGCCTTTCTTTTTTCTCTTTCCACGCATCAGCCAGGAAAAGAAACCCTCCAGCGTTTCACCTCGAAGGGAAGCCACGGGGAAAATCTTCCAGCGGGTTGTGCCAAGCTCTTAGGAACAAATAGGGAAACTTTTTATTTTGGTTTTTGGTTTTTTTAATGAGATCCCTAGGCTGCAAAGCAGCTGTCACCTGAGATAGGGAGGAAGGAAGGTTTTTAGGGAAAACCTTATCCCATAATGGGTGTTCTTGTATCCTGAAACTTTCTAAGAACAATTTGAAGAGCATGGCCCTTGAATGAGCCAACCACTGATTTTGGGGCAGTGGTTCCATCGCTGGCTGTTCCTTTTTTCCTTCAAAACCTGGTACAGGATTGAAGCCAAGCTCCTCTGCCACCAAACTCCTCGGAAATCCCACAGCGAGGGCAGAGTGGAAGTTTCCAGGGAATTTTGAGCCCTTGTTGCCTTCAATATGCAAAATAAAAAATGCAAATGTGCTCTGGTAGTGCAGGACTCCGAGGTCTTAGGTGGAAATTTGCTTTTACAAGTCCCCTGCCAAATTTGGCAGTGGCTCAGTGCGGGTCCCTCACTCCTGAAATCATCCCCCCACTTTTTAAAGCAAAATAATCAAAGTTCTGCCTCCACAGGGTCTTTTTGCAGCCTCCATAGTGTGGGATTTTAATATTTGTGTTTTACTATTTGTCCCCTGGTGTTTTAATGTTCGTGTCCTGATCCAGCACCGCTCACGGGGTCACCATGCCCGTGACACCAAGCTGAGCCTCACTCCCTTCTGCTCCTGCTGCTGGTAATTAAACAGGCAGCAGGTACAAATATCAAACACGGCCCTAAAGGAGCAAATCCCTGGGAAAATAGTAGGAGAAAGGACAGAAGATGTGCTGGAATAATCTCAGGGTCCTCTTGGCTTCATTCCTCCCCACACTTGGGCTCCCCTGGATGCAGACGTGCTCCTGTGGAGGGCCAGGCCAACCTGCAGGGTCTGCAGCCTCAAAAAGCAAAAAAAGCCCAAAAAAGCCACGTGGGGATGTTCACCTTGGGGTGGAGGGATCGAGCTGGGAGTTTGCAACCCAATCGTGTGGAAAATGAAAGAGAGCCTGGGGATGGTGGTGAGAGGAGTGGATGTTCAGGAGCTTTGAGATTTTATTGAAATCTGGGTAAAAAAAAACCAAAAAACAAAAACAAAACATAAATCTGAACAGGATTTGCTCAGACTTCTTAAGGATAAGTCCCACTGTGAGTCAGCCCCGTTGAAGTGGCTGCCAGAGTTACTTTTGATTTAATCAGGATCAATCCCTCTGGGATTATTCTCGCTTCCAAACTGGACCGGGGCTCTGAAGTGGAGAAACCACAACGCTTTGTGGGGCTGCTGCTTCTTTTTCTTGATATTTTTTTTTTCTTTATTTAATGAATTTGGCTCGGTGTCCCAAACCGGAGCCGAAACCCGAAACCCTCCTGTTTCAGGGCTTTTGGCGCGTGCTCGGAACATCTGGCACAGCTGTTCCTGTGACCCCCGGGCAGCAGCACAGCCTCGCCGCTGTTCCCGTTCCAAAGGGAGCCGACAGCACCGGGAATGGGGCAGCGCTGCCCGAGCTGGGCTGGCAGAGCCTTCCTGGAGAGCTGGGAGACAGGGATGGGCAGGAGCCAGAGGGATCCCGTTTTCCCAGGGACAAAAAGGCAGGGATGGGGTAAAGCAGCGGGCACAGCTTCTGGAGCCCCACGGAAAGAGCCTCCTCCTGCTTCTCTTTAAATTCTTCCTTATTTTCAATTCAGCTGCCATAAACCCGAATAACTGCCCCAAAATGGAGAATTTTGCACCTCCATTGAATGGGATTGGTGGGATTGGCTCGTCAAATGGGAATCTGTACCTGGATGGATCCATGGGTCTATCCAAGCTGGATTTCCTTGCCTGGCACCACACAGTTCAGAGTCCTTCCCCTCCCAGAAAAGGTCCTGGGGGTGGCTGAGTGAGCCCCAAACGTGCTCATGATCCAATTAATCTCAGCTCAGATCAGCCAGAGCCGATCTCTAAATCCTTGGGTTTATTCTAAGCTGCAGGAACTTGTAACTTTTTATCTGGAAATCTTTTTGCACTCACCTTTCCCAATTTCCTTTCGGCTCTAAGGTTTAAGAGCCCTGCTGCACTTTCATCCCTGAAACACGCAGAGCTTTAAATTGTCTCTGGGATCGGGGATAATCAATCCTGCAGCGTGTTAAGCCTCATTACGTGCCCATTAGAACCGAGATTGAATCAGGCATTAGGGTGCCTCCTCCCGTTATGAAATCTGAAAAACAGGATTGAGTTTGGAGCAGGGAGGGGGGAGGAGGGGGGCGACGAAAACCGCGAAAAAAGCCCATAAAAATTGGGGTTTGGGGCGCAAGAAGGGGTTTGGCGAGGTGATTTTCCGGGGGGAATGGCGCAGGTGGGGGAGCTGAGGAGCGGCAGGCAGGTCTGGGGCAGGGAGGGATTTATTTGCATGTGCCTACGTGAGCGCAGGGGCGAGCGCGGGGCTCGCACGTGCTGGGGCGGGAGGCAGCGCAGGGAAAGGTGAGAGCCGGGGCAGGAGCGAGGGATCCCTGCCAGCCCCTCCCCACCCCCATCCCCGAGCCCTCAAAGCCGCCCCTTCCCCCTCCCCAGCCGCCCCCAGCCCGGGGTCGCTCCCGGACGGATGGGAGCAGCTTTCCCTACAGGGCAGGTGATTTTCTTTTGGGGTGGGGGCGCTTTAGGATGGCGCTGTTATTTCCTCGAGCTCCACGATCCATAGGAACCCTCCCCGCCTCCCCCATCCCCTCCCTTTCCCACCGCTCCTCCAAGGATGAACTTTTCGCTCATTGTTCTTTGGCAGGTACTTTTAATGGGCTGGAAAATATTCTTCCTGTGAAGTTGCAGTTTTGCGGGGCTTGAATGAGTCCAGTCCTCCCCTGGCTCTGCCCAGCGCCACCGATTGGCTCCGCAGCCCGGGGGGGACCGATAAGGGCGGCTATAAAACCCTCGCAGCTCCCGGTCCCCCAGCGAGCAGCAGCCAGAGGGGCCACCCGGATCCTCCGCACATCCCTGCGCTCATCCCGGGCTCGCCAGGATCCTCCCTCCCTCCTTCCTTCCTTCCCTCCCTCCTGCGAGCGCGTATCCAGCTCCACGTCTTTGCTCAAGCCGGAGTGGAAGAGGAGAGGCGCACACATCCAAAAAAAAAAAAAAAAAAAAATAAACCACCCAAAAAAAAAAAAAAAAAAAAAAGAAACCCTACCCAACCCCACACTTAGCGGAAACTTGTCAAAGAATGCTCCTAAAGTCTGGTTTTCTCCTGCTGCTGCTGATCAGTGCATCCGCATCCTACGAAGCTGAGCAGAATGACTCTGTGAGCCCCAGGAAAGCGCGGGTGGCAGCCCAGAACTCAGGTAACGCCAGCGAGCAGGGCTCGGAGCCGCAGCCCCGGTGCCTTAAACTGTCTCAGATTTCTCTGCTGCTGATTTTTCTTCTTCTTTTTCATTTTTTTCCTTTTATTTTTTTTTTCCCTTACAAACTTACCGGCTGGCAGCACAAATGTTCCTTGCAGGGCTGGCAGGAGCTGCTGGTGCAGAGCTGGAGCAGGAATCTCCTGTAGGAGCCGGGGCAGGGAAGCGCTGCGAGGATGCGATCCAGGCTCTCCCCTCCTCCCGCAGCTCCCCAAGGAGTTCCGTGCACTTTTCATCATTTTGATTTCCCTGCTTGCATGTTTCCCTCTCCCTTCCCCGACGCAGCGCTGCTCTGGTGTTAAACCCTTGCTTTTTAGGAAGTTGATGAAATCCGCGGCGCTGGGACTGCCCCATTGTTCTGGGAACATCTGTCTGTTCAAAGAGGGGCAGCCGCCACTTGGAAGAATGCAGTAACCTAGAAACTGTCCCCTGCTCGCTGCGATTGTCCCCAACTGATCGCTATCGGGCAGCTGCCACTGTAAAAATACATTGGTGACATTTTCCAAACTTGCTTCCACAATGGAGAAAAAAAAAATAATAATTTTGCTTTGGCGAGTGAGCCCTGGATGTGCGGACTTTGCTGCTTAGATAACTTGGAGACATTGTCTGGAACAATGGGAATTAAAAATCCGCCTTCTACTGTGCTGCAAAGATATTAACGCTCCGCTTCGGAGCTCATTAACAGCTGCCTTATTTTAGATCCGCAAGGCTCTGCGGCGTTGGAGCGGGGTGTTTGCTCCATTTGCTTTTGTATTTGGTTGCTATAGAAACGTGGGGTCTCCCTCTCGCACCGTGCCTAAAACAGCCCGAGCTCCGCGCACCCGGAGTCTGCTGCGAGCGAAGTTCTAATTGGAACCTGTGGAAAGCTAATTATGGGGCTGGCTCGTGCTGCGGGAGGTTATGAACCGGGGAGGGGATGAATTACCAAATATTCCTCCCTTCAGGCACGTCAGCAAGAGCGCGGAACGACCGGGGGTTAATTGGAAAATTTTTTATATTATTTCTTCTTTTTTTTTTTTTTCGGGAAAAATCCCGGTTATAAAGATTCTCTTTAGGATGCAACTTAGATTTAATAAGGTGCGCTCTCTCCCGGTAAAAACTCACTTTTCCCACACCTCAGGGCTGTGGGGGACCCTGGCTTCGCATTTCTTCCCCAAGAATGTCTGGTAACATGAGCTGCAAAGGCAGTGAACGTGCCTTGCCCGGGCGCGGGAGGGGACAGATGTTCGGCTCGCCCGGAAAGGTTAATCCCGGCTAATTTCAGGGCAATCATGTGGCAATTCTGCTGATTCATTGTTAAAATGCACTGGATCTGCTCTGAGAAAGCCGGGATGACATGGATACCCTCGTGCTCAGCCGCGCCGCTGCCTCCGGGGTTTAATTATCCCCGCAGCTGCATTACCTGAACTTTCTCTGCCCAAATTTCCCTTCCCCTCCCGAGTCTCCAGCAAAAATGACCTTTTTTGGCTACACCTGACAGCTCCCAGGGCAGGTTTTTTTGCTGGATCGAGTCCTTTTGGGTGCTGAGAATTGACTCTCGAGCTAAAATCTTCTTTCTAGGTAATTCAGGCATTTTAGAAAAGCACAAATACCTCCCAATAAGCCATTTCCTGCCAACTTGTTGGCATTTGCCAACACTTCCATCTCATTTTCCAGCGGTTTTGTGACCCAAGGCTGCTCCCTAAGGAAGAGACCTCAGCCCCCAGAGCTTTCCACGGGCCCATCCTCATCCCTGCTCCTTCTCTAGAGGGAGTTGGGATAAAGATGTAAATGCCTGAAGAGAGAATTGGGCTGGGATGGACACTTGGGTCCCATCTCAGCAAGGACCGTGAGGTGCTGCACATTTTAATCCGTGTGTGACCCTTGAGGGGTTTGGTAGCTGGAATTTCTGTTCCTTGGGGTGCTGATTGTGTCTTCAGAGAATTGTAGAATTCTGGAATTGTAGAATAATGGAATTACAGAGTCATGGAATTGTAGAATCATGGAATTACAGAACTATGGAATCCTGGAATGGTTTGGGTTGGAAAGGGACCTTAAAGCTCATCCTATCCCCTGCCATGGGCAGGGACACCTTCCACAACCCCAGGGTGCTCCAACCCGGCCTGGGACACTTCCAGGGATGAGGAATCCCCAGTCCCTCAGGGCACCCTGTACCAGGGTCTCACTGCCCTCCAAGTAAGGATTTTCTCCCCAGTATCTGACCTAAATCTCTCATCTTTTAGCTTAAAACCAACCCCAGCTGTTCTAGCAGTGTGCATATGAAAAGCTGCACTCCCACTTTTTCATAATCTGCTTTTCTGCACCAGAAGGGGCTCTGGGGTCTCCCTGGAGCCTTCTCTTCTCCAGGAGCAGCTCTCCCAGGCAGATTTTGGGGCATCAGAGAGGGTCTGAGCCTCGCCGCGGTGCCAGGCAGGATTTGGCTGTGAGCTGGGCTCTCTCTCCGTGTGCTGACGTTGCCGTGTGTCTGTCCCACAGCCGAGGTGGTTCGGTGCCTGAACAGTGCCCTCCAGGTGGGCTGCGGCGCCTTCGCCTGCCTGGAGAACTCCACGTGCGACACGGACGGGATGTACGACATCTGCAAGTCCTTCCTCTACAGCGCGGCTAAATTCGACACTCAGGTACGGCCCGGGCACGAGGGGCACGGGAACAAACCCAGCCGGGAATCAAACGTGGCCCAGAGTGAATCAAACCCGGCCAGAAACAAACCCAGCCAAGAATAAAACCCGGCCGAAAATAAAACCCGGCCGCGAATAAATGGGAGCCGCCTTTTCATGCCCCTGACAAGTCCTGCGGGTTCTAAAGCACGTGCTGAGTGTTCTGCTCAATGCCTGACTTAATTTAAGCTGTGCTTTGGGCAGGATTAACCCTCCCCTCCCTGCAGCTCTTCCTGCTGCTCCTCTCAGCCCCCATTTTTGGCTCCGAGCGCATCCTCCAGGGCTCTTTTTCCACCAGCTCCCTGCTCCGTGTGAGGACTTGGCACGGAGGGTTCTGTGGGGTGGAGAGCAAGGTTTCCTCTCCAGGAGGAAATATAAATGTTCTTCTAACAAAATAAATCTCCTGACTGTGTGACCTGGCACAGGGCTGGGCTTTGACTTGGAAGTGTTTGGGTCTGGGAATGCACGGCCAGACTGGGGCTGCGGGGAGAATAAACGGGATAATATTGGAGGGCTGTGCTCTGCCAAAATCCCTTCCCCTCTGTGCTTTCCTCCCAAAATTCACACAGCCCCTTGCTCCCCGTGCTCCTCCCAAGGACAGATTTAAAATCTGGTAAAGGCTCTTGGGGTCTGAACCAGAAGTGTTAAACTGCTGGCATTAAATTGATGTTAAATCAGTCTGTGGGGCAGAGTTGCTCCATCTCTGGTCCTGGCACTTCCAGGCTGAAGATTGCCACTGCCTAAATCCTTTGGGAATGGGAGTTCAGAGCATCCCAGCTGCTGAGACTGACAGCTCTGCAGTAACTGGGAGCATTCAAGTCCCATTCCCTGCCTGTTTGTAATTGCAGGAGGGTAATTAGCACACCAGGCCTGGTGGATATCCATAACACTACTCTGTCACATTCATATTTTCTAAAAAATCCCTTCACTGAGGATTTTTCTCCTGGGAAGCTGAGAAGCCTCAGAGAAAAAGGAAAACAATTTTATCTCATTTGCTTCTCCCGTGTTTTGCTCCTTTGGAATGTGGTTGGGGATTGTTTACCCACAGGTGATTGTTTCATGGGTTTGGTGTGAGTGTTTTCACTCTTTGGCCAGTCAGGGCCAAGCTGTGTCAGACTCTGGAGAGAGTCACGAGTTTCATTATTATCTTTTTAGCATTCTCTAAGTAACCTTTCTGTATTCTTTAGTATAGTTTAGTATTCTTTAATATAATATAGTATCATAAAATAAGAAATCAGCCTTCTGAGAACACGGAGTCAGATTCATTATTCCTTCCTTCGTGTGGGGGCCCTGCAAATACCATTCCTTCCTTTGGATTCCCTGGAGTTCAGCTGAAGGAGCTTTTCCTCCCGTTTGCAGGGAAAAGCCTTCGTGAAGGAGAGCCTGAAGTGCATCGCCAACGGGGTGACGTCCAAGGTGTTCCTGGCCATCCGCAGGTGCTCCACCTTCCAGAGGATGATCTCCGAGGTGCAGGAGGAGTGCTACAGCAAGCTGGACATGTGCGGCATCGCCCGCCGCAACCCCGAGGCCATCACCGAGGTGGTGCAGCTCCCAAACCACTTCTCCAACCGGTACGGGGCCCTCTGGGACACGGGAGGGGGACGGCGGAGGCGGGAAGGAGGGGGACGAGGTGAGGAACGCCTGCAGCTCCTGGAACATCTCAGCCCAGGAAAGCTCGCGGCCTCCTCAGACCCTGCCCAGCTTCAGCAGCATTCTCCCTGCTCTTTTTGGGAAATACAGTTATTTCCCTTTCTGGGGAAATTAATTTATTTCCCTTTTTGGGAAAATATACTTGTTTTTCATTTTGGGAAATACATATATTTCCCTTTCTGGGCAACCACTTTATTTCCCTTTTTGGGAAAACACACTTGTTTTCCATTTTGGGAAAGATACATATTCCCTTTTTGGGAAAATACATTTATTTCCCTTTTTGGGAAATACATTTATTTCCCTCTCTGGGCAAAACCATTTCTTTCCCTTTTTAGGAAAACACACCTGTTTTCCATTTTGGGAAATACACATATTCCCATTTCTGGGCAAATACATTTATTTCCCTTTTTGGGAAATATATTTATTTCTCCTTTTGGGAAATACATTTAAAAGCATTTCCAGAGGAGAGTCATAAAATTATCCTTACTCCAAAGCCTGGAGTTTGTTTAAATGTTAATTTTTGTTGTTTCAGTGCACTGTAATGGTCAAGGATCCCAAACAGGTTGATTAATTTGGCATGTCTGGCACATTGAGCATTTCAGAGCTGCTCAGAGACTTGTGGGATGGTTTGGGTGGGGAGGGACCTTACACCCCCTCTCATCCCAAGGACAGGAACGCTTTCCCCTGTCCCGGATTGCTCCAAGCCCTGTCCAGCCTGGCCTTCTCCATGCATTGCCACCATTCCCTTCTCCAGACTGCAGCCATGCCCTTCCTGGGGCTCATGGCACCTGGGAAATGAATCCTTGTCCTCCGGGTCACACACTGCTGCAAAGCCCAGGACAAAGGAAAGGAGCCAGCACACCTGACCCTGCACAACCCCCCTGTGCCAGCCCTGTGTTCCTCATCCCTGGGCACAGCCCGGGGCTGTCTCCTGGTCTCCTGCCCCTGCAGGGACGGGGTGGTCACGCTGCTCCTGGCACCTTCCCTGCCAGGGCTGCCCTGTCCCCGTCCTCCAAGGACAGGGGACACAGGGAGGCTTCAGGGCTGCTGCAGTCTGCGCAGTCACGCTGCAGGGGCAGGGATTTCTTGCTCCCAGTCCTGGAACAATCAGTGCTGAGTCTTGTGACTGGGATAAAAGGGACCTTCTGGAGCGGTTGGAGTAAATAACTCTGGGACTGGAGTGCAACCAGAGGACTGGGTCTGGGCCTGGCCATGGCCAAGGCTTCAGCTCCTCTGGGGTGGCCTTGGCTGGATCCAGGAGCATCCCAAACCTCCAGACCTGTCCCAGGACAGGTGTGCAGGTGATAAATACATTTTATGTTTCATCAACCAGCATAAATTGATTCAGAGAATCCCAGAATATCTAGAGCTGGAAGGGACCCACAAGGGATCCACAAGGATCGTGGAGATCCATTTCCTATTACGGAAAACTCTCTTGTAGATGGAGATATTCTTTCTTGTCTAGCCAGAAAAAGGCAAAATCGGGAAGGCAAAATGATACTGGGGTGGAGTAAAAATGGAACCTGCGTGTCTTTCCCCCAGGCAAATTTGTGGGGGAAATTGGAGCCTTCGAAAGGGGTTTTCTGGAGGCCTGGGAGAGGAGCAGGCAGCTCTGTGGAGGCTCAGGTGAAACTGGTGGATTGTGGAGCTCAGCAGCCCTCGGAGGGGGACATGGGGACATTGGACAGCGCTGGCCGTGCTCCTCTGAGAGGACCAAGCCCCGGAGCCTCTCCCGAGGCACAGGGATGTCCTCCCCCAGCCCGAGGCAGAGGATATTGTGACACGTTGAGGAACAAAAGCAGCAGGATTTCCCAGCTCGAGGGCTCCCCGAGCATCCTGCTTTCCCAGCCCCTGGCCCACAGGATCAGAATGTGCCACTTGGGAAGTCCTTAAAGGTCATTGCATCTTCCTGCATTTCATCTCAGGCAGGAGCAGCAGGGGAGGAAAATCTCTGCTCACAGCCCAGCTCTGGGAAGGTGTCCCAGCGTGGAATCCTCAGGGCTGGTCTGGCCCTGATTTAAGCTGGGTGTGTGGCTGGCTCGGCTTTGCTTGTCTCCACTTCAGAGCTCGCTCCCAGCCCTGCTGAGCCGGGCTCAGAGCGAGCCTGGTCCTTTTGTGCAGCTCAGACTCTGACCTCACCTGACCTCCCCTGGCTGCTCCAAAGGCCGCGGCTGAGAGTTGGGAAAGGGTTTTGAATGGGAACTCTCATTTCCCTCTTCCTTCCCCTCCTCCACCTGCAGGTTGTTCTCCTCTCTGCTCCTGTGGAAAAATGTCACCGTGACCTTAAAGTGCTTAAAATAAGCTCCCCGACGTCCTTTCAGGCAGAAATCCCAGCCAGTGTGGGACTGCTGCCCTTTTTCCCAACTTTGTCTCCCTGGGAAGATGTTCCCTGGCACAGGGAGGTGCCAGGTGCTCTCCCAGCCCTGCTCCTGGGGCTGAGGAGGAGCATTCCTTGGAGGAATTCTCAGCAGGGCTGGGAATGCAGAGCAGCGCCCCTTCCTGGCTGTCAGCATGCAAAAAGTGACCTGGACTCCCAGGCATCCACAGAAAGCTAATTCAATTTATTGAGAATCCATTGCTTTTTATACCCCAGTTCACTGCAGGTGGACCTGATTGGTCCTTTAATTAAAACACCATCAGCTAATTAACAAGCACCAATTTATAAACAATCTTATGAGAATAACAAGAAAACAGATATTAGAAAAACACCTGCAGGTTGTTTTTAATAATTGGCTATCATTGTTTATCTCCAGCTCCCCAGAGCTTCCCAGGCCAACTCTGGGAAAACTTATCTGGCTTCTCTCTCTCTCAGGGAGCTGCCACCACTCCTGGCTGCTCCTTGGACAAGGAATTTGTGCCCAGGGCTGCTGGGAGGGGAAGATGCAGCTGGAGAGGAGGCAGGGGAAGCTTGGGGTTCTGTGTGGGCTGGAAGTGACCACAGATTGTGTGTCCTAAGGATCTGTCCCCAGGGAATCAGGGATCTGCCAGGCTTGGACTGGGCTTCTCCCCCTTCTGGGCCTTGTAAGGACTGTGCAGGGAAAGAGGGACAAGAGGGACAAGAGGGACAAGAGGGAATGGTGCCACAGCGATGGATCAGTCATGGCTCTGCCAGGCCAGGCTGGGATCCTGGCAGGATCTGTTGTTGCCAACACCAATTATTTTCCTTCCCAAAGCTCCAGGAACTCGGTTGTTTAACAGAGAGTAAATCACACCCTTTAACCCATCCCTAATCTCTCAGCTCCTCGTTTTTACCTTCCCAATCCACCAGGATCACTCCAAACCCCCTGTGCTCACCCCTCACCTCCCAGAGCTGGGGCAGCTGCTGCTTTAGGGCAATTAAATCAGAATTTTGGCCATGGTGTTCCTTCCCTGTGCCAGGCGCACAGCACACAGGGGGTTTGGGTGCAGTGACAACAAGGTTGGACTTGGCCTTGGGAGGCCTTTCCCAACCTTAAAAATTCAGCCACAACACCATCAGAAATCAATTCCCAACACGCTCTGGCTGAGTTAAAAATCCTGATTCCCGCGGTGTTGTCACCTGGCGGAGTGACACCATGGCCTAACGAGCTCCCTCTGCTGCAGGTATTACAACAAGCTGGTGAGGAGCCTGCTGGAGTGCGACGAGGACACGGTGAGCACCATCAAGGAGAGCCTGATGGAGAAGCTGGGGCCCAACATGGCCAGCCTGTTCCACCTGCTGCAGAGCGACCACTGCGCCCAGGGCCACCCCCGCGCCGAGCTCCTGCGCCGGCGCCTCTCGGAGCCCCAGAAGCTGAAGCTGCTCCTCAGGAACCTGCGAGGTGAGGGCTCCACGCCCGCCCACGCCAAGCGCGGCTCCGCCGAGCGCGCCTGACCGCGGCGGGCAGGCCGAGCACGACCAAAGCTGAGGGCTCTGCTCTAGGAGTGCTGCACCCAAAGCCAGTGGACTGTAGGTGTTTCAACCCCCAGGAGCTGGGTTTAGTTCCTTAGGGCTCGTTTAGTTAGTTCATCTTTTCTGTTCCTCTCCAACGGCACTTCTGCATGGGTCTGTGTTCGGTGTCGCGGCTTTCCCGCCAGCCAGACCGCTCTGTCTCTTCTCTTCCCCACAAAAAATCTGTTATCCCTAAAAATCTTAGTCACAAGTAGATCCCTACAGTGGCCAGGCCTTCAGGCACCAAACTCCCAACGTTTGGAGGCTGAGTTTTGTCCCAAACTGTTGTGCTGACACCACCCAGGCCTGGAGATTCGGCACCGAGGGGAGGAGCCCGTCCTCTCCTGCAGGTGACAAAAGATGCACTAAAAACTCTCTCACATCCTAAAAACATCCGTGGAATTCATGTCATGAATCTGTGCTGGCCATGGACGAGCATGGATGTCACCTTCCTGGTCCTGTAGTGTCACCCTCGGTCCCAATCCTTCCTTCCAGCAGAGCGCTGTGAACACGTTTAAGTCGGGATTTACAAAACTCCCTGCATGGTTTAGTCACCAGGACCTGGCACCACGGTGCAAAATGAGTTCAAACCACCCCACAAACCCCAAAAGCAGGAGAGGGACGTGTTCTACCATGCGGCTGGAGCTGGTCAGGAGGTCCCATAATCGTGCGTTGTGTTTCAAAGCTCACATCTCTGTACTGTATTTAACTGCCTGAAGCTTTAAACCAAGCCTAACAGAAACAAAGCCTGTCTTAAGATTAGAGTATTAAAGGCCTTGCTCTAACTGTGGTATAAATAGTGCTAAAATCTGTCTGTACTGTACATAAACTCCACCAGAGTCTGCTTCAAAGGAGCAGAACACAATAACTTTATTGCCTAAACTGAGTTTTGTAAGTCAGCTCTTTCATTATTATTATTATTATTATTATTATTATTATTATTATTGCTTTCTTTTCCCTGGAAGCAGCACCTCTGTCAGGAGTTCGCATTCCACTCTGTGGCCTTTTCAGAAAGGCAGAGGGGAAAGGTTTAGGGTGGGAATCGCAGGACCAGGAACAGCTAAAATGGAGGCAAAATCCATAAAAACCCAAGTTCAGGCTGGTCAGTGCTGTCCCCGCAGGGCTGCCAGGAAAAGCACTTAGACCCAGGGCAGAGCTGCTGGGAATTCCGGAATTGTCAGATCCTTTGGGAATCTCACAGGGCAAAACTCCCGGCAGGATTTCTGGGGAGAGGCAGGGAAAATCCATCATTCCCTCAAGCTCCAGCAGGAAAGCTGAGGGCGCAATGAATGCTCTGGGAGCTGCCTTTCCTCCATCCTCCTCCTCCACCTCAGCGGGCTCTGGGAAGAGGAGCAGAGCTGGAGACCCCAAAGCTGCTCCCCACCACGGCCAGGCCCCGGTGAGCCCAAAAATGCCCTTTGTGGTGTGGGATCCACCAGGCCAATCCCAAATCCATGCCTTGGAGTCCCTGCAGAGTGGGGGACTCTGCCTCAGAGTGTTGGAGAGCTGTTAAAGGAGGGATCTCTTTTTCTTAGGGAAACCTGAAGCAATATAATTTTGGGTTTTTTGTGTTGTTTGGGAAACCACAAAGCCTTTAAACCAGAACTTGCTGCTAAAATATCGAAACCAGATGCAGTGGCATGAAATGTAGCCCAGAAGTGCTGGCAGAGAATTGGAAGCAGCAAAAAATTATTGCTGACATCAGAGGGTCGGAAGTTGTAATTTTTTTGGGATACTCCAAATGGAGCCGTGCAGGGCAAGGGACATGCAAAGCTGCTGCTTCCTGAATCAGGCAGGGCTTGAGAGGCCGACACAAAGAAGTTCTGAGAGGTGAAAACCAACAGCTTCTGGAATATCCCAACCCTAAAATTGGGATTATATTTAGGAATCGATCCCAGGAGCGCATCCCTGACTTCCCAGCCCGCGGTTGTTGGGAGCCAGGGAATTCCACCAGGGTTTGTGCATCCAGTCCGTGCTTTTATTTGGGAATTGGTCACAAAAAGTCTTTCCCTGCCTCGGGGCAGTGTCCAACCCCACCTGGGAGGCTCTGCTGGTGCTCCAGAGCTCCCACTGTGGGATCCCAAAGCTCCCAGGAGCTTTCCAAGGACACCTGGGCAGGGACATTCCTCATGGAAAGTGGCTTCTCCACCCACCCACTTCTCTGCAACCCCAAAAAGGCGCCTGAAGCAGATTTGGGGCCTCCCAATTCCCATCTTTTTTGGGGTGCCGTAATGAAATTTCCCTTTGCAGCAATGATTCCAACTTTGTCTCGGAATATGGGTGGGAAGAGGAGCGGGGAGGTGATTCCCCC
Source organism: Passer montanus (assembly GCF_014805655.1). Taxonomy (NCBI): domain Eukaryota; kingdom Metazoa; phylum Chordata; class Aves; order Passeriformes; family Passeridae; genus Passer; species Passer montanus. Next base: position 898,716 of record NW_024359056.1, read on the forward strand.
TGGTGGGGTTTGCTGTGGTGCCCAGGGAATCATCCCCTGGTACCCCAGGGAACTCTCCCCGTGCCATGCGTGTCCCAAAGAGCCAATTCCCCATTTCTGAGCTGCTTTGAGGCCACTTTTGTCCCTGTGCTGGAGCAGGGAGGAATTTGGGATCTCTCATCCCTCCCCTCACCCCAGCTGGGCACTCCCAGCTCTCCCTGCTCAGCAGAGGGGATTTGGGGGCTCTTCCCATCCCTTGGGGATGGTGGAAATGTTTGGATTTGGGTGTGAGAGATCCCTCAGGGTGGGGAATGACCCCCATGATCAAGTCCAGCAATTTCACCCTGGAGTCCATCTCTGCTTCGTTTTTTTGGTCTCACAAAAGGATTTTCTTCTCTTGGGGCGGGGAGGGGCTTCTCTGGGAAGGTTTGCATGAGTCTCGTGGTTTGTTTGCACTTTAGACGTTTTTGTGCCATTATAAATTTGCATTATTTGTATTTATAATTTAAAGAGACCTAGAAAAGGGAAAAGGGAGAGAGTTTGGGGGTTTTGGGGGGGTTTCGGGTTTTGGTTTTTTGCTGAGTACTGGAATAAACAGTGAGCATATCTGGTATATGTCCTTATTTATTGTTTCCATGACATTTGTAAAGCTCCGTGTGTTCATATAAAGGTTATTTGAAACATATCATAGCGAGGAGAGAGAGGCAAGTTATTTTCTTTGCTTATTTTTATAATTAAAGATGCATAACATAATGAGGCCTACGTTGGATTTTCTTCTGCAATGAAATAAAAAAGTCAAATTTAAAGGATTTCGGTGTCCGACTCTTTACTGGGCTGTTGATGGCAGCAGGATAAATTTCTTTTATTTTTATAAAATAAAATTTTATAATTTTTTTCCTTGGATTGAGCATCAGAGCCCTGTTGTCTTCTCTGGCTCTTTATGGCCTGGCTTGGTAATTGCATTTTATTCACCCTACTAATTAAGGCAGAAGCACTTTTTAATGAGCGCAGCTGCAACACCCTGCAGGGAAATAAAACACCTGGATTCTGGATTTCCATGTACATCTTATCCAGTCAGGAAATCTCAGATTTCCACTGCAACATCAAAATACATTTAATAATCAGCAAAGTGGGATCTTAATTCCGACTCTGCTCCAAAAGCTGATGTGAAGTTTAAAAAATCATTTTCTCATCACAAGACAGTATAAGAATAAATACTGGAAATAGAAGAGGATTAATAAAAGATTTCTTGCCCTGAAATCATGGAAAGGTTTGGATTGGAACGATCTTAAAGCTGAACTCACCCCACCCTCTGCACTATTAGTGTAGTGTAAAATCATTTACATTTTCATTATAATAATCATTATCATTATTATCATTATAATTATTATTATTATTATCATTACATCATTATTAATAAAATTAATTAATCAAATTATTAAGATGACTAAAATAAGTATTACAATAAAATAATTAATGATAATGAATACTAATATACCATTATTATAATTATTGACATTATTGGCACCACTGGAAATTCCCTTGGGCACTTCTACCTGGAGCTCCCAATCTTGACAATATTCCAGAATTTTGACAAATTTTTAATACTTGGGAATAAAATGGACACATTTAGGTCAGTGCTGGTAATGGAGGGAGCTGAATTCCCAAAAAAAGAGCAGGAGCAGAGGGGTTGGATCGACCTCGGCTCTGTGGTGGGAAAACTGGAGGAAAATCATCCTGGGAAAGGAAATTCTGGCTCAGTGATGAAGAAAATTGTGCTAGAAAAGGAAATCTCTGCTTGATAATGAAGAAGAGTCCTGGAAAAGGGCATTTTGGCTTGGTGACAAAGAAAAACATCTTGGAAAATGAAATTTGTGCTTGCTAACTAAGACAAAAGTCCTGGAAAAGGAAATTTCACCTTGATGACGAAGAAAAGAGTCCTGGAAAAGGAAATCTGGGCTCGGTGGTGACGGAGAGCTCGGGAAGCATTAAAATCCTGTTTGATTTTCCCCTGGAAAAAACCCCGGGAATTTGATTTGGCCAGGATCCAAAGGATTGACTGGATGTTCTTTTCTTGTCCGTGAGGGTTTTTGCAGTTTTGTGACGAAACAAAGGGAAAACGAACTGAGATTTTCCCAGTCCTCACCCTTCCTGCCAGCTTTGGGAGGGAGGGGAGGGAAGGAGGAGTGGGATCCCCTACACTTCCAAAGGGCTGGGAATGAAATTCAGGACCAGATTTCCCTTCCTGCCTCCCAGGAACTGAGAAAAAGAAAAAGCAGGGGAAAAACACTCCCACAGAAATGAAAGACAACAAAAACTCCCACAGAAATAATGAAGGACAACAAAAACTCCCACAGAAATAATGAAGGATATTGTCTTTGCTGCCATGATTCAGCCATTCCGAGCGGGAATACGGAAGGAGTTAAACAAATAAAAGAAATGGAGTTGCTAAAAATAGAAATCAAAGCTCAAATCACCCAGATCCAGAGGTGATTCCCACTAGGAGAGCTCGGATGGGTGAGGAGCAGAGGAAAAGGCAGGAGAAATGCAGAGGGATGGAGATTTGGTCAGGGAATTCTCGGGTCCCCGAGATTTTGACGTATTTTTATCAATTTCAGTAGAAAGCAGCAGCCAAAAATTAGTCTGAGGGACTGAGGGGATGATGGGGCTGGAAATCCCTGAAGACCACAGAGCCATGGAATGGGTTGGGATGGAAAGGACCAGATCCTTCAGATCCTTCAACCCATGGGATGATGGAGTTGGGAATCCCAGAAAACCACAGAGCCATGGAATGGGCTGGGATGGAAAGGACCAGATCCTCCAGCTCCAACCCATAGGATGGTGGGGCTGGATATCCCTGAAAACCAGGGAGCCATGGAATGGATTGGGTTGGGTTGGGTTGGGCTGGGTTGGGTTGGGTTGGGTTGGATGGGACCAGATCTTCCAACCCATGGGATGATGGGGTTGGGAATCTCTGAAAACCACGGAGCCATGGAATAGATTGGGTTGGACGGGACCAGATCCTCCAGATCCTCCAACCCATGGGATGATGGAGTTGGGAATCCCTGAAAACCACAGAGCCATGGAATGGGTTGGGTTGGGTTGGGTTTGGTTGGGTTGGGTTGGGTTGGACGGGACCAGATCCTCCAGATCCTCCAGCCTATGGGATGATGGGGCTGGAAATCCCAGAAAACCACGGAGCCATGGAATGGGTTGGGTTGGACAGGACCAGATCCTCCAGCTCCATCCCTGCTGTGTTGCTGGGTGGGTCGGAGGGAGGATTCCCTGCTTCCAGACTCCCAAAAAGTCACTTTTCCCAATAAATTTCCACCTTTTCCAAGGAGCCAGCCCTTCCTCAGTGCACAAAGCTGGATTTCCAAAGGCTTTTCCTCCCCAAAAAAGCCAAAATCGGTGTTGGAAAGAACTTCAGAGAGGTTTTCTGTGACCCCCCCGATCCAGCCAGAGAGGCTGGAGAACCTCAGGCACAAAATACCTGGGAGAGACCCAGGAGTTTTATTCCCGGAGCAGTTGGAAAAACCAGTCAAACCGGTATGAGCTCACGGGGGGATGGCATTATTTCCACACAGATGGAGTTTTTTTCTACTTTCCCTCTTTGATTTTGATTTTTAAGCTGAGTGAAAGTCCAGGATAAGCTGGACTGTGGCCCCAAAGGATGATCCCTGGTTCCTGCGCATCCCTGTTTCCCTCTCCAGCCTCTCCTGCTCCAGGTGGAATCTTCATGTCCTAAAAAACCAAAGTGGTCACGGGTATTTAAAGGGAAAAGGGTTCGGGTTAGGGTCATGGATTAGGTTCAGGTTTAGGCTTAGGCTTAGGGTCATGGTTTAGGGTCAGGGTTTAGGGTTAGGGTCAGGGTTAGGGTTAGGGTTAAGGTAATGGTCTAGGGTGAGGGTTAGGTTTACAGTTAAGGTCATGCACTAGGGTTAGGTTTAGGCTTAGGGGCAGTTTCAGGTTAAGTTCTTGGTTTAGGATTAGGGTTTAGGATCAGGGTTAAGGTCAGTGTTAAGTTCATGGTTTAGTGTTAGGTTTAGGTTTAAGGTCATGCTTTATGGTTAGTGTTAGGGTTAAGTTCAGGGTTAGGGTTAGGGTTGGGGTAAGTTTTAGGGTTAGGGTTAAGGTTAGGGTTAGGGTTAGGGTTAGGGTTAGGGTTAGGGTTAGGGTTAGGGTTAAGTTTAGTGTCAATTTTTGGGTCATCCACCTCCACCTATGACAGTAGGCCCAGTCCTGGTTTGGAAGTCTTGAGATGCTCCAGCTCTCCCAGCCATCCCTGATCTTGGCATAAATTTCTGTGCATCCGTAACCTTGGGATTCATTTCTGGCCCTCATGAAGCAGTTTCCAGCCCTAGAAATGCGCTAGTCCCCACCTTGTGGTTTTAAAGAGCATCTTCCTCTTGGCAGCCTTTGGCCAATCTCAGCTTTTCCTTGGAGCTGTGGCTTTCACCAGGATTCTTGCATATTTTTTATTTAAATTCCACTAATTGCCTTTTTTTTCTGACCTCCTGCACTCTCCGAGGTCTCTCATCCCTACTCAGGAAGTTGCTCCCAGCCCAGTGATGGATTTGAAGTGTGGGAGAGGCTCAAAGAGCCCACAATTCCTGAGGCATTTCCCCTGCCCTGGGAATTCTGGGGTTGGATTTAAGCTGGGCCATGCCTGATATTTCAGCGTGGGATGACATCAGAGAGACAGAAATGAAGCAATTCTGGGTTTAGGAGTTTATTTAATCCAGATATTTTCAGTTACATTTTCGGGCCGGAATCCAGGGGCTCTTTCCTCAATCTAAATAAATCTCCCATTAAAAAAAGAAAAAAAAAACCAAACCCAAAAGCAAAACAAAACCCAAACCCAACAGATGTGGCCAGAGTTCCAGAGCGGGATGCAAATCCCAGAACTTTTGCCATGGCTTTGAAATCCCAGAATTGTGGAATTCTGGAATGGTTGGGCTTGGGAGGGACCCGAGAGTCCATCCTGTGCCATCCTGCCATGGGCAGGGGCACCCCCCAATGTTCCAGTGGCTCCAAGCCCTGTCCAGCCTGGCCTGGGACATTTCCAGGGATGGGGAAATTTACTGGGCATTCCATCCCAGGCCCACCCCACCCTCGGAAGAGGAGAACTGTGCTTTTCCCTCAGTGACTTTGGGATGCTCCAAATTTCTATCCCACCGGGAATTTCCAGGAGATGCGGGCGAGGCTGGAAGGGACCCGCGCCTGCCACCCGCGGGGTGGAGCACTGCAGGGGTTTTATCCCGGGTTTTTTTGGGTTTGTTTTTTTTTGTTGTTGTTTGGGTTTTGGGGTGTTTATTTTGTTTTGTTTTGTTTCATTTTGGGGATAGGTTTTTTTGGTTTTTGGGTGTTTTTTTTTCCCCACGCCTCTTGTGCCACCTGCTGACCGACGGCTCCGTGTCCCCGCATCCCCGGAGCAGCCCCGGAGTATCCCCGGAGCATTCCCGGAGCATCCCCGGAGCATCCCCGGAGTATCCCCGGAGCATCCCCGGAGCATCCCCGGAGCATCCTCGGAGCATCCCCGGAGCATCCCCGCTCCCCCTCCGGCAGCTCTCGTCCCTTCCTTCCCTCACCCCGCTCCCACCACCAGCCCCGACCCGAATTGTTCACGAGGCTTCACGGAAAAAAACCCGTTCAAAAATAACTCCGAGCCCACTCCGAGCGCTTTGAACCCCGCTGGTTTTTATCTCCCGTGACCCAGCAGAGCCCCAAAAATCAGCGATTCCCGCTCGCAGCCGCCGCTGCCCTCACTGCCCCGATGTGGGGCTGGAGGAGCACAGCGGGGATTTTCCCACCTTTCCAACCCTCAGTTCTGGGGGCTTGGAGGAGAAGCAAAGCTGCAGATCCCGGCTGGCCAAGCAGAGGGCACTGCTGGCTCACGATTCCAGCCAGGGCTCTGCTCTGAGTCCATCCCAAAAAAATCTCTGCGGGGAGCAGAAATCGCAGGAGCAGCAGCTGAGAACCCCTGTGTCCCCTTCATGCCCCCAATTCCAACAAGTCCTAAAAAATCCAGGGATAATAGGTTAAAAAGTGGGAATCACAGCCAGTCGAACAGATCAGTGATAGAGAGCACTGGGGAAGAGCTGAACATGGAAAAATTGGGGGAAAAAGAGATTAAATGGACCCAGGAGATGTCAGGTTCATGTCCTGACACCCAGCAGGGCAGGGGAGTGGCTTCACCCCAGAGGCACAGAGAGGGTTCTCCACGAAAATGCACTAAAGTTTAATATTTTTATCCCATGGATTCTGAAATGTTGGGGTTTTTCTTCTTTTCCCACGCGATGTTTATTAGAAAGCCCTGGGGAGGGAATCTCCTCCCCTCGTCCCCCTGCAGTTCCTTCTCGCTCCCATCCTCTCCACTTTTTCTTTCATTTTGCTGATGGAAAAGGACAGAAAGCAGCTGGGAGGGAGCAGAGGATGTAGAAAACCCTTTCAAGTTGGATTTCAGCTGTTCCAGAGCACCTCCAAACCCCTCGGAGGTGCCCATGCACAGCTCTGTGCTCACATCCCCCGTGCACCACCTCATTACTCCCTTTATTCATTAATTCCTAATATTCCCAGTGCCAATATTCCTATTATTCCCTCACTCCTGACCGCTTAAAACCCCAAATCCGGCAGCACCGAAGCGCTGGGGGGGTGTTGGCTCTCCTGAGAGGCGGGTTCGAGTTTCCAGGGCTTCGGATGCTCCTCCACCGCCGCAGCTCCTGATGCATCCCGGCGATATCTCCCGAAATCCGACACCGGGATGGTGCCGCTGCCATGGCAACGCTCCCGTCCCGCCCCGGAGCGCTTCCTGCCCGTCCCACCTAACCTGGTTAGGAGCGGTGATGGCCCTGGGGAGCCGCGACCGCACCGACCCCGCGCCGGGGGAGCGGATGGGCGGCGATGGGGACGGATCCGCCAGGCTGCTGCCCAGGAATGCCCGGGAGCATCCCTGCCCAGAGCTTTGGGAAGCACTTGGGAAGGGTCTGGTCCCCCTGGGAAGGGACTGGTCCCCCCAGGATGGCACCTGGGAAGGGCCTGAGACCCCTGGGAATGTTCTGTTCCCTCCTGGATGGCACTTGGGAAGAGTCTGGTCCCCCTGGGAAGGGTCTGGTCCCCCCAGGATGGCACCTGGGAAGGGCCTGAGACCCCTGGGAATGTTCTGATCCCTCCTGGATGGCACTTGGGAAGGGTCTGGTCCCCCTGGGAAGGGCCTGAGCTCCTTGGGAAGGGTCAGAGCCCTCCTGGATGGCACTTGGGAGGGGTCTGGCCCCCTTGGGAAGGGTCTGGTACCCTTGGGAAGGGTCCCTGAATGGCCTGAACCCCTTAAGAAGGCTGTGATCCCCCCAGAATAGCACTTGGGAAGGGCCTGAGACCACTGGGAAGGGTCTGGTCCCCCTGAGAAGGGTCTGATCCCACCTAAATGGCACTTGGGAAGGGCCTGAGCCCCTTGGGAATGTTCTGATCCCTCCTGGATGGCACTTGGGAAGGGCCTGAGACCCCTGGAAAGGGCCTGAGCTCCTTGGGAAGGGTCCCTGAATGGCCTGAACTCCTTAAGAAGGGTGTGATCCGTCTGGAAAGGGTCTGAGCTCCTTGGGAAGGGTCCCTGAATGGCCTGAACTCCTTAAGAAGGGTGTGATCCGCCCAGAATAGCACTTGGGAAGAGCCTGAGACCACTGGGAAGGGTCTGGTCCCCCTGAGAAGGGTCTGGTCCCCCCAGGATGGCACTTGGGAAGGGTCTGAGACCCCTGAGAAGGGTCTGATCCCTTCTGGATGGCACTTGGGAAGGGCCTGAGACCCCTGAGAATGTTCTGATCCCTCCTGGATGGCACTTGGGAAGGGTCTGAGACCCCTGGAAAGGGCCTGAGCTCCTTGGGAAGGGTCTGATCCCTCCAGGATGGTTCTTGGGAATGGTCTGAGCCCCTTGGGAAGGGCCTGAGCCCCCTAAGAAGGGTCTGATCCCTCCTGGGTGCTGCTGGGAAAACCCCAAAAGGCTCCGGGAAGGCTCAGCAGCAGGTTTTGGCCGGGGAGCACCTGTGAGGTGATTTAGGAGCCTCACCCGAGCCTCTGGAAGCTGCAGAGGCCGCCTGCCAGCCAGGGAGGGCTGGATGTGACCTGTGGGATGCACACAGCGAGGGATGGGGGCGGCCCCAGGGCCCCAAAGCCATCCCGGGACACCGATCCTGGGTGAAAATCCATTTCCCATCCCTCAGCCCAGCCCGTGCCTCGTCTGTCCGCGGCTCCCGAGCGCCAAACCCCGCCCGCCCATTAATCCCGGAGTCATCGGGGGCGGATAAAGCCACTTCCCCCAATTCCTTCCTGCTCGTCTCGATCCCAGCCAAGCATTTCACCTTGGCGCCGGCCGCGGGCCGAGGTGTAAAATGACCCTGTTTGCTCGCAGCCCCAAACGAGGCGGCCAGACGGGGCCGGGGATCCCCCGGGCACCGGGAACGGGCTGGGGGCGCGGGCCCGGCTTTGTGGGGAGCCTTTGGAGCAGGGAAACTGCGGGGAGGGCTGGCACGGGACGAGGATGCAGCCTGAGGAGCCGGGGCTGGGCCAAGGAGCTGCAGCCTCGCTCTTCTGTGGGACTGGGAAATTTGAGGGGTGGGATGCGAGTGCAATAACATAAAAATGGTTTTTAAAAAAGGCAAAAAAACCGGCAAAAACAGGCAAAAAGAAGCAAAAAAATATTCAAAAACTGAGGGAAAAAAAAAACAAGGAAAAAGATTTTAAAAGGACATCTCAGAGAAGAGTGTAAGAGACAAATCACCGAGCAGGGCCCCCACCAAAGGGATTCAGGAGATGCTGAGGGGATGCTGAGCCCCGAGCCTGAAAGCCTGGGGAGGTGAGCTCGGTGATTCCCGTGATGTGTCCAGCCAAAACTCCCACTTTACACTGAAAAATGGGAATCATGGCATCACAGGAAGGCTGGGAAATGCTCAGATTAGACCTCACGAGCAGGGATGTCCCGTGGCTGTGAAAGCGCCCGGAGCCAACCCCAGGGGCTGGGAAGGAGCCCGGGGGTTCCCCAGGAATTCGGAGCCACCCGTGGGGGCTCCGAGCGCTTTTCTCCCCGAGCCACTGTATTTATTTTCCCCCCTCGCTTCCTTGCCGGCTCGGGGCCGTTTATTTTTGCAGCTGCCCTCCCGGGCCGCCGTGGCCGGGCGGAGCAGCGGCCCGGCCCCGGCCAGCCCGGCCCTGTCAGGGCTGTCAGCGCACACCCGCCCCGAGCCCGGCCAGGAATTTTAATTGAAATCGCCGCTCCCTGGGCTCCGATAAGGCTGAACATCACCCCACAGCCCGAGGGGCTCCCCAGGACCCCCCCGCTGTCCCGCGGGGTACCAGGACCCCACCCCGCTGCCCAAATTCATGGGGGTACCCTGACCCCTCTCCATGCCCTGGGAAGGCTCTGCCCGCTCAGCTGAGGACAAACTGGGACAAACTGGGACAAACTGGGAGGGAACTGGGGCCCGAAGCTGTCCCACGTCCCCGTCCAGCGTCCCCTCCCCTCCCGCAGGAGCTTGGTGGTCTGCCTCCTTATCAGCGCTTATCTGGCGGAGCCGCTCGCTAATGTGACCTTAATGGAGCTCAAATGGACTGGATTTGTTTTATTGCGGCTCAGCCCAAAGCCGGCACCCCCTGCCCCCCTCCCTCCGCTCCTTGCCGCTTCCCTTGTTTTGGAAACACGCAGGGAAGGGGCTGCTCCTTCCCCGCGGCTCGGGGGCAGCGCATGGGGAGCCGGAGCCCCCCGGGCGGCAGGGAGAGCCCTCCCGGCCCTGTCCCTCCTTCCTCTCCTTCCCCTCCTTCCCCCGCTCCCCCCGACCCCCGGGGGCCCCCCGGGCCGGGGGCGCTTCGTGCAGGGCCGGAGCCGGGAGCGGGGCCGGCAGCGCCCGGAGATGCTGCCCACGCCCTTCTCGGTGAGGGACATCCTCAGCCTGGAGGGGCCCGGGGGGCTCCGCGCCGCCCCCGCCCGCAGCCCCGCCGGGCAGGACGAGCCGCGGCCGCGTAAGTGCCCGCGGGACCCGCGGAGACGGGCGGAGGAAGCGCCGGGGGGACCCCGCGGAGCCGCTCTCGTTCCCCGGCGCTGCTTCCTCGCACCCGCCAGTCCCCGTGGTTCCCCTTTTTCCTCCCTTTTCCCCTTTATCTCCCTCTTTTTTTACCCCCGATTTGGTTTTGGGGTTTTTTGGGGGGGCATTTTTCGGACATCCCGGAGCCGCCGCGCATCCCCCGCGCATCCCCGCAGCTCCGGCTGCCCTCGGGGAACGAGACCGTCCGCGGGTGGATGGAGCTGGGGGTGGGTTTGGGATTTTGAGGGGTTTTTCCTGCCCGAAGTCACCCATCCCCTCCGCCTTCGATGTCCCCCCGTGTGGCGCTCCGTGAGCCGGGACACGCCCGGGAGCGCGGAGGATCCGGCGGGATCGGAGCTGTCCCGCTTCTCCCCGCAGCTAAAATCCCAAAATTTCCTCTGCTCCTGCTCCCCTCACGCGCAGCGGCTGCGGAGCGGGGAAAGCAGCGGGGGCAGAGCTGGGCAGACTGGGAGGGGGAGAGAGAGAGAGAGGGGAGCCCGGGGGGATTCTGTCCCGTCATCCAGAGCCTTCCAAAACCCCCTGGAATTCCCGAATTCCCAGCCGAGGTATCCCAGCCCGAGCTGGACCTGATTCCGGCTGCTCCTCTGCCGCAAATTCCCAGCAAATCACAAATCCCCCAAACCCGCAACTCCTCTCAGATTTAATGATTTTCCCTCCTCCACTCCCAGCCCCTTCGGGGATTTTTGTTTTGCCGAAATTCAGAGGAAGGTGGGATTCTCCTTTCCCGGAGCTGGAGGCAGATCCTGCCGGAGGTGTGGGTTCCACAGCAGGATGGTGGGAAAAGGGGATTTGGGGTCTGGAAAACTCAAACCTGCTGTGCGTCCGCCTTTCTTTGTGTCCTTCAGACAACGGTGGCAGCCCCAAAGCATCAGAGGAAGGGGGAAAGGAGATTTTATCCAGAATTCGTGTAACAGCTTAATTAAAAAGAAAAAAGAAAAAAAAGAAAAAAAATAAAAGAGAAAAAAGAGAGGGAGGGGGGAAATTTTATTGAGTTCTTAATAAATGTCACGGGAAAATTCGTATTAAATTTGTCAAGTGCCAGCCTTTACCTTCTGAACTGTCAGCCCTACCCCATCCTATTCCCAAGGGTGCCACTCCCGGTTTGATCCCTCCCTCTCGCTGGGGACGGAGCTGGATTTGGGTCTGACTTCGCTTTCTTTTCCTCCCTGCCGCAGGGAAATCTCCGCTCGGCCCGAGCCTTGAGGCCGAGGAGCGGCGCGGGGAGCCCGGCCGGGCGCGCCGGCAGCCGCGCAAGCCGCGCGTTCTGTTCTCGCAGGCTCAGGTGCTGGAGCTGGAGCGGCGCTTCCAGCGGCAGAAATACCTGTCGGGGCCCGAGAGGGAGCAGCTGGCGCGGCTGCTGCAGCTCAGCCCCACGCAGGTGAAGATCTGGTTCCAGAACCGGCGCTACAAGAGCAAGCGGCAGCGGCAGGAGCGCGGCCCGGCGCTGCCGCCGCGCACGGCGCCGGTGCCGCTGCTGGTGCGGGACGGCAGAGCCTGCCCGCGGGGCTGCGGGCCCTTCCCGGCTCCCTGGGGGGCTCCAGGCCCCTTTTCCTCCCGCTCCTGCTGCGGCGGCGCTGCCGGGGCGGGCTGCGGGTACCCCGCGGTGCCGCCCGGTGCCACCGCGGCGGTGCCCAGCGCCTGCCCGCGGCTCTGCCCGCGGCTCTGCCCGCGGCTCTGCCCGCGGCCATCAGCGCCCGGAGCCGCAGCTGAGGGGGATGAGGCACCGGGAAAGCTCCCGCTGCTCCAGAGCCGAGCCCCGAGCGCGACAATCCAAAGGATTTCTGGCAGCCCGGACAGCGGAACAATCCCTGGAAAGAGAGAGGGGACGCTGCCTCACAGCCCCACGGTGAATTTTAGCACGCAACAATTATAAATTATTTATTATTAAACAATAATTTGGAGTCTGGACCCTCCAGCTCTCAAGATATTTGCTCCCCCAGGATGCCACCAGGACTTTTCCTTCCTCAAGATAAGGAAAACAGGGGTCGTGCACATCCCTCTGCTTTTTTATTAACGGAAAATATTTAATGTTTTGTGTTCCTATAATTTCTAGATTTATTTCTGATTTGTTTTTCTTAATAATTCCCTGCACAGGTATCGATTTCTGCCTTTATTATTAATATTATTGTTGCTATTATTATTATTTGCAAGTAAAAACAAATTGGTGAAATTGTGTTTTCGACCTCTTGCGTCATTTCTCAGTTTGTATTTTGAATTTTACCATCCGCAATTTGCACCTGAGCATCCAAACCTAAGCCAAAGAAAAGCAAAAATCAAATCAAATCCTAATAATCCAGGCAAAAATCACCTTGTAGCCCAAGTTTGGGAATTCCACAGGCTCCTTTTCCCTGCAGTTCCATAAGGAATTCCCTTTCCCCCTCATTTCCACAGGGAATTCCTTTTCCCTGCAGTTCCACAAGGAATTCCCTTTCCACTTCAATTCTACAGGGAATTCCTTTTCCCTGCAGTTCCACAAGGAATTCCCTTTCCACTTCAATTCTACAGGGAATTCCCTTTCCCTGCAGTTCCATAAGGAATTCCCTTTCCCCTGCAATTCCACGGGGAATTCCCTTTCCCTGCAGTTCCCCAGGGAATTCATTTCCCCTGCAATTCCACAGGAATTCCCTTTCCCTGCAGTTCCACAGGGAATTCCCTTTCCCCTGCAATTCCACGGGGAATTCCCTTTCCCTGCAGTTCCCCAGGGAATTCCCTTTTTCCTGCGCTGGGAATCGCTGCTGGCGCTGGGAGCAGCCCTGGGATCGCAGTGCCCGGGCTCACCTGAAATCCCCAACAACGCTGCGAGTTTTCCTTGGAGTTTTCCAGCCACAAACTGAGGCAAATCCCAGGAAACTCCCCCAAATAAAGGCAGAAACCAAGGAAGGAAATGGCTTCCCTCAGGAAAAAAACCTGGAAAAGGGAATCGTGAGAGCTGGAGGAGCTCTGGCAAAGCCCTCAGGGGCGGGTGGGATTGTTGGGATCACCCAGGGCAGGGCCGGGATTTGGACTCGCTGATCCCTCCGAGTCCAGGATATTCCCAATTCCTTCATAACTCTGCCCAAATTCCCTTTCTCTGCCTGAAAACTTTGGAGCTCCTGAGCTTTCCCGAGCGTTCCGTGAGATCGGGGTGTTAATTCCCAGACCAGAGGCTGCAGAAGGAAAAAGGGCTGGAAAAGCCGGGTTTGGGGCACGTTTGCACAACCGGCTGTAACCAAACACCTCCTATAAAATCAACAAAGTCCGCGGGAACTTTTTTTTGAGGGAAATCTTTTGTTTCCCTTTTTAAGGGTAAAAAAGAAAACAGGCCCGGCTGAAGGGGCTGGGTTTGGGAATTAAAGAAGGGATCAGTGCTGATATTTCGGCAGGAAAAGGGGTTTGAGACAGCAGAGCTGGAGGAGGTCACTGATAAATTCATATTTAGAGATTTATTTAAATACAAATTGCCCGCAATTCCCAGGGATTCTGCTCATGAGCATCACCAGAGCTCCCAGGGACCTTCCCCAGGAGATGGGTTTGCCTTGGGATGGCACAAGGTGAATTTTAATCCCGTGTTCCCCACATCTGGGGGGTCCCCAGGCTGTTGGGGCTGTTTTCCAAACAGAAACTCTGGAAGAACAACCACAAATCAATCAGAACCTCAGGAAAGAATCTGCTCTAGCAGGTGACTCCCCTCGAGGTTTTTCTTGGATTTGGGAAGGTTTTGCTCCTTTAGGGTGACCAAGACTTTGTTGTAAAAGGTGTTCGGGATTCTTAAATGAATTGAGGGATTATTCTGAGATTCAGGCTTAAACTTTCAGCCTTTTCCATGCCAAGGTTTGCCTCTGGAGCTGCTCTTCCTGGCTTTTAAATCACCCCAGGCTCTCGTTTGAGCAGTTTACAAAGCTGACAAAAACGTCTTTGACATTTCCCCGTTTTCCGACACGCTCGGAGTGCATCAGAGCGGAGGCGTCTGAGGAAAACCCTCAAAATAAATTTAAAAACCACACAACCCTTTAATTTCTCCGCTTTTCCCCCTGAAAACAGCGATTTCCCGAAGCGCTCAGGGGTGCAAATCATTCCCATAAGCGAGGGGAAGCCGAGCTGGGACTGGAGCGATGGATGCAGAACATCCGCCAAGGATGCTCTCCCAAAAACACCCGGTCGGGACCCATTTGATCCCAAATTCACGTTCTCGCCTTCAGATCCGGGGGGTTTGGAGCAGGGAGGGAGGCGCAGAGGGCGGCCGTGACCCCGCAGATGCAGGCGGGACGCGGAGCCGGGGCACGGCCAAGGGCGTACACCGTGCCAGGCTCTCCAATCAGCCCGGGAGGGCCGGCTCGGGCCGGATAAATGCGGGGCCGGGCCGGGCCGGGCCGGGCGGGCGGCGGGAGCGGCGGGGGATGAGCGGCGGGGAGCGGCCGGGACGGCGGCAGAGCTCGGGCCGCAGCCCGGCCATGAGCGGCACCCCCGGGGCAGCCCCCCAGCCCCGGGCCGGCCCCTCCCGGCCCCGCGCCTCCTTCCTCATCCAGGACATCCTCTGGGACGAGCCCGAGCGCGCCGGGAGCGGCGGGGATGCGGGGCTGGGGGCGGGCAGCGAGGAGAGCAGCGGGGCCAGCCCAGCCCCGGGACTGCCCCCCGGGGGAACCGATCCCCCGGGAGCCGCGGGGACAGCCCGGGGACCCGACACAGGTAACGGGGAGCCGGGGGAGCGGAACGGCTGCGCCTGGGGCGGGATGGAGCGGGATGGAGCGGGATGGAGCGGGATGGAGCGGGGATGGAGTGGGAACGGAGCGGGGATGGAGCGGGGATGGAGCGGGGATGGAGCGGGGATGGATCCGGAATGGAGCGGGGATGGAGCGGGGATGGAGCGGGGAGGGAGCGGGGATGGAGCTGGGCATGGAGCTGGGATGGAGCTGGGATGGAGCTGGGATGGGGATGGAGCGGGGATGGAGCCGGGATGGAGAGGGGATGGATCCGGGATGGAG
This sequence comes from Passer montanus, assembly GCF_014805655.1. Taxonomy (NCBI): domain Eukaryota; kingdom Metazoa; phylum Chordata; class Aves; order Passeriformes; family Passeridae; genus Passer; species Passer montanus. The sequence goes on from NW_024359056.1 coordinate 913,744, forward strand.
CGGGGATGGATCTGGGATGGAGCGGGGATGGATCCGGGATGGAGCGGGGATGGAGCCGGGATGGATCCGGGATGGAGCGGGGATGGAGCCGGGATGGATCCGGGATGGAGTGGGGATGGAGCGGGGATGGAGCGGAGACAGTCTGTGCTTCGGTCGGGGATGGACCGGGAATTGATCGGGGATGGATCAGGAATGGCAGTGCTTGTGACAGGGAATGGATCAGGGATGGATCAGGGATGGATCAGGAACGGATCACAGATTGATCAGTAATGGATCACAAACGGATCAGGGATTGATCAGGAGTGGATCAGTGATGGATGGAATCAGGGATGGATCAGGAATGGCTGTGCTTGGGAAAGGGAGGGAATGGATCAGGGATGTCTCAGTCTGGGATAAGAAATGGATCAGCAATGGATTGGGAAGGGATCAGGAAAGTCTGTGTTTGCATCAGGGAAAGGATCGGGAATGTCTGAGCTTGGGTCAGGGAATGGATCAGGAGTGGACCAGTGATCGATCAGGAATGGATCAGAGATTGATCAGGAGTGGATCAGGGATGGATCAGGAGTGTCTGAGCTTGGGTCAGGGAATGGATCAGGATCCAGACCCGGAGCCACTCTCGGCATCAGGAATGGACCAGTGATGGATCAGGGATGGATCAGAGATTGATCAAGAATGGGTCAGGAACTGATCACAGATTGATCAGGAATGGATCACAAATGGATCAGGGAATGGATCAGAATCCAGACCCGGAGCCACTCTCGGATTAAACTCCAGGAGTGTCCGAGCTGGAGCAGGGGAGAGTAAGGAATTCAGAGACTGGAGAAAACCTTTCCCCAGTGCCCCAAAGGGCTCCAAGCTCTGAATCTGTCTAAAACGTTGATTAAAAACCCAATTTGATGCATTTTTAAAAAACCTTGGGGAAAAAAAAAATCCCTTTAATGCAGATCCCAGAAAAGGCACCTTGGGAAGGGCTGCCCGGAGAGGGAGAAGCAGCATCCCAAAATCCCAGTGGGACACAGGATTTTGGGATAAGATTTTTGGAGATGGGACTCAGCCTTTCCCTGCTCAAACATCCCCAGATCCCTTTGGAATTCTCCAGTGCCTCCTGCCAGGGGAATTTTGGCTTTCCAGCCCAATTCTATTAACGGAAATTCCTACATAAAAGCCCTGGGATTCCAGGGACAACCAGGACTCACAAAGTTGGGAATTTATTCCCTTGGTTTTTTTCTTGAGCTTGTGTTCACACCTTACCAAAACTTTGGGAAAAAAATTCCCTTTAATGCAGATCCCAGAAAAGGCACCTTGGGAAGGGCTGCCCGGAGAGGGAGAAGCAGCATCCCAAAATCCCAGTGGGACACAGGATTTTGGGATAAGATTTTTGGAGATGGGACTCAGCCTTTCCCTGCTCAAACATCCCCAGATCCCTTTGGAATTCTCCAGTGCCTCCTGCCAGGGGAATTTTGGCTTTCCAGCCCAATTCTATTAACGGAAATTCCTACATAAAAGTCCTGGGATTCCAGGGACAACCAGGACTCACAAAGTTGGGAATTTATTCCCTTGGTTTTTTTCTTGAGCTTGTGTTCACACCTTAAGAAAATAAACGGAAAAATGACCAAAAGCCAAAAAAAAAATTGGCTGATTTTCATGCAGATAATGCTCAAAAAGGGATTGACTCCAGAAATAAATGTAACTGAGGGGTTTTGGCTGTTGTGGGTGAGACTTCCCGGGAGCTCAGCACCTTCCTGGCTCCTGACTCTGGTGATCCATTGGGAATTAGCTGGAGATCCAAGGCCAGGTCTGAAGCTTGGGATGTAAAGGGTTAAAACTGCCCTAAAATCTCTTGGCATTTCCCTGGAGTGATGGGATGGGAAAGGCAGGAATTTGTTCCCGAATCTCTCCCGCTGCAGTCTGCCCTGAGCCGCTCCCGTTTCCCACTGCAGAGCCATTCCTGAGGAGTGGGGAGCTGGAGGATTCATTTCCCCAGGGAATTCTGGTTTTCCCACAGGCACAGGATATTCCAAAGCAGGGTTTGATATGAATCCTGAAAAAAAAAAAAATAAAAATTCTTTGATGCCATTTTGGACATAACAACAGAACCCTGGGATTTAGTGAGACCTCCACCAGCACTGGAAAATATCTCAGTTTGGGGATTTTATCCTGTCCTCTCCTATCCCATCCTATCCTATCCTATCTTATCCCATCCTATCCTATCCCATCCCATCCTATTTTATCTGGGTATGTTATTCCATTCTGTCCTATCCTATTTTATTTGAGGATTTTATTCCACCCTATCCTATTTTATTTGAGGATTATTCCATTTTATCCTATTTTATTTGGGGATATTATTTCTATTCCTATTCCTATTCCTTTTCCTATTCTTATTCCAATCCCTATTCCTATTTACTATTCCTATTCCCTATTCCCTATTCCCTATTCCCTATCCCTATCCCTATCCCTATCCCTATCCCTATCCCTATTCCAGCACTGGAAAATATCCCAGTTTGGGGATTTTATCCTATCCTATCCTATCCCATCCTATCCTATCCTGTCCTATTTTATCTGGGGATGTTATTCCATTCTGTCCCATCCTATTTTATTTGGGGATATTATTCCTATTCCTATTCCTATTCCTTTTCCTATTCCTATTCCTATTCCTATTCCTATTCCTATTCCTATTCCTATTCCTATTCCTATTCCTACTCCTACTCTTATTCCTATTTACTATTCCTATCCCTGTTCCTATTCCAGCACTAGAAATTTCCCTTTTTGGGAATTTTATTCTATCTTATTTTATCCCTATCCCATTTCCATCCAACCCTTGGATCTCCGTTCCCATGGAATTCAGGAGGATGTGAAATAAAACCTGTGATTTAGGAAGACAAAATTCCCCCGTGTGACTCTCACACGATTCAATTAAAACATAGGAAATATGGGAAACAGGAATAGAAAATTGGAATTTTTTTCCTCTCTCTGAGGAGGAAAATCAAGTGATTTTGGCGGGATTTTTTTTTCCAAGTGGGAATTTTTATCCCAGTGGGGATTTTTGTTTGAGTGGAAATTTTCATCCAAGAGGAAACATTTTCTGAGTGGGAATTTTTGTCCGAGTGGAAATTTTTGTCCAAGTGGGAATTTTTGTCCAAGTGAGGATTTCTGTCCGAGTGAGGATTTCTGTCCGAGTGGGAATTTCTGTCCGAGTGGGGATTTTTGTCCCAGTGGAAATTTTTATCCAAGTGGGGATTTTTGTCCACGTGGGAATTTTTATCCAAATGGGAACATTTTCTGAGTGGGAACTTTTGTCCGAGTGGGACTTTCAGTCCAAGTGGGAATTTTTATCCAAGAGGGAACATTTTCTGAGTGAGGATTTTTGTCCAAATGGGAATTTCTGTCCAAATGGGGATTTCTCTCCAAATGGGGATTTCTGTCTGAGTGGGGATTTTTGTCCAAGTGGGAATTTTTGTCCAAGTGGGGATTTTTATTCAAGTGAGAATTTTTTATCCAAGAGGGAACATTTTCTGAGTGGGAGTTTTTATCCAAGTGGGCATTTTTGTCCAAGTGGGGTTTTTTGTCCACGTGGGGACTTTTCCAAGCGGTTTTTCCCGATTTTCCCTTCCCAGAGGCGCCGGTGGAGCCGTTGCTGCCCGACTGCGGCCGCGCCGTGCACCCCATGGCCCCGCGGCCTCCCAGGCAGGGCAAACGCTCCCGAGCCGCCTTTTCCCACAGCCAGGTGATCGAACTGGAGCGGAAATTCAGCCACCAGAAATACCTGTCGGCCCCCGAGAGAGCTCACCTGGCGCGGCACCTGCAGCTCACCGAGACCCAGGTGAAGATCTGGTTCCAGAACAGGAGGTACAAGACCAAGAGGAAACAGGTTGTGGCCGGGATGAGCCGCTTGGACTCGCGCCAGGAAGCGCCAGAATTCCCGGGAATGTCGCTGCTGGCGCTCCGGGGCGCCTGGCCCTACCTGCCCTGCCTCTACTACATCTATTCCTGGAGCCCCTCCTGGTAGAAATGGCTTTTTTTAGGTGGTTTTTCATAAATCCAGAAGGGAGGCGTTTCCTTAAATCCAGTGGCAGCGTTTCGTAGTGGCGGCATGAAATTATCTCATCACTAACACTGAAATAACTGAAAAAGAGCTCAAATCTTTAATTGCAGTGCTCTGGGAATTGCCAGGGAATCCGTGGCTGCCCCATCCCTGGAAGTGCCCAAATCCAGGCTGGAGCTGGGGGCACCTGGCCCTACCTGCTCTGCCTCTACTACATCTATTCCTGGAGCCACTTCTGGTAGAAATGGCTTTTTTAGGTGGAAAAGTTCTGGTTTTTCCTTAAATCCAGAAGGGAGGAATGATTTTAGGTGGTTTTTCCATAAATCCAGAGGGGAGGGATTGCAAAGCAGCGTTTCATAGTGGCGGCGTGAAATTGTCTCATCACTAACACTGAAATAACTGAAAAGAGCCCAAAACTTTCATTGCAGTGCTCTGGGAATTCCCAGGGCAGATCATCCCTGGAAGTGCCCAAATCCAGGCTGGAGCTGAGGGCACCTGGCCTTACCTGCCCTGGGGAGTTCCTGGAGCCCCTCTTGGTAGAAACTGCTTTTTTTGGAGGAAAATATTGGTCTTTCCCAAAGTTTGGTTTAACTCTGTGTTGCACTTCCTAGAGCAGATTGGGGTGGGATTTCAGTGGCAGCACAAATCCCTGTGGCCACTAACACTGAAATAACCAAAACCAGCCCAAATTTTAAATAACAATTAATTCAGTGTTTGATTGCAATGCTCTGGATTGCCAGGGAATCCATGGATGTCCCACCTGGCCTCACCTGCCCTGGGGAATTCCTGGAGTCCCTCCTGGTTTCTTGGGAGGAAAATATCCATTTTTTCCTTCAGTTCGGAGCAGAGGCATTGGCAGTAGTGGCAGCTCAAAGTTCGCTCCTCATTAACACTGAAATAACCAAAGAAACAGTCCAAATTTTTAATAACGATTAATTCAGTGTTTGATTGCAATGCTCTGGGAATTGCCAGGGAATCGTGGCTGCCCCATCCCTGGAAGTTCCCAAAGCTGGCTTGGATGTGGCTTAGAGCCCCTCCGGGTAGAAACTGCATTTTTAGGTGGAAAATATCTTTTTTTCCTTAAGTTTGGTGTGGTTTAACTCTGTGTCGCTCTTCCTAGAGCAGATTGGGGTGGGATTTCAGTGGCAGCACAAATCCCTGTGGCCACTAACACTGAAATAACCAAAGAGAAACCAACCCAAAATTTAAATATCACTTTATTCATTTTTTTATTGCAACGTTCTGGGGATTGCCAGGGAATCCGTGGCTGTGCCCAGAAGCTGGCTTGGATGTGGCTTAGAGCCCCTCCGGGTAGAAACTGCATTTTTAGGTGGAAAATAGAATTTTTCACTTAAGTTTGGTGTGGTTTAACTCTGTGTTGCTCTTCCTAGAGCAGATTGGTGCGGGATTTTTAGTGGCAGCACAAATCCCTGTGGCCACTAACACTGAAATAACCAAAGAGAAACCAACCCAAAATTTAAATATCAGTTTATTCAGTTTTTTATTGCAACGCTCTGGGAATTGCCAGGGAATCCGTGGCTCCCCATCCCTGGAGGTGCCCCGGTCCCGTCCCCAGCCGGAGGTGGCCGGGTGCCACCCCGGGAGGGACAATGGGGCAGTGACAGACGAGCTTTGCATATCCGGGTGTTGGCCCTGCCGGCGTTCCCGGGCTGGCAGAGCAGCAAATCCCCACGGCAGGCGGAATTCGGGGCTGGCACTTGTGTTTTTCCAACCTGGGCCACCCCAGGATTCCATGGATCAGCACAATTCCCAGCCCTGGGGCAGCAGAGCAGCAACAGGATGATCCTGACAAGTCATTTTTAAGGGAAAATTTCCCACTTGCACTTACAGAATAGCAAAATTTTCAGTTTTTAAAAACTAATTACACCTTGAGTTTCCAATTCCATGAGAAAAGTGTGAGAATAAAGGAGATTTCCTTCATTATTTCCTTTTTTAGATGGAATATTTCCTTAAATATTTCCTGAACACTTCCTTAAATGAATTTTTATGGATTTTTCTCAGCTGGAAATGCATTTTCTCAGCTGGAGTAACTCAGCAAAGCTCTGCTGGAGCAGATTTAATCTCCTGGGATTAAATTCCACTGAGGTTTCTTCCCTGGGAAGCTCCAGGAATGTTCCTGTGATTCCTGCTCTTCCCGTGAAAATGAAAATTCCCATGAACTTCCCTCCTGGAGCAGGGAAAAGCAGCTAACAAAGAACCAGAAGGAACTGAAGAAATTCCACAGGATTTTCCCCTTTTCCACTGGATTTTCCCCTTTTCCACAGGATTTTCCCTGTTTCCACAGGATTTTTTGGGATTTCTCTTTTGTCTGGTGAATCCTCTGAGCTGCCAGGCAGAGGAGGCAAAAATTCCAGGGCAGAATTGCAGGGAAGGGAGGGCAGGGAGGGGGGACAGCCAAGCTCAGGAGTTGGGAATTTTTCTCTCGCTATCAGAACCTCTGTGCCTTGGAGGCCGAGCCGTGCCTTTGGGATTGTCTCTTTCAGGAAAGTAACTTTTTAGAAAAGTAACTTTTTAGAAAAGTAACTTTTCCTATCTCCTGCTCCATTCTTCTCCGACACCCCCCGAGGATCCCGGATTCCAGAGGGAAGGACATCTCCTCTCGCTGTTGCAAAATGTTCCCATCCCTGCTCTTATCCACTGGCAACAACAAAAATCCCTTTATTGACCTCCAAAAAAATCCCTTTATGACCCCCCGAGGGCACCTCCTGCCCAAATCCCACAGGTTTCACTCCCAGAGCCTCGGGGCGCTGCTGGAATCCGGGCATGGACACCGAGTTTGAGCTAAAACCAGCTCGGACACTGAGCTTAAACTAAAACCAGTTTGGACACCGAGTTTAAATTAAGACCAGCTCAGACAGGCATGGACACTGAGCTTAAACTAAAACCAGCTCAGACACTGAGCTTAAGCTAAAACCAGCTCGGAGCATCCCACACTGCACGGGCTGGGAATGTTCCACTGGGAAGGACTGGGCTGGGAAAAGGGGATTAAACTGGGAATGAGATCTGAGCTGGAAATGAGATCTAAACTGGAAATGGAAATTAAATCTAAACTGGGAAGGAGATCTAAACTGGAAAGGAGATTTGAGCTGGAAATGAGATCTGAGCTGGAAATGAGAGCTCAGCTGGAATTGAGATCTCAGTTGGAAGTAAATCTAAACTGGAATATAAATCTAAACTGGAAATGAAATCGAAACTAGAAATTAAATCTAAACTAGATATGAGATCTGAACTGGAAATGAGATCTAAACTGGAAATGAGATCCGAAAAAAAAAAAATTAGATCTAAACTGAAAATAAAATCTAAACTGAAATTGAGATCTAAACTGGAAATGAAATCGAAACTAGAAATTAAATCTAAACTAGATATGAGATCTGAACTGGAAATGAGATCTAAACTGGAAATGAGATCCGAAAAAAAAAAAATTAGATCTAAACTGAAAATAAAATCTAAACTGAAATTGAGATCTAAACTGAAATTGAGATCTAAACTGGAAATGGTAAATAAATCTAAACTGCAAATTAAATCTAAATTAGAAATGAGATCTGAACTGAAAATTAGAACTAAACTGAAAATGAGAACTAAGTGGGAAATGTGATCTAAAATAAAAATTAAATCTAAACTGAAAAAAATCTAAGCTGAAAATAAAATCTAAACTGAAATTGAGATCTAAATTGCAAATGAGATCTAAACTGAACTTGAGATCTAAAATGAAATTGAGATCTGAACTAAAATGAAATCTAAACAGAAAATGAAATCTAAATTCAAAATGAGACCTAAACTAAAAATTAGATCAAAACCGAAACTGAGCTCTGAACTGAAGCTGAGCTCTGAACTGAAGCTGAGCTCTGAACTGAATTTCTTGGGAGTTTCTTTGGGGAATGTCGCTGTCACAGCTGATTGTTTTTTCCTGCTCGGGGTTTCCAAGCCCAAATCTCCTCGTGGTGCTCCCGATCCCAAGAGCTCTCCCCAAACCCCCCAGTTCTGGTTTTATCCCTGGTTTTGGTCCCGTTCCCTCTGCTCTGGGATCCTCTGGAATAAAACTGCAGGACCTGTGCCAAGAAGGAGCGGCTCCCGAGGGTTTTTGTCCTGCCTTTGGGGTTTTTGTCCTGCCTTTGGGGCTTTTGTCCTGGATTTGGGGTTTTTGTCCTGGGTTCGGGGGTTTTATCCCACGTTTGGGGGTTTTATCCCAAGTTTGGGGGTTTTATGTGGGGTTTGGGGTTTTTATCCTGGGTTTGGGTGTTTTATACTGGAGTTGGGGGGGTTTTGTCATGGGTTTGGGGTTTTTGTCGCAGGTTTGGTGGTTTTTTATCATGGGTTTGGGGCTTTTATCCTGCCTTTAGGGTTTTTATCCTGTGCTTGGGGGTTTTATCCCAGGATTGAGGTTTTTTATCTTGGGTTTGGGGTTTTATCTTGGGTTTGGGGGTTTTATCCCAGGTTTGGGGGTTTTATCCCAGTTTTGGGGGTTTTACCCTGGGTTTGGGGGTTTTGTCCCTGGTTTGGGGTTTTTATAATGGGTTTGGGGGTTTTATCCTGGTTTTAGGGTTTTTTATCAGGGGGTTGGTGGTTTTATCTTGGGTTTGGGGGTTTTTGTCCCAGGGTTGGTGGTTTTATCCTGGGTTTGGGGTTTTTATCCCAGCTTTGGGGTTCTTTCCATGCCTGTTTCTGCTGTGAGTGACCCCGAGTGTCCCAGCAGCACAAAAAACTGAGACACAACCCCCTGGAGTGAGGTTTGAGTGAGGAATCACTCCAAAATTGTCGTCTATCTCTATTTTTAGGTGCTCAGCACCCAATCCTGCCCCATCCCTCCTCCGGACAGGCAAAAATCATCCCTGAGCACTCCTGATCCCATTTCCAGATGATTATTCCCCAAAAGTTGGAATTTCTAAGTGAAATTCTTCCCTTATCACCCCCAAACCCCACAATTTCAGCACCATCCACAGTTTTGGAAGCCTCATCCTGCTTATTTCTGCTTCTCCTTTCCACAGTCCTGGAATCCCAATCAGGGGCAGATTTGGGGTTTTTTTAGGACCATAAATACAGGGATTGGTCCTGGGAATTTTCACTGTGGGTGTTCCCCCTCGGAGGGTGGGGAGGGACTGGCCTTGGTCCCAGCTGTCCCCACACTCCTTCCCTCCCTCCTGCTGCTTTTCCCAGATGGAAAATTAGCCCCAGTCCCTGCCTTATTCCCAGTTTAGGTTCTAATGAAAAAAAAATCACCCAAAAAGCCCCAAACAGGAATTAAATGGGGAAATGGAGCTGGGAATGGAGCCCAGCCCAGCTCTGCAGGCCCTGATCCCACCACTGGGGTGGGAACGCTCCTCTCCAGGGGGATGGTTTGTCCCAGGACACCTCGGCCCCACAGCCAGGCTGGATTTGGGATTTCCTGCTGGAAAATCCTACTGAGCATCCCCTGCTCCCTAATCCAGCTGCACCCCAAATTTGGCTGCCAAACAGCAAAGTGCAGGTGGGATCCTGCAAAAAAACTTCTGGGATGAGCCTGGCTGGAGCAGGGGTGAGGCCGCAGCCCCAAATCCATCCCAGCTCTGCCGGGAGAAACCCCGTGGCTGCCTCAGCCCTGCCCTCCCTCCTCCCCTCCCACCCCAAGGGGGTTTTATGGACATAAATCACACTTCCAGCCCCTCTTCCCTTTCTTTTCCAAGCACAAAGCAGCAGGACAAACAAAAAAGGGGCTGAGCTGTTTGATAAGGAAATCCTTGGGGAGTGTGAGGGCATCAATCATTCCCAGGGGATAAACATCCCCTTGATGAATGGGGACTGGGAAAATCCCACACCTGACTCCAGAGCAGGGGGTTCCACCAGCCCTGAGGAAGCAGAATTCCTGTTTGTGCCCAAGTGGGAAGGGAAAATGTCCTTTAAATCCCCCGTGATCCATCAGGATTATCCCGGGGCTGGTGCTGACACAACGCTGCCCTGCTCGGGGCCAAATCATTTCTTTAAAGGATAAAAAAACTCCCGAGAAAACACAAGAGGGAGGGAGGAGGCTGCCTGTGGATAATGGAACTGCTGAGCAACATTTGCATGCCCCAAGCACATTCCTGGCAGAATTCCAGGGACTGCAGCCAAGGAAAGCCTCGGCCGAGGGTTTGCAGAGCGCTGGGAACGGGGTTGGGGATGGAGCTGGAGAGGGGAGGGCAAGGACACCCCGGGGGCTGCAGCAGGGGATCCTGCAGGGGAGAGGGGAGAGCTCTTGGGAATGGGAATGGATCCTTTGGGATGTGGGGATCCTCCAGGGGAGAGGGGAAAGATCCTGGGAATGGGAATGGATCCTTGGGATCCTGCAGGGGAGAGGGGAAAGCTCCTGGGAATGGGAATGGATCCTCTGGGACAAGGGGATCCTGCAGGGGAGAGGGGAAAGCTCCTGGGAATGGAAATGGATCCTTGGGATCCTGCAGGGGAGAGGGGAGAGCTCCTGGGAATGGGAATGGGAATGGGAATGGGAATGGGAATGGGAATGGGAATGGGAATGGATCCTTGGGGATCCTGCAGGGGAGAGGGGAAAGCTCCTGGGAATGGGAATGGATCCTTGGGGATCCTCCAGGGGAGAGGGGAAAGCTCCTGGGAATGGATCCTTTGGGACATGGGGATGTTCTCCCAGGAGAGCAGGAAAGGTTTTGGGAATGAGAATGGATCCTTTGGGATGTGGAGATGTTTCCCAGGAGAGCAGGAAAGCTCTCAGGGGTGAGGATGGATCCTCTGGGATGTGGGGATGTTTCCCAAGAGAAAGGGAAGCTGAGCCGTGAGGACACCCCAGCTCTGGAGGTGTCCAAAGGCTGGAGGAGCCCCCAGGGACAGGGGAAAGTGTCCCATGGAACAGCAGAAAAGCTCTCAGCAATGGGAATGGATCCTTTGGGATGTGGGGATCCTCCAGGAAAAGAGCAGGAAAGCATTTGGGAATGGGAATGGATCCCATTCTGGGATGTGGGGATGTTTCCCAGGAGAAAGGGAAGCTGAGCCGTGAGGACACCCCAGCCCTGGAGGTGTCCAAAGGCTGGAGGAGCCCCCAGGGACAGGGGAAAGTGTCCCATGGGAATGGGATGAGCTTTAGGGTCTCTCCAACCCAACCCAATCCATGATTCCACAAGGATTTTGAGCTCTTCAAATCCCTCAAGGATTTTCAGTGTTGAATATTCCCATCGTGGGTGCTCCTGTTATCCCTGTTATCCATGGAAACTCCTCATGGATCCACCTGCTGCTTCCTCCACCCTTGGAAGCAGCAGTGCCAAAGGAATTCAGGGGAGAAGGGGAAAATCCAAGTGGCGCAACCATCCAGGCAGATTTCTACCAAAAAAAGGGAAAAAAGAAAAAAAAAAAAAAGGCTTGGAGAGGTGGAAAATGCAGCTTTGGGGATTGGCATTCCCTTGGGAAATTCCTGCAAAAGATCCAAAGTGAATTCCTCCTCTTCTGACACAGCCTGGGCACCTCAATTCCCAAAAAAAAAAAAAACCCCAAAAACCAGTCAAAAGCAGGGAGAAATCCCAGGAAAAATCCCTGGGAGAGCTTCCAAAGCCAGCAGGAATTTGTGGTGGCTGCTCCCAAGAGGGAAAGTTGGGAGATAAGAAAAGGATTTTTATGGGAAAAGGAGTTTGGAGCAAAGCGTGGCTGGGTTTGTGTGGGAATGCTCGGAGCTTGGAGCCAAAAGGAGCAGAGGGAAGGATCTGGGGGATGGATTTGGGATTTTTGTTATCCCTTATCCCAAAATGGGAAAGGGAGGGATAAAAGGGGTCCCCTCCCTGCAGGGACCCGGGAATCCTCTGGGAATGGGGACAGGGAGGGTGGAAATGAAGGAAAAGGGACAGAAATCAAAGAAAAGGGTGGAAATGAAGGAAAATATGTGGAAAGCAAGGAAAGGAATGGAAATTAAGGAAAAGAGGTGGAAATCAAGGGAAAGGGACAGAAATCAAGGGAAAGGGACAGAAATCAAAGGAAAGGTGTGGAAATCAAAGACAAAGAGTGGAAATCAAGGAAAAGGCATAGAAATCAAGGAAGAAGGGTGAAAATGATGGAAAGGGGGTGGAAATGAAGGAAAAGGGACAGAAATCAAGAAAGGGTGGAAATGATGGAAAAGGAGTGGGAATAAAGGAAAAGGGGTGGGAATCAAGGATGGGACCCAGGTCCCAGCTCTGCCTCCCACCAAAAATCCCCCTGAGGAGCCAGGAGTGTTTTCCAGCTGGATCCCAAACACTCCCTCTGTGCTGGGGATTTCACCATCCAAGCATTGCGGTAGAAATTCCCATTTTTTGCCTTTGGACCCCCCCTGGGCCCCCTTTGCCAGGCAGAGCCAATCCCTGGGATGATCCCGGGGGAGCTGGGCGCTCCCTCGGCCCCGGGAGCTGCCAGGGACAGCAAGGACACGGGGGACACTCCCGGGATTGTCCCACTGGATGCCGCTGCAGCGCGGGAGGATCCTCCCCCTTCTGTTCCCACCGAGGGCTTTTCCCAGCGCTCATTCCAGGATTTCCAAGAGGCACCAGCAACGCAGAATTCCCAGGAATTTGGTCCCACAGCCGGGATTTCCTGCTGGATTAGCCCTGCCAGGATAATCCCGCTGAGAATCCCTCTGCTCCCTAATCCGGCTGCATCCCAAATTTTGCTGCCAGACAGCAAAGTGCAGGTGGGCACTTGGGTTTTGGGTGTCCCTAAAACCTCATCCAGGGGTTTTTGGGACAGACAGATTTCCAAAAAAAAAAAGTGATAAAACTTCAGAGCAAGGTCCAAACATGCCCTCCAGCCCTGGCTTCCCACACAGGCACGGGTTTTTGGGACAGACAGATTTCAAAAAAGAAAAAAAAGTGATAAAACTTCAGAGCAAGGTCCAAACATGCCCTCCAGCCCTGGCTTCCCACACAGAGATTCCAGAGGGATATTCCCACATTTTCCAGCACAGTTTGGTTTGCCAGGGAAGAGTTTGAATATCCCAGAATTCCTGAGGCTGCAGCAGGATCTCAAAGGAGGAGAAAGGGAAAGGGATCCTGTTCCGGGAATGGGATTCTGTCCTGGGAATGAGATCCTGCCATGGGAATGGGATCCAGTCCTGGGAATGGGATCCTGTCCTGGGAATGGGATCCAGTCCTGGGAATGGGGTCCTGTCCTGGGAATGGGGTCCTGTCCTGGGAGTGGGATCCAGTCCTGGGAGTGGGATCCTGTCCTGGGAATGGGATCCTGTCCTGGGAATGGGATCCTGTCCTGGGAATGGGATCCTGTCCTGGGAATGGGATCCTGTCCTGGGAATGGGATCCTGTCCTGGGAATGGGATCCTGTCCTGGGAATGGGATCCTGTCCTGGGAATGGGATCCTGTCCTGGGAATGGGATCCTGTCCTGGGAATGGGATCCTGTCCTGGGAATGGGATCCTGTCCTGGGAATGGGATCCTGCCATGGGAATGGGATCCAGTCCTGAGAATGGGATCCTGTCCTGGGAATGGGATCCTGTCCTGGGAATGAGATCCAGTCCTGGGAATCGGATCCTGTCTGGAAATAGGACCCTCTCTGCATAAAAGGATCCTTTACTGGGAAAGGGATCTTTTCTTGGGAAAGGGATCTAGTCCTAGGAACGGGATCCTGCCCTGCTAGTGGGATCCTGTCTAGAGAAAGGGATCCTCTCTGGAGAATGGGATCCTTTCCTGGGAATGGGATCCTCTCCAGGGAATTGCATCCGCTCCTGCAGAGCCCATGGTGCTGAAGGGGTAGAACCATTCCCAGATTCCCAGATTTCTCCTTCCACTCCTCAAGCCTGGAGCTCTTACAGGCATTATTTCATTTTCCCTCCTCTCCCCCTCTTGTTTCCCTCCAGACCCGCAGGAGAAGCAGCCCTTGGGAATTCTGTCCCACTCACACCTTCCCTCAGGGAATCCCACGGCTCCAAGGAGCTGCTGAGGTCTCTGGGATGAACAAATCCCATAAAAACCCTTCCAAGGATATTTACCCATGGATTTGTCGTGGTTCAAATGTCCCATTAGCTCCCAGGACCCGGCCCCGAGGGGACAGCGGTGTCACCAAGAGCCACCAAGTGCCACAGCCGGGCTGGCACCTCCAGCAGGAGCAGAGCGCCATGAGTGCAGGATCCCAGTAAGGGATCCCATTCCCAGAATAGGATCCCATTCCCGAGAAAGGGTTGCTTTCTCCAGAGAGGGTTCAATTCCCATGGCTGGATCCCATTCCCAGTAAAGGATCCCATTCCCAGGACAGGATCCCATTCCCATGACAGGATCCCATTCCCACAGCTGGATCCCATTCCCAGGACAGGATCCCACTCCTATGACAGGACAGGATCCCATTGACATAATCCATTCCCATGGCAGGACCCCATTCCCAGGACTGGATCCCATTCTCAGGACATGATCCCATTCCCAGGACAGAATCCCATTCCCAGTAAAGGATCCCATTCCCAGGACAGGATCCCATTCCCATGATAATGGAACTTTGGGATGACATGATCCCATTCCCAGGACAGGATCCCGCTCCCAGGGAGGGCAGGAACCTTCCAGGGCCATTTGCAGGGTCCCTTTTCCCTCCCCAGGCTGCTCCGCTCCATCCTGGGACACTCCAGGGCCGGAGCAGCCCCGAATTCCCGGGTGATCCCAGGCCCGGGCGCTGCCCTTGGGTTAATCCAGGATCTGGGCTGGGTTTGTGTCGGTTTTTGTTCGCCCCATCCGATCTTAATCTCGGCTTCTGCTCAAATATTGCTGCTCTTTCAGGGCTAATGAGCACGAACACAAACATCTCACCTTTTCCACTCCCCTCTTCCCTCTCCCTGTTTGTCTTGGAGGGCTCCAGGAGGGAAGAGTTTTCCGGCCACTCCTTCCCCTCCCTGCCCGGCCGATTCTGCCACACTCGGCCACAAAGGGAATAAAAACATTTCTGTTTGGCCACGGGATTTAATTCCTTTGAACGGCTCTGGCAGCAGGGAAAGTGTTTTCCGCAGGGCTCTGCAGGTGTAAAACGGCTCTGGAGCGGGGCCAGAAATTCTGAGCTGAAATTCCTGATTTTGGCCCAGCCTGTGACCCCAGATCCTTCATTTTTCCTCAGTCTGTGACCTCAGATCCTTGATTTTATCCTGGTCTGGATGGAAAATCCTTAATTTTAGTCTGGTCTGTGACCCCAAATTCTTGATTTAGCCTGGTCTGTGACCCCAGATCCTTGGTTTTAACCTGGTTTGTGACCCCAAATCTTTGATTTCAGCCCAGTCTGTGAGCTCAAATCCTTGATTTTAGTCTGGTTTGTGACACCAAATCCTTGATTTTATCTTGGTTGGTGACACCAAATCCTTGATTTTACCTCAGTCTGTGACCCTAAATCCTTGATTTTAGCCTGGTCTGTGATGCAAAATCCTGGATTTTACCCCAGTCTGTGCCCCCAAATCCTTGATTTTAGCCCAGTCTCTGACCCAATTCTGCCACTTCATCTGCCACAAATGCACAGAGTTATTCAAGGAGGAATAGGGAATTTTGCAGTTCTTAATCTGCTTCTTGTTTGCTTTTTGCCTTGGCCAAATAAAATAATTTTTTTAAGTGTTTTCTTCACAGCTTACCAATGTGGGATCCGGGTGGGAAATGCTGCTGCAGTTGTGTCACTGGATCTCCAGGAAATAAAAATATCCTGGTGGAATTCCAGCCTTAATATTGTCAATTTTGGGCTTTTTTGTCCCAGAATTCAGCAGCTCCAACCCCCTCAGAGCATCCCCATCTTTGCCCCACTCAGCTCCTGCTTTGTTTCCCACCTCAATAATCCCATTTTTGGCTGGGAAGAGGAAAACCAGGATTTCCTCTTGTTTTCTTTTCCACCTGCTCTGAGGTTTGCCAAACAAAAATCAATTTCTCATCGCCTGCAGGAAGCTGAACCTTCCAAAAACTCCTGGGAGCTGCAGCTCCCCAGCCCAGCGGATCCATCCAACCCATCCATCACCTTTATTTAAATTTTTATTATGGTTTTATTTGCTTTCAGCAAGGTTTGGAGCAGGTGGCAAGAGGAAAGTGCAGATTGATGCTTCCAGGAGAGGAGCGGAGAAACCGTGGATAAATAGTGGATAAATGTTGGATAAATAGGGAATAATCTCTCTTTCAGCAGCTCCAAAGGGGCTGAGGAGGGTGAGGTGCCACGGAGAGCCAGGAAAAAACTCCAGAAAAATCTTGGAGGGAGAAGGAAATATTGGGCATTTCCTGGAGAATTTGTTGGGTGGGAGCAGGGAAAAAATGGGGCAAAGGAAATGAGGAAATGGGTGGGAATTCAGATTTTGGTGGTCCAAAGAAATTCTCCTTCCAAATCCTGGGAGTTGCAGGCTCTGGGCAAGGATCTTCTGAGCCTGGGCTTGAGGAGAGGAATCTCCAAGAATTCCCAGATTCCTGCTCCAGGATTTTGGCCCTAACCTTTTCTCAGTAATTGATGGAAAAACCCCAATATTTCCATCGTGCTGCGGCTTTGATTAATCCCTGGAGGTTTTGCTGCTGGATTTTGTGGTGACCGTGGCCAGCTCCCCATGGAATTCCTGAGCTGGGATGGGAATGGTTGGAACACCCCTGGATATGGGGCCTCTTGGTGCTCATTTCACCCCAGATATCCCAATTTTGGGAATATCAGGGAACTGAGCCCCCGGGGTGGCTTTTTATGGGAATTTGGGGAATTCCTGGGAACCTGCTGCAGGAGCAGGAAATGATTGGTGTCAATTTATCCCCATTCCCTCCTTTTTTTTTTAATGGAACTTTGGGATTTCCTGGGAACTTGCTGCAGGAGCAGAGCAGGATTGGTGCAGGTGATCCCCATTCCCTCCTTTTTAAGGGATACAACCTGCAATGAAGGAACATTTGAGGGGAAAATTGGATGGGGGCGGCTGCTCGCTGGGGAATGATGCAGATTTCCATATTAAACCAGGAATATTTGGGGAAAAACTTCTGGAACTTGTCTGGGAAACTCCCTGCCTTGCACCCCACAGCCACCAGCTCCCAGGAATGCCAGCAGCGCTTGTCCTGGTTTGAAAGGACAGGTGTCTGCTGAGGAAGGCAGGAGCCTCCCCTGGGATGGAAAATGCAAACCCCCTCCCTAGAGACAGGAACAGAAAGCACAGCCCCATTTCCAACCTACGGCAGCACTCCAGGCCGGCTCCAGGGAAGCTGGAGAAGGATTGACCTGGTCTGGCTGCTCCAAAGGGTCCCACGTTCTCCCTGCTCTGGGAAAACATCTGCCCTATTCCAGGGGCACATCTGGAGTTTCCTGCCACCTTTGGAACCCCATCCTTGCTCCCAGCACAGGGATTGAGCTCCATTTTGCCCTCATCCCAGCGGTGATTCCATGGGGATGGTGTTTGGGAAATTTCCTGCAGGGGAAATTCTTCTGGAGTCGCGCATTTCTCTGGAAATTCCCCACGGGCGTGGCCGATCCCCATGGGAAAGCCGCTCCCGCTGAGAATGCTCTCCCGGGAGGGTTCAGCCAGAGCTTTTTCCTTTTTCCCAGTGTCCCGGGCAGCCCCCGGAGCGAGCGGCTGCTCCCGCCTGGCTCTGCCTGCCCAGGTCCCGGTGTTGCCCACGGGATGGACTCTGGGAAAGGATCCGGGAGGATTTCCAGAGGGGCCGGATGCCCGATTCAGCCCTTCGGCTCCACGGGATCTGGACTGGATCCCTTTCCCAGGAAAGGATCTCTTTCCCTGGATTGGATCTCATTCCCAGGACTGTTTCCTTTTCCCAGGATTTGGTCCCTTTCCTTGGACTGGATCAATTTTCCAAGGTTTGGTTCCTTTCCCAGGCCTGGATCCCCTTTCCAGTAAAGGATCCCATTCCCAGGACAGGATCCCTTTCCCAGGAGAGGATCCCATTCCCAGGAGAGGATTCCATTCCAGGATAGGATCCCTTTCCCAGGACTGGATCCCATTCTCAGGATTTTGTCCCTTTCCCAGGACTGGATCCCATTCCCAGGGAGCTCTTGCACAGACCAAAAATCCCAAATTTGGACAAAACCACCCCAAAAACCCCAAAGGAGGTGAGGGATCCCTGCTGCCCCTATACCAGCTGTAGGAACATCCACGGCACAGAACGAGCTGCTCAGGGCTCCAGAGATCCCTGGGAAAACCAGGAATTTCCCACTTGGAGCTGAAACACTCATTCCACGGTGGATAATTAATAATTTCAATATTTTGGTGAAGATTCCCAATTTTTTTTCCTTTTAGATCCAATCTCCTTGGCCTCAGGGAGAGCTGATCCCTCTGAACCTGATGCTCAGATTCCAAGGAATTCAACTCCCAGGGAATTCTTCCCCACTCAGCACCAGCACCAGACAGAAACCTCCCCAATACATGGAATTTTCCCCATTTTTATTCCAGAAGAAGGGAAAATCTAAAGCTGCTCCACATTTCCTGGGATTTTCCTTCAAATCCTGCAGGAAATTTAAGAGAAACCTCACCAAAGAGCAGCTGCCTCCCCGCATGCTTATTCCAAGGGAGGGAAATTCCCAATTATTTGGGAATTCGGGAATATTTGCTGCCGCAGGAGCCGCAGTTCGTGAGTTTGGGTTGGAAATTCCCGGCCAGGAGAGATCAAAAACTCTCCAGCGGCCCCTAGAGGAGCGTGAGCCCCAGGAGGAGCTGCCAGGCTGCAAAACTCCTCCCAAAATGGATTTTCGCCCTCCCAGAAGGATTTTCCTCCTCCCAAAATGGATTTTCCTCCTCCCAGGATAGATTTTCCCCCTCCCAGAAGGCTTTCCCTTTTCCCAGAAGGATTTCCCTCCTCCCAGGATGGATTTTCCTCCTTGCAGAAGGATTTTCCTTCTCCCAGAATGGATTTTTCCTCCCCCTGAAATAGATTTTCCTCCACTCAGAAGGATTTTCCCCCTCCCGGAATGATTTCCCTTCTCCCAGAAAGATTTTCCTCCTCCCAGGATGGATTTTCCCCCTCCCAGAAGGATTTTTCTCCCCCCAAAACGGATTTTCCCCCTCCCAAACAGATTTTCCTTCTTCCAGGATGAATTTTCCTCCCCCCAGAATGGATTTTCCTCCTCCCAGAACGGATTTTCCTCCTCCTAGAAAGAATTTTCCCCCTCCCAGGAAGGATTTCCCTTTTCCCAGAAAGATTTTCCTTCTTCCACAATGTATTTTCCTCACCTAAGAAAGGCTTTTCCTCCTCCCAGGATTCCCCTCCTCCCAGGATGGATTTTCGTCCTCTTGAAATAGATTTTCCTCCTGCCAGAAGGATTTCCCCCCTCCCAAAATGGATTTTCCTTTTTTTCAGAATGGATTTTCCTCCCCCAGAACGGATTTTCTTCCTCCAAGAAAAAAATTGTCCCCTCTCAGAAGGATTTCCCTCCTCCCAGGATGGATTTTCCTCCTTGCAGAAGGATTTTCCTTCTCCCAGAATGGATTTTTCCTCCCCCTGAAGTAGATTTTCCTCCACTCAGAAGGATTTTCCCCCTCCCGGAATGATTTCCCTTCTCCCAGAAAGATTTTCCTCCTCCCAGGATGGATTTTCCCCCTCCCAGAAGGATTTTTCTCCCCCCAAAATGGATTTTCCCCCTCCCAAACAGATTTTCCTTCTTCCAGGATGAATTTTCCTCCCCCCAGAATGGATTTTCCTCCTCCCAGAACGGATTTTCCTCCTCCTAGAAAGAATTTTCCCCCTCCCAGGAAGGATTTCCCTTTTCCCAGAAAGATTTTCCTTCTTCCACAATGTATTTTCCTCACCTAAGAAAGGATTTTCCTCCTCCCAGGATTCCCCTCCTCCCAGGATGGATTTTCGTCCTCTTGAAATAGATTTTCCTCCTGCCAGGATTTCCGCCCTCCCAAAATGGATTTTCCTTTTTTCAGAATGGATTTTCCTCCCCCAGAACGGATTTTCTTCCTCCAAGAAAAAAATTGTCCCCTCTCAGAAGGATTTCCCTCCTCCCAGGATGGATTTCCCTCCTCCTGAACTGTATTTTCCTCCTCCCAGTACACGTTTTCCTCCACCCAGAAGGATTTTCCCCCTCCCAGGATGGACTTCCCTCCTCCCAACACACATTTTCTCCCTCCTGGTACAGACTTACCTCCTCCCAAGATAGATTTTTCATTTCCCAGAAAAGATTTTCCTCTCCCCAGCCTGAACTGTATCTTCCTCCTCCCAGTACAGGTTTTCCTCCACCCAGAAGGATTTTCTTCCTCCCAGAAAGATTTCCCCCTCCCAGGATGGACTTCCCTCCTCCCAATACACATTTTCTCCCTCCCAGTACAGACTTACCTCCTCCCAAGATAGATTTTTCTTTTCCCAGAAAAGATTTTCCTCTCCCCAGAAAGATTTTTCCCCTCCCAGGACGAATTTCCCCCTCCCAGTAGAGATTTTCCTCCCCAGGATGGATTTTTCTTTTCCCAGGGAGGATTTCCTCCCTCCCTGGATGAATTTCCTCCTCCCAGTACAGATTTTCCTCCCCAGGATGGATTTTTCTTTTCCCAGGGAGGATTTCCTCCCTCCCTGGATGAATTTCCTCCTCCCAGTACAGATTTTCCTCCCCAGGATGGATTTTTCTTTTCCCAAGGAGGATTTTTCCCCTCCCAGGATGAATTTTCCCCCTCCCAGAACAGATTTTCCCCATCCCATTACAGATTTTCTCCCTCCCAGTAGAGATTTTCCTCCCCCAGGATGGATTTTTCTTTTCCCAGGGAGGATTTCCCCCCTCCCTGGATGAATTTCCTCCTCCCAGTACAGATTTTCCTCTCCCCAGGACGGATTTTTCTTTTCCCAGAAAGGATTTTCCTCTCCCCAGAAATATTTTCCCCCTCCCAGTACAGATTTTCTCCCTCCCAGTACAGATTTTCCTCCCCAGGATGGATTTTTCTTTTCCCAGAAAGGATTTTTCTCCCCCCCAGAACGGATTTTCCCCCACCCAGGATGAATTTCCCTCTCCCAGTACAGATTTTCCTCCCCCAGGATGGATTTTTCTTTTCCCGGGGAGGATTTTCCTCCTCCCAGTACAACTTTCTCCCTCCCAGTACGGATTTCCTCGCGAGGAGCTCAGGCATCGCTAGAAGGCACCATTCCCTCAGGGATGAGCCAGCCCCGCCCTCATTCCCAAGGAAAAACCACCACCAACTCCAAAAGGACAAAACACAAAACAAATCAGGATTTTTTATTTCCTCGAGCTCCAGTGACACAACTGTAGCAGCATTTCAGACCCGGATCCTGCATTGGTAAACACTGAAGAAAACAAATTTTTTTAAATATTTATTTTTTAAATTTTATTTTATTTTTGCCAAGGCACAAGGACAAAACAAATCAGGATTTTTTATTTCCTCCAGCTCCAGTGACACAACTGTAGCAGCATTTCAGACCCGGATCCTGCATTGGTAAACACTGAAGAAAACAAATTTTTTTTAAATATTTATTTTTTTAATTTTATTTTATTTTTGCCAAGGCAAAAAATCCAAAGGAAAAAAAAAAAGGATTGAGAACTGGGAAAGTTCCTCATCCTCCCTTAAAGAACTTTGTGCGTTTGCGGCGGAATCGGGTCAGAGACTGGGCTAAAATCAAGGATTTCAGCTCAGAATTGCAGCACAACTTCCAAAGGCAAACTTGGCAGGGATTTCGGGGATGGGGAAGGGGATTTGGGAAGGGATTTTCCCAGCAGATCCAGCACCAGCAGCTGGAAAATTGGAAATATTCCTGCTGCAGGTGAGACTCAGGAATGATGAGAACTGGGCTGGTTTTGTTGGGATCCAAGTGGATTTTCCTCCTCCCAGAAGGATTTTCCTTTTCCCAAAATGGATTTTCCTTTTCCCAGAATGGATTTTCCTCCTTCCAAAAGGGATTTTCCATTCCCAAAAGGGATTTTCCATTTCCCAGAATGGATTTTCCTCCTCCCAAAAGGGATTTTCCTTTCCCCAGAATGGATTTTCCTCCTTCCAAAAGGGATTTTCCTTTTCCCAGAATGGATTTTCCTCCTTCCAAAAGGGATTTTCCATTCCCAAAAGGGATTTTCCATTTCCCAGAATGGATTTTCCTCCTCCCAGAATCGATTTTCCTTTTCCCAGAATAGATTTTCCTTTTCCCAGAATGGATTTTCCTCCTTCCAGAATCGATTTTCCTTTTCCCAGAATAGATTTTCCTTTTCCCAGAATGGATTTTCCTCCTCCCAAAAGGGATTTTCCTGGATTTTCCTCCTCCCAGAAGGATTTTCCTTTTCCCAAAATGGATTTTCCATTTCCCAGAATGGATTTTCCTCCTCCCAAAAGGGATTTTCCATTTCCCAGAATGGATTTTCCTCCTTCCAAAAGGGATTTTCCTTTCCCCAGAATGGATTTTCCTCCTTCCAAAAGGGATTTCCCTTTTCCCAGAAGGAATTTCCCTTTTCCCAGAAGGATTTGCCCACTCCAGCCTGAGGAGGGGCGAATTCCCAACGGATCTTGGCTGATCATTTTTGCTCCCAAACCCCTTCCCCACATCCCATATCCAGCATTTTTGTGTCCCTACTCCCAGGTTACTCCAAGGAGGAGCTGAGCTTCTCCCAAGGCAGAAATATCCAAGGAGCATCCCTGAGAAGAGGAGGATGGAGCAGGAATTGCAGAGGCTGCACCAAAAGCTGCAATCACCCACATTATCCCACATTTCAGCATTGAATTCCCCAAATTCCATCTCCATGGGAATTTTCCTGGCTGTTCTGGCTCTGGGAGTGACTCTCCAGTTTCTCAAGGAAAAATCTCAGCCCTGAGACCTCCAGTCCCACCAAATCCAGGAGAATCCAGTGGGATTGTCCCACTTTAAGGCACAGGGAGCCTTTGGTGGAGGGATTTATTCAGGTTAAGACACAAAAAAAGGCACAAAAAGCTCATTTCACACCGGGATCGCTCCCACAAGGCACACGTGGCACTCCCACGAGGGGATCCTGCATTTTCCAGCTCCAAAATTGTGGGAAAAGGATGAGATCTGCTGAGGGTCACCCGAAAAACCAGACCTGGCTGATGGGACAGCTCCAGGGCCACATTCCAGCCCCAGAGATGCCAAGGGACATCCCTGGAACTGCATCCCAAAAATCCCTCCCTGGCTGCTGATCTCCCACAGGAGCAGCTGAAGATGGAATTTGGGTTGGGAAGGGCAATTCCCATTGGGACATGGAGCCTGGAACTGGAATTGGCACATCCAGGTTCCCAAAATCCCTCCTGATCTCCCAAAGGAGCAGCTGAAGGATGGAATTTGGGTTGGGAAGGATGGAATTGATCCCTGGATTCAAATGGGAAATGGAGCCTGGAACTGGAATTGGCACATCCAGGTTCCCAAAATCCCTCCTGATCTCCCAAAGGAGCAGCTGAAGGATGGAATTTGGTTTGGAAAAGCCATTCCCAAATGGGAAATGGACCCTGTTTCTCAAATTTGCACATCCAGGATCCCAAAAATCCCTCCTGATCTCCCAAAGGAGCAGCTGAAGGATGGAATTTGGTTTGGAAAAGTCATTCCCAAATGGGAAATGGACCTTGATACTCAAATTTGCACATCCAGGATCCCAAAATCCCTCCTGATCTCCCGAGGGAGCAGCTGAAGGATGGAATTTGGTTTGGGAAGAGCCATTCCCAAAAGGGTAATGGAGCCTGGAATTTGAAGTGGCACAACCAGGTTCCCAAAATCCCTCCTGATCTCCCGAGGGAGCAGCTGAAGGATGGAATTTGGTTTGGGAAGAGCCATTCCCAAAAGGGTAATGGAGCCTGGAATTTGAATTGGCACATCCAGGTTCCCAAAATCCCTCCTGATCTCCCAAGAGAGCAGCTGGAATGATGGATTTTGGTTTGGGAAGGGCCATTCCCAAATAGGAAATGGACCCTAGAACTTGAATTGGCACATCCAGCATCCCAAAAATCCCTCGGGATCTCCCACAGGAGCAGCTGAGGATGGAATTTGGTTTGGAAAACCATTCCCAGCTGGAGCAGGGAGGCTTCCACCCTTCCCACTCAACATTCCAAGCAGGAAAACCAATCCCAGGGAATGAGGAGCTTCTCCAGGTGGGGATTTCCCCCTCCAGGTGGGGTTTTTGTCCCTCCAGGTCGGTTTTTGTCCCTCCTGGACAGGGATGAGCAGCAGTGAGGGCTGGGAGGAGCCTTTGGAGCTGCACTGGGATTTTCCCAAGGATTTGGGGCTGGTTTGGAGCTGCCAGGGGCTCTGTAAACAGCAGCTCCAGGATCTCCCTGTCCTGGGAGCAGAGCAGCTCCAGGCTCCCCCTGGGATCCCAGGAGAGCTCCTGGAATGGGATCAGGGCTCCAGAGAGGAAAAAGTAGGAACAAACTCTGCCAGGATGAAGGCTGGTCAGCTGTCCCACCCCGTAAGAATGTACCTTTAGCAAGTTTAAATTGTAAAAGAATAACATTGGTTAAAAATCTACATCTTCAAGAGTTGTAAAAAAATGGAATTGAGATTTCCCCCTCTCCCCCACAAAGGGATTTTGGGATGCCCCACGTGTTCCCAAAGTGGTGTCCCCATTCCTTGTCCCCTCAAGGGGCTTCCAAGTACCTTGACACCCAGAGGAGAAGCTGGGTAATTAAAGCCAATCTGGCCATAAAATCAGTGATTTGGGGTCTTCCTTACCAGAGGGAAGAACTGAGCCCTTTTAAAACAGCTTTGCACCCAGCTGTAAAAGCATTTTAAAACCACCCAACTGCCTACATAGAAAAATAAAGGATAAACATTATCCAGCTATTTTATATTTATATAAAATTAACTTCTGTGCCAGGACATTTTTGTTTCTCTGCTGTAAAAATAAAAAAAAAATAAAAACAAAAAAAAATCAGCTTAGGTTGGATAACCTAAACCTTCAGCAAGGAGTAAACTCCATCTTCCATCTTATTTCCAGAAAAAGAGAAGCTTGCGATTTCACTGCTTCAAAATAAAGTTATTAAATAGATATATATTAATATCAAAGTCTGTATAAACTCTTCTTTTGTTGTTGTTTAAGGAAGGGAAAGAGGCACTCAGTGACCAGGAATCCCTGGGGACACTTGGTGACAGGGGGACACTGAGTGACCAGGAATCCCTGGGGAACACCACAGGAACCCCTGGGGACACTGAGTGACCAGGAATCTCTGAGGAACACCACAGGAACCCCTGGGGAGCACCATGGGAACCCCTGGGGACACTGAGTGACCAGGAACCCCTGGGGAGCACCATGGGAATCCCTGGCGACACTGAGTGACCAGGAATCCCCAGGGACACTTGGTGACAAGGCAACATGGAGTGACCAGGAATCCCTGAGGAGCACCACACAACTCCCTGGGGACACCCAGTGACCAGGAATCCTTGGGGACACCCAGTGACCAGGAATCACAGGGGACACTGAGTGACCGGGAATCCCTGGGGACACTTGGTGACAGGGGGACACTGAGTGACCAGGAATCTCCGAGGAACACCACAGGAACCCCTGGGGACACTGAGTGACCAGGAATCCCCAGGGACACTTGGTGACAAGGCAACATGGAGTGACCAGGAATCCCTGAGGAGCACCACACAACTCCCTGGGGACACCCAGTGACCAGGAATCCCTGGGGACACCCAGTGACCAGGAATCCCCAGGGATACTGAGTGACTGGGAATCCCTGGGGACATCCCGTGACTGGGAATCCTGGGGGAGCACCAGGAGAACCCCCAGGGACACCCAGTGACCAAGAATCCCCACAATCCCTGGGGACACCCAGTGACAGGGACACACTGAGTGACAGGGAATCCCTGGGGACACCCAGTGAGCAGGAATCCCCACAATCCCTGGGGACCCCCAGTGACAGGGACACACTGGGTGACAGGGAATCCCTGGGAAGCACCATGGGAAGCCCCAGGGACCAGGAATTCCTGGGACCCCTGGGGCACTCAGTGACCAAGAATCCCCACAATCCCTGGGGACCCCCAGTGACAGGGACACACTGGGTGACAGGGAATCCCTGGGAAGCACCATGGGAATCCCCAGGGACACTCAGTGACCAGGAATTCCTGGGACCCCTGGGGCACTCAGTGACAGGGAGACACTCGGTAACAGGGATCCCCAGAACCACTGGGGACACCCAGTGACCAGGAATCCCTGGGGACACTCAGTGACAGGGGGACACAGTGACCAGGAATCCCTGGGGCACTCAGTGACCAAGAATCCCCAGAATCCCTGGGGGCACTCAATGACAGGGACACACTCAGTGACAGGGATCCCTGGGACACTCAGTGACAAGGACACACTCAGTGACAGGGATCCCTGGAACCCCGGGGCACTCAGTGACCGAGCACCACGGGAATCTCAGGCAGGGAGACGTGGAGATGTGAAGGCAGCAGAATTGCAGCTGGGCTGCAGGAGGAGCCCCAGGGGACTCCCGCTCCCGTCTCACGAGGACGGTTTCTTCTCCAGCGCGTGCTTGGTCAGGAAGTACTTGAAGAACTCATACACGGACCAGGAGATGGCCGTGGAGGGCATCTGGTAAATGACGCGAGCCTGGACGCCTTTGAAGAAGCCGGGCAGCCCTCCCAGCTGGTAAACGGTGCTGAAGGCGTTGGCCATGCCCGACAGGTGCCCCCTGATCTTGAGGGAGCTCAGGGCCGTGTTCTCCTGCGTGTTCAGCAGCGTCTTGCACACGTCCAGGGGCGTGGTGGCGGCGGCGGCCACGGCCCCGGCCACGGCGCCGGCCACGATGTGGGACTGGGGCTGGTACTGGCGGTGGGGGTTCAGGTGCTCCTGCATCAGCTCGTAGGTGATGAAGTGGATGGCCTGGAAGGGCACGTTCATGGTCAGCTGCGTGGTGTAGCTGCGGTAGAAGGCTCCAAAGCCCTCAGTCCTCTGCACCGTCCGCACGCAGCTCAGCACCGACGTGTACGGGGAGTTGAACATCTGCAGCCGCTGCTTCACCACTGCTCGGGGACAGCGTGGGGACAGGGACACGCTCAGCGCGGGGCCGGGCCTGGCTGGCACAGCCCCGAGCTCCCCCACCCAAACCAAACCCCCTGAGCACCCCCAGAATTCAGGACAGCGTGGGGACAGGGACACACTCAGCGCGGGGTCAGGCCTGGCTGGCACAGCCCCGAGCTCCCCTTCCCCACCCAAACCCCCTGAGCACCCCCAGAGCTCAGGACAGGAATGGGGACAGGGACACACTCAGCTGTGGGGTCAGGCCTGACAGCCCCCAGAGTGACCCCAGGCCCAGCCCTGATCTCCCCTTCCCCACCCAAACTGATCCCCCTGAGGTGCCCAGTGCCCCCAGAGCTCAGCACAGTGAGGGGACAGCTCAGAGCTCACTTCCTAATGAACCCCTCTCCTCAGGGTTAATTAATGACTCTTTAGTTCTAATGAACTCCTCAGGGTTAATTAATGACCCACCAGTTCTAATGAGCCCCTCTCCTCAGGGTTAATTAACGACCCTCAGCTCTCCCCATTAAGGCAGGCTGCTCAGCACCCTCGGTGGGGACGCACAAACAGCCAGCAGCCATGAGGGCAGGAGGTGAAGCCACACCTGAGCATCACCTGGGGGTGTCACACCCCGCTCCAGCCTCACTGCCTGCAGTGACTTCCACTGACTAACGAGGCCAATTTATTTAATTGATTCAATCAGGGTATGACTAAAAGGATTTGATACACTGGAGGTTTCTCCTTCACAGATTCCCAGCTCTGGGCGCACTCAGCAGCACAGCCCAGTGACGCCGAGGAGCTGGCAGGTGGCAGCATTGTCATTTGAGCTGCATTTTCCTGTTAATCCTCATTGTCCTGAGGCCTTCTCCTGCCACTCCACCTCCCCAGGAATCTCACAGCCCCTCCGTGTGCTCATCCAACAACCTGAGCTCAGCCTGGTTAGTCCAAAGCTTCAGGAAAACCAGAGCCACTGCCCCAAGCAGAGTGGTGACAGTAAAGGTGACACCAGTAAAGGAGACACCTCCCCTGGAAAGTCCCAGTGCACCACAGAGATGCAGGGATAAATCCCTCCTGGCAGCTCTCCCTCTCCTCCCAAGGACAGGGAATGAGTCCCTGGCTTTGGTGGTTTTGGAGCTCTCCCAGCTGGGGGCAGCCCTGGATTTCTTCCCACTCTTGCCAAGGGGCAGAGGGAGAAGAGCCAGGAGGGATTTAGGCCTGGATTCACTGGGCAGGGAAGGTCCTGGGTGTCCTAGAGGGAGCAGCACTTCCCAGAAGGCCAGGATTACCTTCAGCAGGATTCATCACGGCGTCGTGCAGCAGCGTGGCCACGCTCCCAGCGATGCCTGCAAGGAAAAGCAGCCCTGAGAAAACAAAAGCCGGCTCAAAAGGCATCACTGCCACCCAGGGGGATCCATCCATGGGAATCCATCCATCCATCCAGGGGGATCCATCCAGGCAGATCCATCCAGGGGGATCCATCCATGGGAATCCATCCATCCATCCATCCATCCAGGGGGATCCACCCAGGCAGATCCATCCAGGGGGATCCCATCCATGGGAATCCACTTGGGGGCATTCTATCCATGGGAATCCATCCAGGGGATACCATAAATAGGGAATCCATCCAGGGGAATCCATTTGGGGGGATTCCATCCATGGGAATCCATCCAGGGGGATACTATAAATGGGGAATCCATCCATGGGAATCCATCCAGGGGGATCACATTTGTGGGAATCTATCCAGGGGGATCCCACCCATGGGGAATCCCATCCAGGGGGATCCATTCATAGGGGGCTCTATCCATGGAGGAATCTCATCCAGGGGGGAGCTCCATCCATGGGGATCCCATTCATGGTGGGCTCCTATCCATGGGAATCCATCCACAGGGATCCCACCCATGGGGGGCTCCCATCCCTGGGGAATCCCATCCCTGAGGGGCTCCTATCAATGGGGAATCCATCCATGGGGACCCCATCCAGAAGGGGCTCCATCAATGGGGGGTTCCTATCCATGGGGAATCCATCCACTGGGGAACACCATCCATGGTGGATCCCATGCATGGGGATCCATCCACAGGGGGCTCCATCCATGGAGGAATCCCATCCATGGTGGATCCCATCCATGCTGAAGGAGCACCCAGGTGCACAACACAGATTCCCAGGGCAGGAACCCCATCCTGAGAGAACCCCGGATCCTCTCCCAGCCCCCACCTTTGCTCTTCCCAACGATTCCCAAGGATCCGCCGGCCCCAGACACCCGCGGCGCCTGAGCGAGCAGTGAGCAATGTTTACCCTCCCCTCAGCACAGCCCTAATTAGGGATTTTCATCCCTTTACTCAGCCTGCTTTCCAAGCCTCAGTGCCCAGGTTGTGCCAAACCCAGCCAGCCCTGACCCATCCCGCGCTCGGCTCTGGGATGAGGCTCTGCAGCCACTCCTTCCCTTTGATGTTGGCTCCCACCTCCAATTCCCTCTTGCCCAGATGACTTTTGGTCATTTCTCATGAAGCCACAGCTCTGATTTTCCTGCTGGCACCACAGGCCTGTAGCTACTTGAAAGGCAAACCCAGGAATGTGTTCCCAGCAAGGAGCAGCGAGGAGAAGGGATTTTATTCCCTTCTCTGAGTTCAGTGACCCCATGGCAGATTCCCACCAGCACTTCCCAGAAAAATCATGGGAATCTCCAGCACAAACCCTTTGGTAAAGCCCTGGCTGCTCAATTCCAGGCTTTCTGCTGCTATTGCTGGGTTTAAAAGTGAAATATTCCTGCTAAAAATTTAAGCATACAGAAAATGGAGGGCACTCCATGCTCTCAGGGACACCTGAATTCAAATCTGAGGTGATGCCTTCAACATAAGATCACACCTTTAGGTGATACCTTCAAAGGTGGGACTTGATCCTGAAGATCTTTCCCAACTTTAAGGATTCCATGGCATTATAGGAACAGCACAGCTGCACCTGAACACCTTTTGCCCACTAAATTGATGAATTATGCTGGAATAATTTAAGATTAAATAGAGTTTAGATTGGGAGGGGGACCAGGCTGAGTGAGAAGCAAGCAAGGGATAGGTTGATAACCACAAATGTTTTGGGTTTTCTTTAGGGCAAACCCCAAAATTACCATTGGCCAGGTGGCTGTTTCCTCCTGGATGGAAAATATCACTGAGAGACTTTTTCATTTTCTCGTAGCAGGCGAAGTACAAGGCGTGGGCAGGGCCAGCCCCCAGCATGGTGACATCAATCCCACGCAAAGGCCTCCAAAACCCCTCGGTCAGCACCATCTTCTTGAGAGCTTCGTACACGCCCCTGTACTGGGCTTTGGGGTCCGGCTGCAGGCTCTGCATCCGTGTCTGCAACAAAGCACACCAGGGAGAGCCCTTGGTTACCCACCCCACGCCACAAAGCCAGGGCTCAGAGCCACCAGAATTCCAAGATCACTGATGTCGCCCTGATTTTTTAAGATTTTCTAAGCCTTCTGATGTTTGTATTTTTGTATGAAACTTTTTCACACACTTTCTGTAAACAACTTCTTGTTTTGTATTCTTTCATGGAAGAGGAGAAACTTGATAGACTGTTATTTTGTCCAGGGTCCCTGGAGAAGAAGCACTTTTACTCTCCAATCCTCTGTACCTTTAGAAATCTATAAATGTAGGAGTCAGAAAATAAATGTGCTCTTTTTCCTGCCTGAGAGCAGCAGTGTGTCTGCATCGTGCTGTCTTGTGTCCTGTAGCGACACACTGAGGGGTCAATTCAGCCCCTGCATGTCCCTTATTTATCCTAATTTTTTATTTATCCTGCTGGATGGAGCCCACGCTCCCACTGCGACACCCGGGCTGATCCTGGAGGGAAGTGCAACCTCTGCTCTGCTTTATCCTTGGAAATCCCAAGGAATGAGGCTGCTCCAGAGGCTGGGTGAAGAAATCCAGGGAAGGTTGTAATTTTCTCCTGCTTTCAACACCCTGACTCTGCCCCAGCTTGTCCCTCCTGCAGCTGCCCAGCAGCCTGGGACAGTTCCTAGAAGGGTGAGCTGGGAAAACTGGGAACTGGCAGGAATTCTCCTGAAAATGAGAAAATGCAGAGCCAGTGTCCCCCAGAGGCTCTGGGACGTTCCATGTCCCTGTTTTCCCCTCAGCTCCTGGTGGTTTTCTCCCCCGAGGGCCTGGCAGGGAATTCCAGCTGCATTTCCGTCCCTCAAGATTTTTTTTCTGCCACAGATTTTAAGCCAGCTGAGCTCCTGGCACCCAAACCTGCTCCTGGCACCCAAACCTGTTCCAAAGCTCACTGCCACCACTTTATTACACAATTTCCCCTCAGGAAAATTCCCTGGAGCTCCTTCCAGGGCTCTGCAGGCAGCAGGGCTCAAAGGCCTGGAGGTGACAATGACAACACGTGAGGGGTCCCAGGACCCCAATCAGCACTGGGTGAAAACCTCAAACCTCCACAGCCATCCCAGGAACTCCTGAGCAGCAAAATGCCCACAGATCCTTCCTGTGTTCCTTGTGGAAAATGTTAAAAACTGAGACAGGCAGGGGAGGTGGCCAAGGAAGGCCTGGACATGGCCCTCAGTGCCCTGGGCTGGGGACAAGGTGGGGATGGCCACAGCAGGCCTGGATGGCCTTGGAAGGCTTTTCCAAGCTCAGGAATTCCATCATTCTGCAATTCCAGTCCATGACACCGAAACCAGCCCCTCGGAGCAGCCTCGGCCCCAAAACACCAACACCGGGGAGGCCTCGGCCCTGGGCAAGGGGCACTCGGCAGCCTCGGGAATTCCTGCTCATCAGGCCCTTCATTAATTAGCCAGGAGGCCACGCAGCAGCTCAGCTTTCCATAAAAACCTTCAAGGATTGAACCTTGGAGCCCCCAAACCCCAAAACACCTCCACACCCCCTCTATGAGCCCAAGGAAGGGACCAGAGCTCAGTTCAAGACTTCCACTCGGAATAACGAAATCAAGCTGGGTTTACTCAAGTCTAGACCAACCAAATTATGGAATTTGTAGTAAATACACCTTAAAAACCCTAAAAATTTGGCTGGGATTTCAGACTCCAGCATCAGCTGGTGCTCATGAATGGCATCACCCTCCACCAGGGAATTTGGCAGCCTCGTGCAGAGCTCCCTGCTCCACAGCACCACATTCCCTGGGAACTCCAAACGAACCCAAAAACTCAGGAAAACCCCCCAGGGAGGGCAGCAATGCACTGAATCAGCTCAGAATTTAAAAGCAGGTTTTACATCCAGCTGTCCATTCAAGCCCTCGTGGTCTCTGCACCTTCCCATCCTATGGAGGCTGCTCAGGATTTTGGAATGTTCTGGAGAAAATCCCAGTCCCATCCCAGTTTACCCCTGGCAGCAGCAGGTGACATTTATGTGCAGGACCAATGTGGTTTTGGAGAGTAAAGCCAAGTAAGCCATTATTGATGATCCAGTTTTTCCCACTTTCACCCCAGCAGCTCCCATGAAGGAACAGAACCTTCTGTAGCTGTCAGGGCCACACACACCCCAGAAAAATCAATTTACAGACACCCTGCTGCTCCAGCGTGGTCAGGAACAGGGCAGCTTTTCATGGCAGAGGGATGCAAGGTGGGTACAGCTCTGCATGAGAATGGATAAATAGGATTTCTTTTTTCATTTGGTGGATCTGAGCTGCTCTGAAGGGGTTCACAGCCCAGAGGAGCCCACACAGGCTGCAGTTTGCATCAGCCACCCATCACTTGTGGGTAGAACAGGACTAGCAGCCCAAGGAGGAGATAAAACCAGGACTGACTGCCCAAGGAATAACCAAAACCCAGGTTCAACAGGACTAACAGCCCAAGGAATAACCAAAACCTGGGTAAAACATGACTAGCAGCCCAAGGAGGAGATAAAACCAGGACTGACTGCCCAAGCATTCACCAAAAACAGGACAAACAGCCCAAGGAATAAGCAAGACCCAGGTTCAACAGGACTAACAGCCAAGGAGCAGATAAAACCAGGACTAACTGCCCATTAAACCAGGGCTGACTGCCCAAGGAATAACCAAAACCCAGGTTCAACAGGACTAACAGCCAAGGAGCAGATAAACCAGGATTCAGCAACCCAAGGAGTAGCCAAAAGCAGGATTCAAGAGGACAAACTACCCAAAGAACAACCAAAATCAAGAAAAACAATTCAAGGAATTACAAAAGTCAGGATTGAATAGAACTAAAAGCTCAAATAATAACCAAAATTGGATTTAGGAGAACAAACAGCCTAAGGAATAACAAAAATCTGGATTTAGGAGGACAAACTGCCCAAGGAATAATGAAAACCTGGGTTTAGGGGGACAAGCAGCCTAAGGAACAACCAAAACCAGATTTAGGAAAACAAACAGCCAAAGAAATAACCAAAATCAGGATTTAGAGGACAAACAGCTATAGGAATAACCAAAACCTGGATTTAACAGGACAAACAGGCCAAGGAATAATGAAAATCAGGATTTAGGATGACAAACAGCCCAAGGAATAACAAAAATCAGGATTGAATAGAACTAGAAGCACAAGCAACAACCAAAACTTGGATTCAACAGGACAAACTGCCCAAGGAACAACAAAAATCAGGATTTTGGAGAACAAACAGCCCAAGCAATAACCAAATCCAAGATTCATCAGGACGAACTGCCCAAGGAATAACCAAAACCTGGGTTTAGACGGACAAGCAGCCTAAGGAAAAACCAAAACCAGATTTAAAAGAATGAACAACCAAAGAAATAAGCAAAATCAGGATTTTGGAGAACAAACAGCCCAAGCAATAACCAAATCCAAGATTCATCAGGACGCACTGCCCAAGGAATAACCAAACCCTGGGTTTAGACGGACAAGCAGCCTAAGGAATAGCCAAAACCAGATTTAGGAGGAAAAAGAGCCCAAGGACCAACAAAAATCAGGATTTTGGAGAACAAACAGCCCAAGCAATAACCAAATCCAAGATTCATCAGGACGCACTGCCCAAGGAATAACCAAAACCTGGGTTTAGAAGGACAAGCAGCCTAAGGAATAGCCAAAACCAGATTTAGGAGGAAAAAGAGCCCAAGGACCAACAAAAATCAGGATTTTGGAGAACAAACAGCCCAAGCAATAACAAAAATCAGGATTTTGGAGAACAAACAGCCCAAGCAACAACCAAATCCAGGATCTCCTGGGTGGCTGCTGCTGAGCCAGAGGCCTGGGGCTGGGAGCAGCTCTGAGGGAGGGAGCTGAAGTTTATCAGGGCTTGAGGAGATGATTTCCCTGAGCTGGGCAGTGCCCCCAGCTCCTCTCACCTATCTGAAGCCACCAAGCAGCTCCTGGAGCCTCACCCCTGATAAGCAGCCAAGAAATTGTTCTCCACCTACTCCAATTAATCCCCATTGCATAAGGCAGCGGTGCAGGGCCAGCCACGAGCGCCCTGCTTGTCCTGGCTGCAGTTTGGGCAGGAAAAAACCACCACCACAAGTGCCAGGGTCAGGTTGAGGCAGTTCCCTGCCCCTGGGGAAGAGCTCTGTCCTGCTGGATGCGCTTTGGGAAGAGCCCCAGCACTCCTCCAGTGTTGTTTGCTTGATTTTTACTCAGAATTATTTTTCCCAGGTCTCTGCATATCCTGGCAGGGGATCACTGGTTTGACACCCTACAAACACCCTCAGACCTCGTTTGCCTTTTGTTTGGGGTTTATTTATTTATGTTCTCTGAGCACAATCTGCTTTTCCTGGGTTCATGTGACAGAGGTGCACAAAGGGAACACAAAATGCTCTTAGCAGGAAATCAGCAGCATTTCTGCATGGATCCAGCAGATCCTGCCAGCTGGGCAAGGCATGGCCAGGCTCAAGCTCTGAACCCCAATTTTGGGGCAGTTCAGCTGGAACAGGACAAGGCACGAGCCAGGCTCAAGCTCTGAACCCCAATTTTGGGGCAGTTCAGCTGGAACAGGACAAGGTATGAGCCAGGCTCAAACTCTGAACACCAATTTTGGGGGAGTTCAGCTGGAACAGGACAAGGCACGAGCCAGGCTCAAGCTCTGAACCCCAATTTTGGGGCAGTTCAGCTGGAACAGGACAAGGCACGAGCCAGGCTCAAGCTCTGAACCCCAATTTTGGGGGAGTTCAGCTGGAACAGCCCCCAGATGAGCAGCACACCCATGGGAGAGGAGCAGAGGGTCAGTCCAGCGGGGTATCCAGGAATTCCCAGCATTCCAAAACTCCCCCTCAGCTGGAACACAAGGAACTGCTCCTCCTGGAGCAGCTGGAAATGGGGGGATGCAGAATCTCCCACCACCAAACCCCAAAGAATCCACAGCCCTGCTCCCTCAGATGTTCTGCTGGGCTTCCAGAACCTTTGTGACCACCAGGAAGCTCCAAAGGCAGGCCAGGTTTTCATGGAAAAGGATTTTTTTGGTCCCTAGAGCCACTGGCACCCTCTGCCAGAAGGGAGGTGCCAGCCCTGCACGCCTCATTTCTCCCCCCAGCGATTAATTAATCCCCAGGGGAGCAAAACTGTTCCTCACATCCCCAAGGGGATCCCATCCTTTGTTTTCACAGCCTTTGGGAAAGCAGCTCCGGCAGAAAAATCACCAAAAGGATCAGGGCAGGAGGAGGAGGCTCCAGGGGAGCCCTCCAGAAACTCCTTTTCTGCTGCCATCAGGAGTCCTTGACACGCTGATCCCTTCAGATCATTTGGGGATGGATCAGGGCTCCCAGCACAGCTGTTTTTTGCAGCAGCCACAAACAAAAACAAGCCTGAGAAGTGTGAGAAACACCCTCAGCACCAGGAAAAACCCAGCCCGGGGTGTCCAAACAACTGGAGCTGAGGGGGAGAAGCAGAGGGAAAGTGCAGCTCAAGGGGGCTTTGCCTAATGGTAAAAAAAATTACATTATTATTTATTCAATACTGGAAAATAATGGAGAGGAAAAGAGTGTAGATTTAAACTGGATATTGGGAAGGAATCCTTCCCTGTGAGGGAGGAAGGAGGGATGGAATTCCCAGAGGAGCTGCGGCAGGTTGGAGCACCCTGGGACAGTGGGAAGTGTCCCTGCCCTGGGGTGGCCCCAGGGGATTTTAAGGTCCCTTCCCACCCAAACCATTCTGGGATTCCGTGACCCCACCAAGCTCAGGGGTTGTGCAAGTGTCTGCAGCAAACAATTCCCCAAATTACGACATTTTCAGTTTCTCTTTGGGAGGAAATGACTCGCTGGAAGCCAGACAGGAGGAACCTCAGAGCAGGAGCTGCCCAGGTGCTCCTCCTGCACCTGCAGAAAATCCCAACCTCCTCCAGCCCGGACCTCTGCCCCAGGAAGTCCCAGGGAGGAAAAGCTTTGCTCCTTTTCTGCAGGAACGTGGCCCCTCTGCCACAACACAGCGAAAGAGCCGAGCTGTTATTGGATTACACCCACCACAAGAAA
This sequence comes from Passer montanus, assembly GCF_014805655.1. Classification (NCBI taxonomy): domain Eukaryota; kingdom Metazoa; phylum Chordata; class Aves; order Passeriformes; family Passeridae; genus Passer; species Passer montanus. Next base: position 950,014 of record NW_024359056.1, read on the forward strand.
ACAAACCTCTGTAGGGCTCAAAACCTCCCTTTTCTGGCTCAGCTGTACCTTTGCCCACAGCGGGCAGGGGCGTGCCCAGGGCAGGAGCAGATCCCGGCGGGATTTCGCAGTGGCCCAGCACAGAGGGACCCTGGTGGGCTCCGGCAGCAGCAGGAGGGTCTGACCTGCTGCTGGCAGGACCAGCCCAGCCCGGCCCTGCCGCAGCCAGGCCAGGCACAGCCCGCGGAGCTTTTCCTCCAAAGCGCCTCCCACTCCAGGAAGCCGGGCACCGCTTTCATTTCTGGCCCTGCTCTCCCCGCCGAGGAAAGAACTGCACAATTCCGGAGGGACAACACCCGCGGAGCTGCCCGGCCGTGACTGGGCACAAAGCACCTCCTCTGCTCGTGCCAGCAGCCGGTGCCACGCTCAGGGTGGGCACCAACCCCACCCCAGATCTGTGCACCTGGCTCACAGACCCAGGGGGCAAACAGGGCAAAAAACCGGGAATATTTCCTTTGAGTGCTTGGACACTGGCAGGAGCTGCAAAAGCCAAGGCACTTCCTCTGCTCTGCCCTTTCTACTCTTTCGGGGAGCCCTGGACGAGAAGGGATTGCAACATCTCGTGATTCATCCACGCCGGCATCGAGGGAGTTTGGCTTTTCCCAGCTTTCCCTCGTCTTCTGAAGGCCCCACAGCAGCAAACTGGCAGGGCAGAGGGAGGAAACACCCTTCGGGACAATTCCCACACTCCGGAGACGCTGGGAAGCCTTCCCTGAGTGTGCTCGAGCATCAGCAGCTCCAAAATCCAGCGGGCAGCTCCTCCTCAAGCAGCCTGACCCCAGCAAAGGCACTCACCCACCCCACGGGGCCCCAGCGCCCCATCCCAGCAGCTCTTCCCTCCTGAGCTGGATCCCTGGGCTCCGGGAGGGAAAAGCTGCCCGAGGAGCTCCTGATGCCAGCCCCAGGGATTCCAGCAGGGCACTGCTGGCACCGGCTGGGCATCTGCCAGTCCAGGGAGCAGCACTGGGGTGTCACCTCTGTGCAAAGCTCCCCGGGGCTGCAGGACAGCCCCAGAGCCAGCAGGATTTGGGGTGACACCTGGGCACCTGCCCAGCGCCTTCCCGGGAACCTCACACACCCCCACATTCCATGGACACCTCCCCCCAAACGTGCACCACACTTTGCCCATCTGCACCCCAACATTCCATGGACACTTTCCCTCATGTGCACCCCAACATTCCACAGAAACTTTGCCCATCTGCACCCCAACATTCCACGGAAACTTTGCCCATCTGCACCCCAACATTCCATGGACACTTCACCCGTCTGCATCCCAAGATCCCTTACACATCCCCACCTTTCTTGCGCCCCAATATCCCCTCCACGCTCCCCCCCCCTTGCACCCCAGTCTCTTGCAGATTTTCCTCCCTTGCACCCCAAAATCTCTTACACGTCCCTAACACTCCAACAACCCCTTGAACCCCCAGCACTCCTTTCACCCCAACAACTGCTTACACACTTCTCCTTTGCACCCCCTTTACACCTCCCCTCTTCTTGCACCCCAACAACCCTTTGCACACCTCTTACACCCCAATAGCCGCTTGCACACTCCCCTCTTGCACCCCAAAAAAGCCTTGCACCCCCAAAACCCTTTGCACACCTCTCGCACTCCCCCTCTCCCTGCACCCCAGAAGCTCCTGCACCCCAATAACGCTTGCACACCTCTCACATTCCCTTTTCCTGACCCCAATAACGCTTGCACACCTCTCACACTCCCTTTTCCTGACCCCAATAACGCTTGCACACCTCTCACACCGAGCCGAGCCGGGCCGAGCCGGGCCGGACACTGGTACCGGGGGCCGGGGGGGCGCTGCCACCGCGCGCCGCCCAACCTCCTTTAAAGCCGCGCTCGCCACGCCCAGCCCGGCCCCACCAATCAGCGCGGCGCGCATTCGTGACATCGCCGGGCGGGAAAATGATTGGCAGGAATACTAACCAATAAAAAGTGAGAGGGGAGAGGCGGAGGGCTGTGATTGGCTGTGGCGGCGGGTGGGCGGGGCGGGGCCGTGAGGGCGGGCGTGCTGTGGCGGCGGCGCTGAGGGGGACGCGGCGGCGGAGCGGGTAACTGTCACCGGCCGCGGCCGTTTGTGTCCGCCCGAGCGCCGACAGGTGTGCCGGCCTCGCGGTGTGTGCCACGGCCAAGGCTGGGGGGAAGGAAGGGGAGACGTAGCGATTGCGGCTGCCGGAGAGGTTTTGGTGGCACGGCTGGGACTGCCGCGGTGTCACCGCTGCCTGTCCCGCGGCCCCCGGGAGAACGGGAGCGCCCCTCACAGCTCGGGCTCGGTCCTTGTGCGGGACGGCCCCTGCAGTCACCCCCGGTGAGGCAGGGCAAGGTGCGGTCAGGCCTGGAGATGGAGATTCCATGGGCAGAGTGGCTGTTTCCCTGCAGGGTCCCCACAGCAGCCCCAGATTGTCCCTAAAGCAGCCCCAAATTGTGCCCAAAGCAGCCCCAAATTGTCCCCAATGTAGTCATAAATCATCCCCAAAGCAGCCCCAAATTGTACCCAAAGTAGCACTAAATTGTCCCAAAAGCAGCCCCAAAATGTCCCCAAAGCAGCCCCAAATTATCCACGTTGCAGTCCTAAATTGTCCCCTAAAGCAGCCCCAAATTGTCCCCCAAGGTAGCACTAAATTGTCCCCAAAGCTTCCCCAAATTGTCCCCAGAGCTGCCCCAAACTGTCCCCAAAGCACAGAGGGGCTGTGCTCAGCCCCAAAATGTCCCCAAAGCAGCCCCAATTTGTCCCCAAAGCTTCCCCAAAATGTCCCCAAAGCAGCCCCAAACTGTCCCCCAAAGTAGCACTAAATTGTCCCAAAAGCAGCCCCAAAATGTCCCCAAAGCAGCCCCAATTTGTCCCCAAAGCTTCCCCAAAATGTCCCCAAAGCAGCCCCAAACTGTCCCCCAAAGTAGCACTAAATTGTCCCAAAAGCTTCCCCAAATTGTCCCCAGAGCTGCCCCAAACTGTCCCCAAAGCACAGAAGGGCTGTGCTCAGCTCCTGCGCTGCTGATCCAGGGGAGCTGCCCAGAACAGGACTTATTTGGGGTTTTGTGGGGTGTCCTGGGGGTGTCTTTGTCCCCTCAGAGCCCCCGCTCCCCAAAAACGCTTCTCTTCCTTCATATTTTCCATGATTTCCTCATTCCACCATGAAACCAACCCAAGCCAGGTGAATTTGGTGCTCTCCAGGAGAAGGAGGCAAAGTCTTTTGGCCCAGGGAGCAGCCCTGGCTTTTATTTCATTCCTCTCCAAAGGATTATTTGGAATTCGACCTTGCCGGGAAGGAGGTGTTGCATGAGCTCAAATCAAGGTTAACCATTCCTCTGATACTGCAGGGCAATTTATTGCTGTGTGGGCCTTGGGAAGGAGGAAAACCACCCTCAGAACCTGGAAAAAGCAGGAAAATGAAGTGTTGGGTTTGGAAATGAACACACACGAGGTGAGAAAATCCAGGTGTGGATTTTCTCTCACACCTGGAGAGGTGCTGGGGGCAGCACGAGCTGCTCTCCTTCCTCCTTGCCTTATTTGTGCTGGGAATTCTCTGTTCCCCGTGGGAACACGGAGCTGCTGGAGAAAACAACAATAAATGACATTGTCACGCATGGGACTCGCTCCTGATTGATTTTGGGGACCTGGCAGCATTTCCTGCACTTGGCAAAACACTTCTCCAGGATGTGGGAGAGCTGCAGGTGACAGCCAGCTCCTGCCCCGGGGTGTCCCAGCCATCCCCCATCCCTGAGGCCTGTGCAAAGCTGAGGGTATCAAACCCTTCCACAGCACAAACTGAACCCAGGAATTGCTCAAATCTCCCCTTCCTGCCCCCGGGAGAAGCCACGGGATTATCACACCTTTATTTCCTTGGAGAGAGACCAGAGCTGTGCTGCTGGCAGGGTTTGGCACTGAGTTTTCCACATTAAATGACATTTAAACTGGAGAGCCACATCCACACCTGTAATTCCAGCAGAGAACTGTGATCCCCAGGCCACGGGAACTTCCCTTGCTGTGATCCAAGGAAACAGAACTGGCAGGGACACATTTCCCAGGATTGCTCCACAGCCTTTATCGAGGTTTTCCTCTCCCTGAGCAAGAACTGTAATCTCCTTCCCGTGCCTGTGGCAGGGCAGGGAGGGGGAATTAGACTCTCCTTAATGAGCCCTTTCTCCTGCACTCTCAGGTGTTGCTGCCTGATAATGAGCTGGGCCAGGCTGGATTTCTGCTCCCAGGTTACATTTTAACCCTGGAGCGGTGCCACCAAGAATCCTTGTGCTCCAGAGCTGGGGGAGCCTCAGCCTGAGGGGTTCCCCCTGTTCCTGGGGATGGGATGGGATTATCCATGATTTCTGCCAGGGAAACGGGGCAGACAGGTGTGGGAGATAAATTTGTAGAGAATGTTTAAAGTTTGAGAGAAGATTCCCATAACATGCATAGGCTGTGGCCAGCAGCAGGAAGAGGAGCAGCCTGTGGCCTGGGAGGGATTCCTGCCATCCCTGGACAACAGGAGCTCAGCTTCCCTGGAAAAGCTTCCTTGAGACCAGGCTTGTGCAGGGATTCCCTCACTCCTCCCTTCCCACCCTCTGCTCCCTGCATCCCATCCTAGAGCTCCCCGGGCTTGGGGGTCCCTGGGTGCTCCACGAGCCCCAAATTCCACAGGAGCAGGGAAACAGGGAAGGGCAGAGCTAAAACCACATTTGGGCTGCAGCAGCCTCAGCCTGGGGGTGTCCAGGGCCACTTGGAGCCACCTGGGATAGTGGGAGGTGTCCCATGGCAGGGGTGGCAGGATGGGAGTGAGGTCCCTTCCCACCCAAACCATTCCAGGATTTTATTTTCCCATCCCTCTGCAGGTGCTGCAGGAACAGCCCTGGACACTGGGAATTTGCTGAGCAGGAAGAGCCTGGAGGGACAGGACCCAGGGAATGGCTTCCACTGCCAGAGAGCAGGGTTGGGTGGGATTTGGGAAGGAATTCCTGCCTGGGAGGGGCTGGGATGGAATTCCCAGAGGAGCTGTGGCTGCCCCTGGATCCCTGGCAGTGCCCAAGGCCAGGCTGGAGCCCCTGGGACAGTGGGAGCTGTCCCTGCCATGGCAGGGCTGGCACTGGATGGGCTCTAAGCTCCTTCCAGCCCAAACCATTCCATGAATCCACAACTTCATCACCCACACCCCAGCAAGTCCCAGCAGAGTTCCCAAAGTTCACCCTCATTCCCTCTGTGCCAGCAGCCAGGTAAATCCAGGCATCAGGCACAGCCCCCAGGCTGGGCAGCACCTCCCTGCTGCAGCCTGGGGCAGCTGTGGCACAGCAGGAGCAGAGCCCAGTACCAGGAATTCCCGAGAAAGGAGAATGCAGCAGGGGAAGGAAGGCTCTGGTGGGCTGGGGCAGCACCCAGAGCCCCTCCCAGCTGATAAGGAGCACCTGGAGCTCTTATCCCAGCCCTCACCACGCAGGGGCTGCCAGAGCCAGAAGCTGCAGCCAGGCTGATAAGGCAGCAGTGCCCAGCTGCGAGGTGGGCACCCAAACTGGGCTTTATCTCCTGGATCCAGGGGTTTGTATTTACGTTTTTGTCACTTTGCAAATCTCCAGCTTCTCTAACAGCTGAGCTCCACCTGGCTCAGGGCTTTATCCTCCCCACCAGCAGCTCGGGGCTGCCCTGGCAGCTGCCAAAGCCACGGAGCAGCACATTCAAAGTTATTTTGTTTTAAAAAAATTTAAAATTTAAAAAAATTGGTGTGTTCAGTATCAGATAATTGTGGTTTTCTTCCCTAGTATGGAATTCCCAGAGGAGCTGTGGCTGCTCCATCCCTGGAAGGGTCCAAGGCCAGCTTGGAGCACCCTGGGACAGTGGAGCCCTGCCCATGGATGATTTTAAGTCCCTCCCAACCCAAACCATTCCGTAATTTTTAATGTGGAAAGGAAAAGGCCCTGGTTTATGGCACTTAAAGGCTTTAGAAGATGGATCAGAGCAAATATAAATGGTTGATTTGATTTCAATCTTATTTGCAGCACGGCCAGCTGGAATTTTATGTCCTCACAGCTTTTCTTGGCAAGTTTGGGTGGCAGATCCTCATAGGAAAAACAGATTCCACATGGGAATCAATTCCCCAGCCCACAGGACACAAACCAGCCCCTTCCCAGCACATCCCATCCTTCCTTAAAAACAACCAAAATTCCCCAAAATACAAATTGAACTCTGACTCTGCACCTCTTTCCCAGCCCCAAAATACAAATTTAACCCTGAGTCTGCACCTCTTTCCCAGCCCCAAAATACAAATTTAACCCTGAGTCTGCATCTCTTTCCCAGCCCCAAAATACAAATTTGACTCTGCACCTCTTTCCCAGCCCCAAGGCCTGCCAGCCTCAGGAGATCCCTGGAAAAGGATCCAGCCTGGATTCTCTGGGAATGGAGAGCCACAGGGAGATTCATCTGCTTGGAAACCTGACGTGTCCCAGTTATTTTTTATCTTTATATTTGCAAACTCCAGCAATCTAAACAAACAATTCTGTTTTGTCTTCGGGGTGACCTGACCCACTTTGGGAGCAGCAGCTCCTGCTCTGAAGCCTCCATGAGGTGCTGCTGTTGGGATTGGTGCTGGAAAATCATGGAAAAGAGGAATTCCTGCTCTGCACAAGCTCAGGGTAAGGATTAATGCACATTTTAGCCCAAAAACCAGTGCTGGAGCCCATCAGAAGGAAACAATCTGAGCGTGTAGGCAGAGCAGGATGGTTCCCAGCTGTAACCACATTCCTGAACTTTCTCACCACAGCAGGAGGTGATGCCAGGGAGAGCCACCAGCCGAGAAACTTCGAGAGAACTGAGGCCTGGAGATTCTCCAGGGGGTTATTCCAGCCCCAAAGCACCCAAGATGGGAAGAGGCAGAGCCCCAGCAGGGCCAGGCAGGGAGCCCCAGCCCCTCTGACTTGGTGCAGCTTTCAGGGAAAGGTGGGGACTCCGGGAATGGGGCTGCTGCTGTTGGATCGGTGCTGGGAAATCGTGGAAAACCGGAATTCCTGCTCTGCCACAGGCTCGGGGCAGGGGTTAATGGGGTTCTTTGCCCCAAAGAGTGCTGGAGCCCATCAGAACGGACCCGTTTAACCGTGCAGGCAGAGCGGGATCGGTCCCAGCTTTGCCCACATTCCTGAGATTTCTCCTTTCGCCTGAGTCACCGAGCAGGGATCGGCTTCACAATTGTTTTGTGTAACGTCACCACAGCGTCACCAGCAGAGACATCAGAAAGAGCCGAATTGGAACTGGGTGGGATTTAAGCTCCTTCCAACCCCAAACCATTCCAGAGTCCTGCTCTGCCCTGACCCCTCGCATGGCCTCGGTGAAATTGGTTAATTCTGATGGGTTTCACCACTTCAGGGCAAATAAACGTGTTTAAAATGGGATTAAAAACAGTGAAGAGAAAACACTGGAATGAGGACTTAGAATGAGCCTTCTGCCACAGCACAAGCAGAGAAAAAAATCCCCTTTACTCACCTCAAAGCCAGCGCTGATCCAGGAGCTTTGGAGTGGGAACATTTAAACGAACAAACGCAGAAATGCCGGGAGGAAAATCCCTTGGGAGACCCTTCCAGCCTCATCCCTCCTCCCCACAGCCCGGCCGCTCCTGCCGGCCCCGGGACAGGGACCCCTTGGGGGAGCTGCCCGTGTCCCGGGGCGATTCCTCTCGGAGGAGCCCCGGTCCCCAAAGCTGCTCCTTCAGCGCGCCCTGCCCAGCACGGACCGGCCCCGGCTCTCCCACATTGCAGGGATGCTTGGAAACTGCGGGGTTGCCATGGGGTTCCGGCAGGACTGCGGCCAGGGACGGCCAGGGCCTCCGGATGGAGCCATCCCATCCCGTGAGTCCCGAGGGGGGCTTGGCCCGTCCCTGGGAACCACCAGCCCTCTCCTCTCCTCTCCTCTCCTCTCCTCTCCTCTCCTCCCAGCACTCCCTGGGGACAGGGAAACCTTTGCCTTATTGCCTTCTATTCTTTCCCTTTTTCCTTCCTTTCCACTTATTCCTTTTTCCTTTCCTTTCCTTATTCCATTCCCCTTTCCCTTCTCTTTTCAACTTTCCTTTGTCCTTTCCTTATCCCTTTCCCATTTCCTTTTCCCTTCTCTTTTTCCTTTCCCCTTCCCTTTTCTTTTCCTTGTTCCTTTCCCCTTTCTTTTTTCCTTTCCTTGTTCCTTCCTTTTTCCTTTCCTTATCTTTTTCCTTTCTCTCTTCACCTTCCCTTTCCCCTTTCCTTTTTCCTTTCCTTGTTCCATTCCCCTTTCTTTTTCCTTTCCCCTTCCCTTTCTATTCCTTGTTCCATTCCCCTTTCCCTTCTCTTTTCAACTTTCCTTTCTCCTTCCCTTATTCCTTCCCTTTTCTTTTCCTTATTCCTTTTCTTTTCCTTATTCCCTTTCCTTTTCCTTATTCCCTTTCCTTTTCCCTTCCCTTTTTCATTTCCCCATTCCTTATTCCATTCCCTTTTCCTTCTTCTGTTCCAATTCCCTTTTCCCTTCCCCTATCCCTTTTCCCTTCCCATTCCCTTCCCCGGGATAATTCCCACCCCAGACCCGCTCCTCCCCAGCCCCTCCCGGATGGATTCCAGCCCCGCCGTCCCTGCAAATCCCGGCTTTATTCCCTTTATTCCCACCCCATCCCGGCCGGGAGAACCGTCCCCATTCCTGCGGGGCTCCTGGAGCGGGCACGGGCGCTGCTGCCGCTCAGTGGCACAACACGGGAGAATTCCCCTTTTCTCCGTGCAATTTCCTCCCCTTCCTTGTTTTTGGGGATTTTTTTTGGTTTTTTAAAAATCAAATTAATGTATTTGTTCTTTAGATGGTAAATATTGAGATGTTTATTACAGCTGCTACAACCACTGGAGAGTTATAACAATAGAATTCAAAATATCGGTATAGTGATAGCTGTAAGCTGAATTGATTCCAAAATATTGACACATGTATAAGTTTATTTCAAAATATTGACACTTTTATAGCTATACATTTAATATATTTCAAAATGTTGACACACTTGTAAGTATAAATTTTATATATTTCAAAACAGCAACACAGTTATAGCTACGAATTGAATGTATTTCAAAATAAAGTCCCATTTTTAGCTACGAATTGAATATATTTCAAAATATAGTCACGTTTTTAGCTACGAATTGAATATATTTCAAAATATAGTCACGTTTTTAGCTACAAATTGAATATATTTCAAAATAAAGTCACATTTTTAGCTACGAATTGAATATATTTCAAAATATAGTCACGTTTTTAGCTACGAATTGAATATATTTCAAAATATAGTCACGTTTTTAGCTACAAATTTTATATCTTTCACAACATTGACAAAGTTATGGCTATAAGTGTTATCTATTTCTCCGTTGTGGTATATTTATAGCCATAAATGCCTGTTTCTGCCGTTAACGGTGTTTTTATAGCGATTTTTGCTGGTTTTACCGGCAGCGCGCGCGGCTCGTGGCCACGCCCACACCATGGCCACGCCCCTAAGCCACGCCCCCGGGGAATCCCTTCTCGGTCCCGCAGTGACGTCAGCGCGCTCTGCGTCACGTCCGGCGGCGCACCCGGAAGTGGCGTAGGCCGGTTGCCATGGGGCGGCCCGGGAGGTGAAGTTGGGGGAGAGAGAGAGAGAGAGGGGGAAACAGCGGGGATGGGAATGGAAACGGGAATGGGACCAGGAATGGGACCGGGCCCGGGGCCGGAACGGAACCGGGGATCGGGAACGGGATCGGGAACGGGATATGGGAACGGGACCGGGGAATGGGACCGGGGAATGGGAACGGGAATGGGAATGGAAACGGGAATGGGACCAGGAATGGGAACGGGACCGGGGCCGGGATCGCCGGGGGCCGCGGGGTGCGGGGGGAGCCGGGCGGGGCCCTGCGGGACGGTGGCGGCCGTGGGGCCGGGCGGGGGCTGGACCGGCTCGTTCCGCGCCGCGTCCCTTGCTCGTCCTTGCCTCCGTCCCGTTTCCCCGTCCCGCTATTCCATCCCGTTCCCTTATCCCTTACCCCCATCCCGGTGTCCCATGTCCCCTCCGTTCCCGGCTCAGCGCCCCGGTGGCCCCTCGGGTGGGATCTTCCCCCCCGTCCCGCTATTCCATCCCGTTCCCCTATCCCTTACCCCCATCCCGGTGTCCCCATCCCGGTGTCCCATGTCCCCTCCGTTCCCGGCTCAGCGCCCCGGTGGCCCCTCGGGCGGGATCTTCCCCCGGGACAGCCCCGGCTGCTCCCTGAGGGGCCATTCCTGCATTTCCTTCTTTCCTTTCGAGTTTTGCCGGTGCTCGATCCTGCCGGGGGTCCCAGAACGTGCTGTGGGTGGGAAGGAGCTTAAATAGCGCCCAAATCCCCCTCAGCACCGAGCCCGGCACCCCCGCTGCTCCAGCCTGGGGCCGGGATCCAGGGCAGCCCTCCGGGAATGCCATCCCAGCCCCTCCCGCCGTGCCCGGGGTGATCCCGTGTTCCACCCCTCTGGAGTCCTGCTTTCCTCTGGATTCCTGCTTTCCTTACCCGGGAAAGCCCAGGGAGGGAAGGGAAGGGAAGGGAAGGGAAGGGAAGGGAAGGGAAGGGAAGGGAAGGGAAGGGAAGGGAAGGGAAGGGAAGGGAAGGGAAGGGAAGGGAAGGGTCCCATCCCAGGGTGTTCCTCAGGGATCTCCCAGGGCTCTGCAGGGATCCAGCTGCCTCAGGGATCTCCCAGGGCTCTGCAGGGATCCAGCTCCCTCAGGGATCTCCCTGAGCAGGGATCCAGCTGCCTCAGGGATCTCCCGGGCTCTGAGGGATCCAGCTGCCTTGCTTTCCCCAGGAGCAGAGCCGGGATGGCTCAGGGCACGTGGGATGTTCCTGGTCCCTCCGAGGTCACCGGCTGAGGCTCCTGAGCTCCTGTGCTGCCCCGCTCCCACAATGGGCAGGTAAGGGTCCCAGAGGGACTGTGGGACCAGTGGAGAGGCTTTGGAGGGAAGGACAGGGAACCTAATCACGGGAATGGTGTCCTGAGTCCTCTCAATCCAGAGCAGAATCCTGGAATGGGTTGGGTTGGAAGGGGCTTTGGGGATCATCCCACCCTGCCATGGCAGGGACCCCTCCCACTGTCCCAGGGGCTCCAGCCTGGCCTTGGGCACTTCAGGGATCCAGGGGCAGCCCCAGCTCCTCTGGGAATTCCATCCCAGCCCCTCCTCAGTGTCCCATCCATCCCTGCCCTCGGGCAGTGGGAGCCATTCCCTGTCCCTCCATCCTTGTCCCCAGTCCCTCTCCAGCTCTCCTGGAGCCCCTTCAGGCCCTGGGGACTGCCCTGAGGTCCTCCCAGATTTCTCCAGGACCATTCCCTGAATCCCAAGCCAGGCTTTTCCCTCCTTCCTGGCTCTAATTTTCCTGAGATTTTGAAAGAAAGGCAGGAGGTAAAAAGGAGCTGCAGCCCCAAACCCAGCGAATCCCACGGGATCCTTCCATCCTCCTCAGCCCCCCTCCCAGGGGTGGGGCAGGAGTGGGAATTCCATCGGAATTTTCCCGCGTTCAGCACCAAACCCATCACTCAGTCCTCTCGTTTGTCCCTTGGGATTCCAGGCTCAGCATCTCCTGCCTGCTGCCGGCCTCGTGGCACTTCAGCCTGTCGCCCGTGGGGTGTCCCCGGGTGCTGAACGCGTCCCTGCGGCAGCTGCTGCTGCTCGGGGCGGCCGCGGCCGCGGCGGCGCTGCTGCTCTGCTCCCTGCTGCTGGTCCGCGGCAAGCACCGCGCCCGGGAGGGGAAACTCCACAGGTGAGAGGGTCTGGAGTTCCATGGGAAACAGGGAATGGAGCCTGGGGAACGGGGAAATGCTGCTCTGCTCCTGATCCACGACAAGCACCGCGCCTGGGAGGCCAAATTCCACAGGTGAGAGGGGAGGGAATCCTTGGGAATGCTGCTCTGCTCCTTGCTGCCCATCTGAGGCAAGCACCGCGCCTGGGAGGTGCTCCACAGGTGAGAGGGGAGGGAATCCATGGGAATGGATCCTGGGGAATGGGGAAATGCTGCTCTGCTCCTGATCCACGGGAAGCACCACATCCAGGATGGCAGATTCCAGAAGTGAGAGGGGAGGGAATTCCACAGGAACAGGGAATGGAGCCTGGAGGAAAGAGGGAACAATCACAGGTCTCCCTGCTCCTGATCCTCAGCAAGCACCAGGCTGGGATGGCAGATTCCAGAGGTGAGAGGGGAGGGAATCCATGGGAAACAGGGAATGGGGAAGTGGTGCTCTGCTCCTGATCCACGGGAAGCGCCAAGCCTGGGATGGGAGATTCCAGAGGTGAGAGGGGCTGGAGTTCCATGGGAACCAGGGAATGGAGTCTGGGGGAAAGGGGAAATGCTGCTCTGCTCTCTGCTCCTGATCTGTGGGAAATACAGCAGGACAGCCCAGGATGGGAGATTCCACAGGTGAGAGGGAGGGAATTCCATGGAAAACAAGGAAATGGAACTCTGAGGAAAGAAGGAAAGAATTCCATGGAAAACAGGGAATGGAGCCTGGGGGAAAGGGGGAACACTTCAGGTCTCCTGATCTGTGGAAAGTATGGCAGGACAGCCCAGGACAGGAGATTGCACAGGTGAGGGGAGGGAATTCCATGGGAAACAGGGAGTGGAGCCTGGGGGAAAGGAGGAAAGAATTCCATGGAAAACAGGGAATGGAGCCTGGGGGAAAGGGGGAGTGCCTGGTCTGAGGGAAGTACTGAGCCCGGAATGGGAGATTCCACAGGTGAGAAGGGAGAGAATTCCATTTAAAACAGGGAAATGGAGCTCTGGGAGGAAAGGGGGGAAATTGAACTTGGGGGAAAAGGAGGAAAAGATTTCCATGGAAAAGAGAGAAGTGGAGCTCTGGGGGGAAAAGGGAAAAGAATTCCACGGAAAAGAAGGAAATAGAGCTTGGGGGGAAAGGGGAAACACTCTCAGGTTGTGTTGGTGGTACAGAAAGTAGCTTTCCCCATCCATCTTTATCTTGCCTAAAAGAAAACATTTCCTGCTTTTTTTAGGAGGCTTTTCAGGGGTTTATATTTTATGCCTCTGTAGGAGCTGTAGGGATGAAAATTCTCTATAATAAAATTTTTTTGGGAATTGCTTTTGCCATTTGCTGTGGGAATTTGATCCTTGAGGTTGGCACTTCTGTGGTAGTTTCTGGGGTCCTCAGGACAAGTGATTGGATCTGACTCCATGTTCTTAGAAGACTAATTTATTATTCTATTCTATTATATTGTATTATGGAATGCTGTACTAAAACTATACTAAAGATAGAGAAAGGATACAGACAGAAGGCATAACAAGAATGAATAATGAGAACTGCTGACTCTCCTGAGTCCTGACACAGCTGGATTGGTCATTTGTTTGCTTGGTCATTAAGTGAGAACAGTTCACATGCTGGATAAACAATCCCCAGCCACATTCCAAAGCAGCAAAACACTCTCTGAGGCTTCTGAGCTTCCCAGGAGAAGAATCCTGGGCAAAGAGGATTTTTCAGGAAATATCACGGTGACACACTTCTCTTGGAATTTTCTGTGACATAGGGGCAGGAATGGCCTCCTTCTGCCAGAGGCACGGAGAGATGGGATGTTGGGAAGGAATTCCTGGCTGGGCTGGAATTCCAGAGGAGCTGGGGCTGCCCCTGGATCCCTGGCAGTGCCCAAGGCCAGGCTGGAGCCCCCTGGGACAGCAGGAGGTGTCCCTGAGGGTGGCACTGGATGAGATTTAAACTCCCACCCAACTCATCCCAAACCCACCCAGTTCTGAGTGTGATTTTCACCAAAACACCCACAGGGAGCCAAATCCCCTGCAGCAATTCCCATTTTCCCCAGGTACCTGGCCAGGGTGACGGACACGGAGGCCACGGACACCGGGAACCCCAACCTGAGCTACGGCATCGTGGTGGACTGCGGCAGCAGCGGCTCCAGGGTGTTCGTGTACTGCTGGCCCCGGCACAACGGCAACCCCAAGGACCTGCTGGACATCCAGCAGATGAGGGACAGCTCCAGGAAACCCGTGGTGATGAAGATCAAACCAGGTACTGAAAAAACATGGAATTTCTCCATGGTTTCCTCTCCTAGCTGTGCTTCCTGCACTGCAAAGTGGCTGCATAAAGGATATTTCAACCTTGAGAGCATGGAACAGCTCCAGGATTCTTTGGGGTTGGTTTGCAGGAGTTTAACACTGAAATGGGGCAGGAGGGAGAGGGTTTTCCATGGGACAGCTCCAGGAAACCCGTGGTGATGAAAATCAAACCAGGTATGGGTAACACGTGGAATTTCTCCATGGTTTCCTCTCCTAGCTGTGCTTCCTGCACTGCAGAGTGGCTGATAAGGGAAATTTCCAGGTGGGAGAGCTCCTGGGTTCGTTGGGATTGGTTTGCAGGAGTTTAACACTGAAATGGGGCAGGAGGGAGAGGGTTTTCCATGGGACAGCTCCAGGAAACCCGTGGTGATGAAGATCAAACCAGGTGCGGGCACAAACGTGGAATTTCTCCATGGTTTCCTCTCCTAGCTGTGCTTCCTGCTCTGCAAAGGGGCTGATAAGGGAAATTTCCAGGTGGGAGAGCTCCAGGTTTCTTTGGGATTGGTTTGCAGGGAGTTTAGTGGAGGTTAAAGATTGAAGTAGGCAGGAGGGAGAGGTTTGTCCATGGATAAGGCAGGTGCTGTCCTCACAACATCCAGCAGATGAGGGACAGCTCCAGGAAACCCGTGGTGATGAAAATCAAACCAGATACTGGCACAAATGTGGAATTTCTCCATGGTTTCCTCTCCTAGCTGTGCTTCCTGCACTGCAAAGTGGCTGATAAGGGAAATTTCCAGGTGGGAGAGCTCCAGGTTTCTTTGGGATTGGTTTGCAGGGAGTTTAGTGGAGGTTGAAGTTTAACATAGGCAGGAGGGAGAGGTTTGTCCATGGATAAGGCAGGTGCTGTCCCCATGACCAACTGGACATCCAGCAGATGAGGGACAGCTCCAGGAAACCCGTGGTGATGAAAATCAAACCAGGTATGGGCAAGAACGTGGAATTTCTCCATTATTTCCTCTCCTAGCTGTGCTTCCTGCACTGCAAGGGGTCTGGATAAGGGAAATTTCCATGTTGTGAGTGTGGAACAACTCCAGAGTTTTTAGGGGTTGGTTGTAGGGAGTTTTGTGGAGTTTAAGTCTGGAGTGGGGCAGAAGTGAGAGTTTTGTCCATTGGACAGGAAAAGGAAAAGGTGGTGATGAAAATGAAGCCAGGTACTGGGAGAAACATGGAATTTCTCCAAGATTTCCCCTCCTAACTGTGCTTCCTGCACTCCAAGGTGCCTGGATAAAGGATATTTCCACGTTGTGAGTGTGGAAGAGCTCCAGGTTTCTTTGGGATTGGTTTGCAGGAGTGTTGTTGAGCTTAAGCCTGGGATGGGGCAGGAGGGAAACAAGGGAGTGTCAGCAACAGGAAAATGAGCAGGAAAATCACACCAGGAGGAACATGGAAATCATGGAAAACATCTCCATTATTTCCTCCCCCAACTTGGCTTTTTGCACTCCAAGGAAATTTCCAGCTGGGAGAGCTCCAGGGTTCTTTGGGATTGATTTGCAGCAGTTGAAGTCTGGAATGGGGCAGGAGAGAGAGGTTTGGCCATGGATAAGGCAGGTGCTGGTCCTGTTATAATTTACCTTTATTCTCTTTATTTGATGAAGAAATAATTGTGTTCCTGTGAAGTTATTTCAGCCAATTATTATCAATAATTATGTAAATAATTATGTAAATAAATTATGTAAAAAATATCACACCAACACAAATTTTATTTAAGTTCTAAAGGGTGCTCAGTGTCACCTTCATCCTTTTTTTTCACCCATTTTCCCCCCATTTTTTCCCTATCTTTTCCTTATTTTCCTCTATTTCCTTATATTCCTTATTTTAAACTCCCTGCAAACCAATCCCAAGGAAACCTGGAGCTGTTCCATGCTGGAAATTTCCCTTTTCCAGCCCCTTTGGAGAGCAGGAAGCACAGTTAGGAGAGGAAGTTGTGGAGAAATTCTATGTTTTTCCCAGCTCCTTGTTTGATTTTCATCACCTTTTCCTGTCCCATGGCAAAACCTTTCTCTCCTGCCCCATTCCAGGTTTGAGCTCCACAAAACTTCCTACAAACCAATCCCAAAGAAACCTGGAAATTTCCCTTTTCCAGCCCCTTTGGAGTGCAGGAAGCACAGTTAGGAGAGGAAATCATGGGGAAATTCCATGGTTTTCCCAGTACCTGCTTTGATTTTCAACACCACCTTTTCCTGTTGCTGTCCCATGAAAAACCTCTCCCTCCTGCCCTATTCCAGACTTTAAAATTCCTGGCAAACCAGTCCCAAAGAAACCTGGAAATTTCCTTTACAACGCAGGGAGTTAAGAGAGGAAAGCACCACCAAAAATAAGAATTCCATAATTTTTACAGCTGATTTCCCACTTCTCTTCATTCTTTTGCTCAGGATTTTCCAGGGAATGCTGCAGCTGGAGCTGCTGCACTCCCACTTTTGTGTTTTCCCAGGAATTTCTGAGTTTGCCAGCTCTCCTGACAAGGTCAGTGATTACATCTCACCCCTGCTGAGCTTCGCCGCCGAGCACGTGCCGCGCTCCAAGCACAAGGAGACCCCTCTCTACATCCTGTGCACTGCAGGCATGAGGATCCTGCCCGAGAGGTCATTCCTGCTGGGTTTTTGGGGAATTCCAGCTGAATCCCAGCTTTTTTTAAGCCTTTTCTGTGGAATTTTGCAGCCAGCAGAAGGCCATCCTGGAGGATCTGCTCACGGACATCCCCGTGCACTTCGATTTCCTCTTCTCTGACTCGCACGCTGAGGTGATTTCTGGGAAGCAGGAAGGTAGGTGGGCCTTGGGAAAGTGGCTGGGAAATATTTGGGATTTCCAAGCAATGATTTGGGGTATTTTTTACTGGTTTTTCAAATTCTGCTTTGCTTGAGAGCCTTTATTCCTCAGGAAAGGAATATTCCTCTGTTCCTCTGGAGTGCGGGGGTGGGAGCTCCTGATGGGCCAAAGTTTGGTGATTATCTCTGAAAATTTACTGGAATTGGATCTGGAAAACATTTAGGAATTCCAAGGGATGATTTGGGGTATTTTTTATTGGTTTTTCAAACCCTGCTTTGCTTGAGAGCCTTTATTCATCAGGAGAGGAATATTCATTTGTTCTTCTGGAGTCTGAGGGTGATGGGAGCTCCTGATGGGCCAAAGTTTGCTGATTATCCCTGAAAATTTACTGGAATTGGATCTGGAAAACATTTAGGATTTCCTCTAATGGAATTGAATCTGGAAAATATTTGGGATTTCCTCTGATAGAATTGAATCTGGGAAATGGGATTTCCAAGGGAAGGTTTGGGGTGTTTTTGTTGCTTTTTCAAGTCCTGCTTTTCTTGAGAGCCTTTGTTCCTCAGGAGATGGTGGGAGCTCCTGATGGGCCAAATATTTTCTGATTATCCCTGAAAATTTACTGGAATTGAATCTGGAAAATATTTAGAATTCCCTCTAATGGAATTAAATCTGGAAAATATTTAGGATTTCCTCTAATGGAATTGAGTCTGGAAAATATTTGGGATTTCCAAGAGGGTACTTGGGATAGTGTCGTTGCTTTTTCAAATCTTCATTGGCCAAATCTTTGCTGATAATCCCTGAAAATTTAATGGAATTCAATCTGGAAAACATTGAGGATTTCTAAGGGATTATTTGGGGTGTTTTTTATTGGTTTTTCCAACCCTGCTTTGCTTGAGAGCCTTTATTCCTCAGGAAAGGAACATTCCTCTGTTCCTGTGGAGTGTGGGGATGTGGGAGCTCCTGATGGGCCAAAGTTTGCTGAAAAAAAGAAAATTTACTGGAATTCAATCTGGAAAATATTTAGGAATTCCTTTAATGGAATTGAATCTGGAAAATATTTGGGATTTCCTCTAATGGAATTGAGTCTGGAACATATTTGGGATTTCCAAGAGAATAATTGGGATGGTTTTGTTGCTTTTTCAAATGCTGATTGGCCAAATCTTTGCGGATTATCCCTGAAAATTTAATGGCACTGAATCCATTTCCTCCAGAGGGAGGGGAAGGATAAATCACAACATTCCTGATGGAAGGAACTTTGCAGGTTGAGATGATTTTGAAAGCAGGGATATTTTTATGTGATCACCAGAGCCTCTTCCCCTTGGCATCCCCCTCCCGGGTGACAGCGACATGTGCCGTGTCGGTGCGGAAGCCTGATTGCTCATTCCCCTCGCGCAGTCCCCAGGAAGAGGTGGGCGCTCTGGAGTTATTTAGGAATTCCTTTAATGGAATTGAATCTGGAAAATATTTGGGATTTCCAAGGGATTTTGGGTGAATTTTTTGTTGCTGGAAAATAGTTGGGATTTCCAAGAGAATAATTGGGATGGTTTTGTTGCTTTTTCAAATGCTGATTGGCCAAATCTTTGCGGATTATCCCTGAAAATTTAATGGCACTGAATCCATTTCCTCCAGAGGGAGGGGAAGGATCAATCACAACATTCCTGATGGAAGGAACTTTGCAGGTTGAGATGATTTTGAAAGCAGGGATATTTTTATGTGATCACCAGAGCCCTAAAATCCCTTTAAAATTTCATTTCCTTCAATTCTTTCCTGAATTTTACACATCAAAGTGTCTTTAATTCATTCCGCCAGGAATTTTGTCATGGCATTGACCTGGGAGAGGAGAAAATCACCAGGAATTCCTGATGGAATGAATGATTTCCCAGGAATGTTTCACTTCTACAATTTGAAAATAAAAATGAGCAATAACAGAACTGAACTCACACAGAAAAAAAAATAAATTGAAATGTTTCAATCTGCTTTCAAGTTGATAATCCAGCTATTCCTGAAGTTCCAGATCTGCTTTATTCCCACCTGCAGGAGTCTATGCATGGATTGGGATCAACTTTGTCCTTGGAAGATTTGAGCACACGGACGATGGTGAGGAGCTGGGGGGGGGCTGGGGCTCCAGGTGGGGATTTTCCAGCCAGATGTTGGGATGCAATTCCAGCCAGATGTTGGGATGCAGTTCCAACCATGGGAGTTGCATTTCCAGATGTGGGATTCAATTCTAACGTGGGAGTTGCATTTCCAGTTGCGGGGATGCAATTCCAGCCAGATGTTGGGAAGCAATTCCAACCATGGCAGTTGCATTTCCAGATGTTGGGATGCAGTTCCAGCCATGGCAGTTGCATTTCCAGATGTTGGGATGCAGTTCCAACATGGGAGTTGCATTTCCAGATGTTGGGAAGCAGTTCCAGCCATGCCAGTTGCATTTCCAGATGTGGGGATGCAGTTCCAACATGGGAGTTGCATTTCCAGATGTGGGGATGCAGTTCCAGCCAGATGTTGGCAGCTGCTGCAGGGGTTGGGTTGGCTCCACTCCCCCCTGGAGCTTTAACAGCCACAAACAGCAGCTCCACTGCACCCTCCCTGGCTGGATCCCCGGGATTTTTCCCTGTCTCCCACTGATTTTTCCCTACTTTCCACTGATTTTCCCTTATTTCCCATTGATTTTTCCCTATTTCCTGCTGATTTTTCCCTCTTTCCCACTGATTTTTCCAATGTTTTTCCCAGAGGACGAGGCAGTGCTAGAGGTGCAGGTCCCTTTTTCCCTGTTTCCCATGGATTTTTCCCAGTCTCCCACTGATTTTTCCCTATTTCCCACTGATTTTCCCTTATTTCCCACTGATTTTCCCTTATTTCCCACTGATTTTTCCCTATTTCCCACTGATTTTCCCTTATTTCCCACTGATTTTTCCCTGTTTCCCACTGATTTTTCCCTATTTCCCACTGATTTTTCCAATGTTTTTCACAGAGGACGAGGCAGTGGCAGAGGTGCGGATCCCAGGAAGCAAGTGCAGTGATTTTTTTCCCAGTATCCCGTGGATTTTTCCCAGTTTCCCATGGATTTTTCCCTGTTGCCCACTGATTTTTTCCCTGTTTCCCACTGATTTTTCCCAGAGGACAAGGCAGTGCTAGAGGTGCAGGTCCCTGGCAGAGGGAGCACAGGGATTTTTCCCTGTTTCCCATGGATTTTTCCCATGGATTTTTCCCGTTTTTTCCCAGAGGATGAAGCCGTGGTGGAGGTGCAGGTCCCTGGCAGTGAGTGTAGGGATTTTTTCCCTGTTTCCCATTTATTTTTTCCCTATTTCCCATGGATTTTTCCCGTTTTTTCCCAGAGGATGAAGCCGTGGTGGAGGTGCAGGTCCCTGGCAGCGAGCACAGGGATTTTTCCCTGTTTCCCACTGATTTTTCCCATGGATTTTTCTGTTTCCCAGAGGATGAAGCCGTGGTGGAGGTGCAGGTCCCTGGCAGCGAGCACCACGATCCCATTTTCCGCAAGAGGACCGTGGGCATCCTGGACATGGGCGGGGTCTCCACGCAGATCGCCTACGAAGTGCCCCAAAGTGTAAGCCTTGCCTCCCCTCGCCAGGTCATTATCCAGGAATTCCCCTTCCCTCGGGGCTAATTTTAACACATTTTCCTTTCTTTCCCATCCTTTGGAATCCTCCATCATTCCATTCCCAAATAATTCCTTTGTTTTTTTTCATTCCCATTGCTCAAATCTTGCATTAATCCTTCATTTTTAGTCTTTGTGCACCATTTTAAATCCCTTACGTTCCAAAATTTGCCTCCTGGGGCTTAAAACCCAAAAATTCCTGGTGGTTCCTAAGTAAAACTTCCCATAAAAATTACTTTTTCCTTAATTTTTACCAGAAATGGAATTAGTTCTAAATGTCACAGAATTGCTTTGTCCCAAACTGAACATAAATTGCTCCAATTCCACTGAGCTCTGGAACAATTCCTGAGTTTTTCAAGCTGAACTTCCCATGAAATTAATTGGGAATTATCTGAAGGAAAAACAGCATCAAATCCCTATGTTTGGCTCTGTTCTAATAATGGATAAATTGAGTTTTTAAATCCTGTGGAATGACGTTTCCCTAATTAATTCCCTAATTTCTCTGTTTTAATTAACAAAGGGTGTAAGAAAATATTTGGAATTATTAAAATTGAGACATTTGGCTCCAGAGCAGCTCCAGTCAAATATCAGCTGGGAAACCAGGGATGAAAATTCCTGCCTGTGGGGGGGGGTTTATCTGAGCATAAATGGATAGAAAATGGGAATTTTGGTCATGGAATCTCTCCTGGGAATCAGGAATGAGGGGGGAAGTGAAGCACTGAATTCAGCAGCCACAATCCACATTTTTCCATGGGAGAAGAAAATTCCAGGCTCCACAGAAGCAATTCTGGGCTTTGCAGGGCCAGGAATTTGAAATTCCAAGATTTTGCTGTCCCTGTGAAGTGATCTTTTTCAAAATGATGTGGGAAATGACCATTCCCAAGGAAAAGTCTTTTATTTTGTTCTCCCTGTGAAATGATCTTGGATTTTCCAAATAAAATGGGAGAGATGATCCTTGCTGAGGAAAACTCGGTTTTTTTGCTCTCCCTGTGAAGTAATCCTGTTTTTTTTAAACAAAAAATATGGGAGAGATGATAATTCCCAAGGAAAATTCTTTTCTTTTGCTCTCCCTCTGAAATAATCTTGGATTTTCCTAATAATGTGGGAGATGATCATCCCTGAGGAAAACTCCTCAAATAACTGATTATCAAGGGCTGGAAAGAATTGGAAAAGCTGCCCAGGGCAGTGTGGAGTTCTCATTCCTGGGAATATCCAAAAACCACGGGTGTGGCACTTCAGGACTCTGGGACTGATGATCTTCAAGGTCTTTTCCAAGCAGAACAAATCTACAATCCTGTGGGAATATCCTTTATGCAGAGTGCAGGACACACAGACAGGAGAGGGGAGTGCTAAAGGGATGAGTGAGGGGTGAAATTAAAGGTGTCTGAGACATCCCAAAAAATTCATTTTAGGATCAGAACCATCCCAATGATTCCTGATTTTGCTGATGATCTTCAAGATCTTTTCCTAGAATCCTGTGGGAATATCCTTTATCCAGAGTGCAGGACACACAGACAGAGAGGAAAGCACTAAAGATGGATGAAATTAAAGGTGTCCAAGACATCCGAAACAATTCATTTTGGGATCAGGACCATCCCATTGATTCCTGATTTTGCTGTTGGGTTGATGATCTTCGAGATCTTTTCCAACAATGCCATGGGAATATCCTTTGTCCAGAGTGCAGGACACACAGACAGGAGAGGAAAGCTTGAAAGAGATGAGTGAGGGGTGAAATTAAAGGCCTTCAAAACATCCCAAAAAATTCATTTTTGGATCAGGACCATGCCAATGATTCCTGATTTTGCTGTTGGATTGATGATCTTCAAGATCTTTTTCAACAATACCATGGGAATATCCTTTGTCCAGAGTGCAGGACACACAGACAGGAGAGGAAAGCATGAAAGATGGGTGAAGTAAAAGGTGTCCAAGACATCCCAAACAATTCATTTTTGGGTCAGGATCATCCCAGTGATTCCTGATTTTGCTGGATCAGGATGCAGGAAGCACAGACAGGAGAGGAAAGCACTGAAGAGATGAGTGAGGGGTGAACTTAAAGGTCTTGATGATCTTCAAGATCTTTTCCAACCAGATCACCTCCACAGTCCTGTGGGAATATCCTTTATGCAGAGTGCAGGACACACAGACAGGAGAGGGAAGCACTAAAGAGATGAGTGAGGGGTGAAATTAAAGGCCTCCAAGACATCCCAAACAATTCATTTTGGGGTCAGGATCATCCCAGTGATTCCTGATTTTGCTGGATCAGGATGCAGGAAGCACAGACAGGAGAGGAAAGCACTGAAGAGATGAGTGAGGGGTGAACTTAAAGGCCTCCAAGACATCCCAAACAATTCATTTTTGGATCGGGATCATCCCAGTGATTCCTGATTTTGCTGTTGGGTTGATGACCTTCAAGATCTTTTCCAAGCAGAACACCTCCACAATCCTGTGGGAATATCCTTTATGCAGAGTGCAGGACACACAGACAGGAGAGGGAAGCTTGAAAGAGATGAGTGAGGGGTGAACTTAAAGGTGTCTGAGACATCCCAAACAATTCGTTTTAGGATCAGGATGATCCCAGTGATCCCTGTTTTGCTGCTGCAGGAGGAGGTGGCCAAGAGCCTGCTGGCAGAGGTGAACCTGGGCTGCGATGCCCACCAGACGGAGCACGTGTACCGCGTGTACGTGGCCACCTTCCTGGGCTTCGGCGGCAACGCGGCGCGGGCGAGGTACGAGGAGAGCCTGCTGGCCAGCAGCCTCCTCAGGAACAGGTACCTGGCTCCCTGGGGTGGGGCTGCACGCCTGGCTGCCAGGGTTCTGGGATGAGCGAGGAGATGAGGACCTTGAGTCTGTTCCAGAAGGTTGATATGTTATATTACATTATGTTATATTATATATACATTACATTACATTACATTACATTACATTGCATTACATTACATTACATTGCATTACATTGCATTACATTACATTGCATTGCATTGCATTACATTGCATTGCATTGCATTACATTGCATTACATTGCATTACATTGCATTGCATTGCATTGCATTGCATTACATTGCATTGCATTGCATTGCATTACATTGCATTGCATTGCATTGCATTGCATTGCATTACATTGCATTACATTACATTATATTACATTGCATTACATTGCATTGCATTACATTACATTACATTGCATTACATTGCATTACATTGCATTACATTACATTGCATTACATTACATTGCATTACATTGCATTGCATTACATTGCATTACATTGCATTACATTGCATTGCATTGCATTGCATTACATTGCATTGCATTGCATTGCATTGCATTGCATTACATTGCATTACATTACATTATATTACATTGCATTACATTGCATTGCATTACATTACATTACATTGCATTACATTGCATTGCATTACATTGCATTACATTACATTATATTACATTACATTACACTATATTACGCTATATTACACTATATTACATATATTACATTACATTACATTATATTACATTACATTACACTATATTACGCTATATTACACTATATTACATATATTACATTACATTACATTATATTACATTACATTATATTATATGCTATACTAAAACTATACTAAAAAGAATAGAAAGAAAAGATTCATCAAAAAGCTAGAAAAGAAAGAAAAATAATAATGACAAAAGCTCGTGACTCTCAAAGAGTCTCAAAGACTCTCAAAGAGTCTCAAAGAGTCCACACAGCTAGGCCATGATTGGTCATTAAGCAAAAAGTCTCACATGGACCAGTCAGAGATGCACCTGTTGATAAACAATGTCCAGAGCACATTCCACAGCAGCAGAGAGTTGAATAAGAATAGTAAGATAGTTGATAAGAATAATAAGTTGATAAGAATAATGACAAAAGCTCTATTACATTACATTATGCTATATGCTATACTAAAACTATACTAAAAAGAATAGAAAGAAAAGATTCATCAAAA
The DNA here is from genome assembly GCF_014805655.1 of Passer montanus. Classification (NCBI taxonomy): domain Eukaryota; kingdom Metazoa; phylum Chordata; class Aves; order Passeriformes; family Passeridae; genus Passer; species Passer montanus. The sequence goes on from NW_024359056.1 coordinate 974,463, forward strand.
AGCTAGAAAAGAAAGAAAAATAATAATGACAAAAGCTCGTGACTCTCAAAGAGTCTCAAAGACTCTCAAAGAGTCTCAAAGAGTCCACACAGCTAGGCCATGATTGGTGATTGAGTAAAAAGTCTCACATGGACCAGTCAGAGAATCACCTGTTGATAAACAATGTCCAGAGCACATTCCACAGCAGCAGAGAGTTGAATAAGAATAGTAAGATAGTTGATAAGAATAATAAGTTGATAAGAATAATGACAAAAGCTCATGACTCATAGGGCCCACACAGCTAGGCCATGATTGGTCATTGAGTAAAAGTCTCACATGGACCAGTCAAAGGTGCCCCTCCTGACAAACAATGTCCAGAGCACATTCCACAGCAGCAGATGGTTATTGTTTGCATTTCTTTTTTGAGGTTTCTCAACTAAAATAGGAGAAAAATCCTAACAAAGGATTTTGATAAAGATGTCATAGTGACAGGGCGGCTCCATGCTATAAGAATAATAAGTTGATAAGAATAATGACAAAAGCTCATGACTCATAGGGCCCACACAGCTAGGCCATGATTGGTCATTGAGTAAAAGTCTCACATGGACCAGTCAAAGGTGCATCTCCTGACAGACAATGTCCAGAGCACATTCCACAGCAGCAGATGGTTATTGTTTGCATTTCTTTTTTGAGGTTTCTCAACTAAAATAGGAGAAAAATCCTAACAAAGGATTTTGATAAAGATGTCATAGTGACAGGGCTGCTCCATGCTGGGAGAGCCAGCGAGGAGCAGCCTGGGGGGGTGGGGGGTGGCCCTGGAAGGGTGGGAATGATCCTGGGTGTTCTGTGGGGAGATCACAGCACTTCAGTGGGGGAAGGGGAGAGATTGGGTTTGGGGAGGGAATTCCCAATGTGAGGGTGCTGAAGGGGATGGAATGGAATTCCCAGAGGGGCTGTGGCTGCTCCTGGATCCCTGAAGTGTCCAAGGTCAGCTTGGAGCAGCCTGGGCTGGTGGGAGGTCAACCTGGAAAGGTGGGAATGATGGAATGGCATGGGAATTATGGAAGGGAAAAGATGGGAGGTGGAGAGGGATTCAGGCTGAGGAATTGGAGGAATGGGTTCAGCTGAAAAAGGCGGAATTTAAGTTGGATTTATGGAAGGAATTCCTGGCTGTGAGGGTGGTGAGGGCTGGGATGGGATTCCCAGAGAAGCTGAAGTGCCCCAGGTCAGCTTGGAGCAGCCTGGGCTGGTGGGAGGTGGCCCTGGAAAGGTGGGAATGATCCTGGATGTTCTGTGGAGAGATCCCAGCACTTCAGTGTGGGAAGGGAAACTCTGGGAAGCGGAGAGGGATTCCTCCTCAGGAACTGCAGTCACGGGTTCAGCTGAAAAAGTGGAAATTTAAGCTGGGCCTTGCTGAGCTGGGCCTTGCTGAGCTCTCTCTGTCCCCCAGGCTGCTGGGCAGGCAGCGTGGGCTGAGCCGGGCCTTGCTAAGCCGGGCTTGGTAAGCTGGGCCTTGCTGAGCTGGGCCTTGTTGAGCTCTGTCCCTGTTCCCAGGCTGCTGGGCAGGCAGCGTGGGCTGAGCCGGGCCTTGCTAAGCCGGGCTTGGCTGATCTCTGCCCCTGTCCCAGGCTGGGCTGAGCTGGGCAATGCTGAGCCGGGCAATGCTGAGCCGGGCCTGGCTGATCTCTCTCCCTGTCCCAGGCCCTGCTAAGCCGGGCCTGGCTGATCTCTCTCCCTGTCCCGGGCCCTGCTGAGCCGGGCCTAGCTGATCTCTCTCCCTGTCCTGAGCCCTGCTGAGCCAGGCCTAGCTCATCTCTCTCCCTGTCCTGGGCCTGGCTGATCTCTCTCCCTGTCCCCGGCCCTGCTAAGCCGGGCCTAGCTGATCTCTGTCCCGAGCCCTGCTAAGCCAGGCCTAGCTGATCTCTGTCGCGAGCCCTGCTAAGCCGGGCCTGGCTGATCTCTGTCCCGAGCCCTGCTAAGCCGGGCCTAGCTGCTCTCTCCCTGCCCAGGCAGGCCGGGCTCAGCCCGCAGGCCCCTCTCCCTGACCCGTGCCTGCCGCGGGACGCGCAGGACGAGCTGCGGCACCGGGGGCTGACGCTGCACCTGCGCGGCACCGGCGACTTCCAGCTGTGCCGGGAGCGGCTGCAGCCGCTGCTGAACCGCACCAACGGCACCCGCGGCTCCCTGAACGGCGTCTTCCAGCCGCCCGTGCACCTGCAGAGCAGCGAGTTCTACGGCTTCTCCGAGTTCTACTACTGCACCGAGGACGTGCTGCGCATGGGCGGCGACTACAGCGCCGCCAGGTTCGCCAGGGCCGCGCAGGTGAGAGACAGGGGATCCTTTTCTGCTTTAGAACATCTGCAACGGTGTTGTTCCCCAAGTTCTGCAGCAAAACATTGCTTTAAGAGATCCTAAATCCATAAATTCACTGAAGCTGTGAAGGTGACAGAAATGGGATCGGTTCCTAATTTAGAACAGCTCTCCATGTGGATTTTATTCCCAAAGTCCTGAAGCAAAACATTGCTTTAAGAGGTCCCAAATTCACTTAAGAGGTCCCGAATTCATAAATTCACTGAAGCTGTGAAGGTGACAGAAATGGGATCGGTTCCTAATTTAGAATAGCTCTCCATGTGGATTTTATTCCCAAAGTCCTGAAGCAAAACATTGCTTTAAGAGATCCTAAATCCATAAATTTACTAAAGCTGCACAGGTGGAAAAACAGATCAATTCCTAATTAAAAACAGCTCTCCATAAGGATTTTATTCCCAAAGTCCTGAAGCAAAACATTGCTTTAAGAGGTCCCAAATTCATAAATTCACTGAAGCTGCGCAGGTAAAGGAAAAGAGATCCATTTCTAATTCAGAACATCCACAAGGATTTTGTTCCCCAAGTTCTGCAGCAAAACATTGCTTTAAGAGATCCTAAATTCATAAATTCACTGAAGCTGCACAGGTAAAAGAAAAGAGATCCATTTCTAATTTAGAACCTCCTCAAGGATATCATTCCCAAAGTCCTGAAACAAAAGGGATTGCCCTAAGGGATCCCAAATTCCTAAATTCACTGAAGCTGCACTGGTGAAAAATGGAGATAAATTCCTAATTTAGAGCATCTCTCCACAAGGATTTTGTTCCCAAAGTCCTGCAGCAGAACTTAATTCCTTAAGAGATCCCAAATTCCTTAAGAAATTTCAAATTCTGTAAGAAATCCCAAATTCCTAAATTCGCTAAAGCTCATAGGTGAAAAAAAGGGATCAGTTTAACATTAATTCCACCCCAAATTCCAAATGCGGGTCAAAATATTCCCATGAAATTTGGGATTTTCTTTACAGGATATTCCAAGACAGTTGAACATTAATTCCACCCCAAATTCCAAGAGTTGAACATTAACTCCACCCCACATTCCAAGTGTGGATCAAAATATTCCCATGAAATTTGGGAGTTGCCTTCTGGATATTCCCAGAGAGTTGAACATTAATTCCATCCCAAATTCCAAATGTAGATTAGAATGTTCCCACAAAATTTGGGATCCTGGATATTCTCAGAAAATAGAACATTAATTCCACCCCAAATTCCAAGTGTGGATTAAAATATTCCCATGAAATTTGGGAGTTGCCTTGCTGGATATTCCCAGAGCCACCCGGTGGTCGGTGCTGCGGGAACGCTTCGAGCGCGGCCTCTACGCCCCCCACGCGGACCTGCACCGCCTCAAGTGAGCGGGGCCGGGCTTGGCCCTGGCTTGGCCCGGACCTCCCTCCTGCCAGGGCCTCTCTGCCTGTGCATCACTGGAAGTGGGAAAAAAACTTGGGAAAGGCCTGAAAATTGTGAAAAAACCCCTTGGAAAAGCTGAGAATTCCGTGTTTAATTGTGGCCCGTGGTCACTGGAATGCTGAGCTGAGCTTATCTCCTTCTCCTTGATTGATCCCACTGTTCTGGCTAATCCCACCCAACTGCCAGGGCCTTTCCATTTCATGGAAGTGGGAAAAAATCTTGGAAAAGCTGAGAATTCCGTGTTTAATTGTGGCCCGTGGTCACTGGAATGCTGAGCTGAGCTTATCTCCTTCGCCTTGATTGATCCCACTGTTCTGGCTAATCCCCCCCAACTGCCAGGGCCTTTCCATTTCATGGAAGTGGGAAAAAAACTTGGGAAAGGCCTGAAAATTGTGAAAAAACCCCTTGGAAAAACTGAGAATTCCATATTTAATTGTGCCCCGCGGTCACTGGAATGCTGAGCTGGGTTTATCCCACTCTCCCTGACTGATCCCACTGTTCCTGGCTAATCCCACCCAACTGCCAGGGCCTTTCCATTTCATGGAAGTGGGAAAAAAAACTTGGAAAAGCTGAGAATTCCTTGTTTGATAGGGATAAACTCAGCTCAACCACTTGTGCCCAGTGGTTGCTGTAATGCTGAGCTGAGTTTATCCCATTCTCCCTGACTGATCCCAATGTCCTTAACTGGTCCCACTGTTCCTGGCTAATCCCAGGACTGCCAGGGCCTTTCCATTTCATGGAAGTGGGAAAAAAACTTGGAAAAGCTGAGAATTTTGTGTTTAATTATGCCCTGCATTTGCTGTAATGCTGAGCTGAGCTTATCCCATTCTCCTTCAGTGATCCCACTGATCCCAAAGTCCTTAACTGATCTCACTGTCCCTGACTGATCTCACCGTCCCTGATCCCGTGTTTCCTGGCTGATCCCATTTTTCCTGCCTGATCCCACTGTCCCTGACGCCACGTTTCCTGCCTGATCCCACTGTCCCTGATCCCACCACTGTTCCTGACTGATCCCACTGTCCCTGACTGATCTCACTGTCCCTGATCCCGTGTTTCCTGGCTGATCCCATTTTTCCTGCCTGATCCCACTGTCCCTGATCCCATATCTCCTGGCTGATCCCACTTTTCCTGGCTGATCCATCCCACTGTCCCTGATCCCGCATTTCCTTGCTGATCCCACTTTTCCTGCCTGATCCCACTGTCCCTGACGCCACGTTTCCTGCCTGACCCCACATTTCCTGGCTGATCCCATGTTTTCTGACTGTCCCTGATCCTGTGTTTCCTGCCTGATCCCACTGTCCCTGATCCCATTTCTCCTGGCTGATCCCATTTGTCGTTTCCTGGCTGACCCCACAGTTCCTGCCTGATCCCACTGTCCCTGATCCCATTTCTCCTGGCTGATCCCACTGTCCCTGACCCCACATTTCCTGGCTGACCCCACATTTCCTTGCTGACCCCACATTTCCTGGCTGACCCCGCTGGCCCTGATCCCATTTCTCCTGCCTGATCCCACTTTTCCTAACTGATCCCACTGTCCCTCATCCCATTTCTCCTGCCTGATCCCATTACTCATTTCCTGGCCGATCCCACTACCCCTGATCCCACGTTTCCTGCCTGATCCCACTGTCCCTGACCCCACATTTCCTGGCTGACCCCACATTTCCTGGCTGACCCCACATTTCCTGGCTGACCCCCCTGCTCTCCCCAGGTTCCAGTGCTTTAAGTCCGCCTGGATGTTCGAGGTTTTCCACCGGGGCTTCTCCTTCCCGGAGAGCTACGGGAGCCTGAAGACGGCGCTGCAGGTCTACGACAAGGAGGTGCAGTGGACCCTGGGGGCCATCCTCTACCGGACCCGCTTCCTGCCCCTCAGGTACCCCTGCAGTCTGGGGGAGCTTGGGGAAGGGCAGTTGTGGCGTGGGAAGAGGTGGTGATCCCTTAAATTGGGGATTTTAGAGCCTCGTCCCCAAAATGGGCTTGGATTCCTGAAGAGGAATTTTGCCTCCATTTTCCCTCTGCTCTTTTCCAGGGACATCCTCTCAAAAATCTGGGAAAAGCCTTTGGGAGAGGATTTTGGGATTGGGAATGTGTACTTTTCAGAGCCTCAACTCGTACTTTATAGATCCTGTTCCCTAAAATGGGCTCTGATTCCTACCCTAAGCCCAGCTGGAAATGGAATTTCGCCTCCAAAGCCTGTCCGTTGTCCCTCTGCTCTTTTCAGGGACTTCCTCTCAAAAATCTGGGAAAAGCCTTTAGGAGAGGATTTTGGGAATGGGAATTTGTGCTTTTTAGAGCCCCAACTTGTGCTTTTTATTCTTATTCCACCAAATGAGCTCTGATTCCCACCAAGCTGGAAGCAGAATTTTGCCTCTAAGACGTTCTCATTGTGCTCTGATCTTTTCCAGGGTCATCCTCCCAAAAATCTGGGAAAAGCCTTTGGGAGAGGATTTTGGGGATGGGAATGTGTGCTTTTCAGAGCCTCAAATTGTACTTTATAGATCCTGTTCCCCAAGATGAGCTCTGATTCCTACCCTAAGCCCAGCTGGAAGTGGAATTTTGCCTCTAAGACGTGCCCGTTGTCCCTCTCCTCTTTTCCAAGGACATCCTCTCAAAAATCTGGGAAAAGCCTTTGGGAGAGGATTGGGGATGGGAATTATGCTTTTTTGAGCCCCAATTTGTGCTTTTTAGAGCCCAAACTTGTGCTTTTTTTCTTATTCCACCAAATGAGCTCTGACTCCCCCAAGCTGGCCGTGGAATTTTGCCTCTTAAAACATGCCCATTGTCCCTCTCCTCTTTTCCAGGGACATCCTCTCAAAACTCTGGGAAAAGCCTTTGGGAGAGGATTTTGGGGATGGGAATTATACTTTTTCAAGCCCAAATTTGTGCTTTTTAGAGCCCCAACTTGGGGTTTTTTTCTTATTCCACCAAATGAGCTCTGACTCCCCTAAGCTGGCAGTGGAATTTTACCTCTAAGATGTCCCAGTTTTCCCTGTGCTCTTTTCCAGGGACATCCTCTCAAAAATTTGAGAAAAGCCTTTAGGATAGGATTTTGGGGTTGGGAACTTGTGCTTTTTAGAGCCTCAAATTGTGCGTTTTCGATCCTGTTCCCCAAGATGGGCTCTGATTCCTACCCTAAACCCAGCTGGAAGGGGAATTTTGCCTCCAAAGCCTGTCCATTGTCCCTCTCCTCTTTTCCAAAGACATCCTCTCGAAAATCTGAGAAAGGCCTTTGGGAGAGGATTTTGGGGATGGGAATTATGCTTTTTTGAGCCCCAATTTGTGCTTTTTAGAGCCCAAACTTGGGTTTTTTTCTTATTCCACCAAATGAGCTCTGACTCCCCCAAGCTGGCCGTGGAATCTTTGCCTCTAAGACGTCCCCGTTTTCCCTGTGCTCTTTTCCAGGGACATCCAGCAGGAGAATTTCCGTGGGATTCACTCCCACTGGAGGAGCTTCTCCTTTGTGTACAACCACTACCTGTTCCTGGCCTGCTTCCTGGTGGTGCTGCTCTCCATCCTGCTCTACCTGCTCCGCCTGCGCCGCATCCACCGCCGGCTGCTGCCCAGCGGCCCCTCCCCTCCCCTCTGGCTGCAGGAGGGGCTCCCCCCGCAGAAAATCCCGGGCTAGGCTCCAGGGTGGAGGATCCATCCACACACACACACAGAAAAAAGCCATTTTTGCCTCAGGGTTCCTCCTTTTTTTGCCCCTTTTGGAGAAGCGGAGTTGGGGTGGTGAGGGAAAAATGCCAAAAAAAAAAAAAAAGACTTTGCTGGGAATGTTGCACTTGGGGTGTGCAGGAGAGGATGGGATGAGTTCCCACCTTTGGGAGAGGCTGAAATCCCACAAGGAGCTTGGATTTTCCTTGCTGGATTCCAGCATTGCCATCCCTGCTCTCACTTTGGAGTCTCAAAGAATGGGAAGTTCCAAAAGCAGGGATAAAAAACAACAAAAAAAAAAACAACAAAAACCACCCCCTTTTAGGACATTTTAGGTGATTTTCCCTTCTGGAATCACTCCTGGGATGGAGAAGGAAAATCCCTCACATCCAATGCTGTGCTTCCATAACAAACTTTGCTGGGAATGTTGCACTTGGGGGTGTGCAGGAGAGGATGGGATGAGTTCCCACCTTTGGGAGAGGCTGAAATCCCACAAGGAGCTTGGATTTTCCTTGCTGGATTCCAGCATTGCCATCCCTGCTCTCACTTTGGAGTCTCAAAGAATGGGAAGTTCCAAAAGCAGGGATAAAAAACAACAAAAAAAAACCAACAAAAACCACCCCCTTTTAGGACATTTTAGGTGATTTTCCCTTCTGGAATCACTCCTGGGATGGAGAAGGAAAATCCCTCACATCCAATGCTGTGCTTCCATAAAAAACTGCTTCCATCACTTCTGCTCCCTCCTTTTTTCCTTGGAAAGAGAAAAGGATTTCCTCCCTTTTCACCCTCCCAGTGGCACCAGTCGCTGCTTTTAATCCCAAATTTCTGTTCCATGATCATGGAGAGACCTCCCAGAAACTCCAGGAATGTGAAGAGAACTGGAAAAGCAGAGGAGAACGTGCACAGGGTCTTTCCAAGTCCTCTGGTAATTTATATTTTATTTAAAACTGTTGATTTTACTTGAAAGTCAGTTTGTCCATGATTAAAAGTGGGATTTCTATGAACCTTTGGGGTGTGGGTGTTTTGTTTGTTAATTCCTCACCTGGAAAACTTTTAAAAGGTGGGAAAATGCTGGAAAATTGGATGGTTTTATTATTGGAGAACTGGATACATTTTTTTATCATAATTCTTGTAAAAATCTGGATAATTTAAATTGTTTTTTGTGGTTTTTTACCTTCGTACAGAGAATTTAGGCTGGAGCTGCTGAATTGCACCTAAATTTGGGTGCTGAACTCCTGCTCCTCCCACCCAGCACGTGCTGGAGTCAGAATTCCCTGGATTTGGGGCAGAATTTTGGAGCAGAACCTTTCACTGGACCTTCAGAATTCCAGACATTTTCCTTTGGTAAAGGATATTTTTGGAGCTGACAAAATCAAAGTTTGGGGAGAGTTTAAATCCAAATCTGGTTTTGGGTGAGGGATGAGAAAATCCAGGGCTGGGATTGGGATTTAAAATCGAGGCTGATAAAAATGATCCCAAAATTGACCCTGGCAGAGCCTGAATTTCCTCTTCTCATCGGCCCAAATCTCCAATTTCAGGATTAAATTTTAAAAAAATCCTGTGGGAAGGGGTTTGTGGGACTTGGAAATATCCAGGCAGAAGTGCCAGAGTCTCCAATCCAGCAAGGGGGAAAAATGGAAAAAAAAGGCATTAAAATGTAATAAAAGCAGGGAAAAAATAAAATCAGAGGGAGAAAAGTGGGATAAAATCAGGGGAAAAAATCAGGAAAAAAAATGAAATCAGGGGAAAATTGGAAAAAAAAATCAGAAAAAAAAATTTGGGGAAAAATCAGGAAAAATGAAGTCAGGGAAAAAATCAAATCAGAGAAAAAAATGGAAAAAAGTTAAAATCAGGGGAAATGGAACAAAATAAAATCAGGGGAAAATCGGGGAAAAATCCAGAAAATAATAAAATTAGGGGGGAAAAAACCAGAAAAAATAAAATAAGTGGAAAAAATCATCAAAAGTCAGGAAAAGAATAAAGTCAGGAAAAAAATAAAATTGGGGGGAAAATTGGTAAAAAATAATGAAAAAAATTAGGAAAAAAATAAAATCAAGGGAAAAAATTTTTAAAAGTTGAAGGGGCAGTGGTTCAGCCCTAAAATAAAATTTCCTTCCAGTGGAGGGAGGATCAGAGGATTCCAGGCTGGTCTGGGTGGGAAGGAACCCAAAATCCAGCCAGATTTAATCCCCATCCATGGCCAGGCCATTCCTGCTGCCCCAGGCTGCTTTTCCAGGGATTTATTTCTGTCACTTTTTTTCTCAGTTTCACTTTTCCCAAGTGGATAAAATTGGGGGGAAAAAATCAGGAAAAACTTAAAATCAGGAAAAAAAATAGGGGGAAAAATCAGGAAAGAATTAAAATTTGCACAAAAATTGGAGAACAAAACAAAATCAAGGTGAGAAAAAAAAACTTCTAAAACTTTGGAGGAGAAATTGTTCATAAAATAAAATTTCCTTTCAGTGGAGGGAGGATCAGAGAGTTCCAGGCTGGTCTGGGTGGGAAGGAACCCAAAATCCAGCCAGATTTAATCCCCAGCCATGGCCAGGCCATTCCTGCTGCCCCAGGATTTCTTTGTGTCCCCTGGTGTCACTGTCCCCTCTGGAGGTGGCATTGTCACCTGGTGGATGTGAACTGTGCCTGGAGCAGGGCAGATTTCCCACATTCCCCAAATTGTTCATAAAATAAAATTTCCTTTCAGTGGAGGGAGGATCAGAGAGTTCCAGGCTGGTCTGGGTGGGAAGGAACCCAAAATCCAGCCAGATTTAATCCCCAGCCATGGCCAGGCCATTCCTGCTGCCCCAGGATTTCTTTGTGTCCCCTGGTGTCACTGTCCCATCTGGAGGTGGCATTGGCATTGTCACCTGGTGGATGTGGTAACTGAGTGAACTGTGCCTGGAGCAGGGCAGATTTCCCACATTCCCCACTCTGAATTCCCTGGGTTTGGTGGTTTGGGATTTGGGGCTGTCCCTGAGAAGGGTTTCACACCCAGCTCGTGAGAATTGGGGTCTGGGGGCTTCTTTTGCTTTTTCTTCCTCCTTCATCCCACCCACATCCCATGGATCCCATATCCCAGAGATCTCCCATCCCATGGATCCCATATCCCAGAGATCACAGATCTCAGGGATACAAAGTCCCAGGGATCCAAAATCCCAGAGATCCCACATGGCATGGAATCCACATCCCAGGGATCCCAAATCCCAAGATCCCAAATCCCACAGATCCCACATTTCAGAGATCCTAAATCCCGGAGATCCCACATCCCATGGATCCCAAATCCCACAGATCCCACATTTCAGGGATCCTAAATCCCGGAGATCCCACATCCCATGGATCCCAAATCCCACAGATCCCACATTTCAGGGATCCTAAATCCCGGAGATCCCACATCCCATGGATCCCAAATCCCACAGATCCCACATTTCAGGGATCCTAAATCCCGGAGATCCCACATCCCATGGATCCCAAATCCCAGAGATCTCCCATCCCACATATCCCAGGGATCCCACATTCCAGAGATCCCAAATCTCACAGATTGCAAATCCCACATTCTAGAGATCCCACATTTCAGAGATCCTGAATCCTGGAGATCTCACATCCCAGGAATCCCACATTCCAGAGATCCCAAATCTCACAGATTGCAAATCCCACATTCTAGAGATCCCACATTTCAGAGATCCTGAATCCTGGAGATCTCACATCCCAGGAATCCCACATTCCAGAGATCCCATAGCTCAGGGATCCCAAATCCCAGAGATCCCAAATGTCAGTCTCAAATCCCAGAGATCCCATATACCACGGATCCTCCATCCCACAGATCCCAGGGATCCCAAGGATTTGCAGGGTTCAGCCAGAGGAGGCAGAACTCGGTGCCGTCTCCTGAGGGGGAATTAACCCCAAATTATCCCCCCAGACCTTTCTGTGGCTCCAGAGGCTCATCAGTCTCAAATCCCAGAGATCCCACATTCCAGAGATCCCAAATGTCAGTCTCAAATCCCAGAGATCCCACATACCACGGATCCTCCATCCCACAGATCCCAGGGATCCCAAGGATTTGCAGGGTTCAGCCAGAGGAGGCAGAACTCGGTGCCGTCTCCTGAGGGGGAATTAACCCCAAATTATCCCCCCAGACCTTTCTGTGGCTCCAGAGGAGAAAACCCAAAGGGATTTTCCATCCCACTCTGGGAGCGATTCCTTTGGGATCCTCAGCCTGGAGTCCCCACCCCACGCTGGGGTTTGGGGTTTCCTGCCCTGACAAAAATCCCTTTGCCTTCTCCAGGTGCTTTAGGGACAGTGAGGGAGGGGAGCGGGGCAGGGAACGACCCCAAAGCTCCCGGGCCTTTAAACCCGCCCCTCTTCTTTCCCTTGGGGTTTTCCGTGTGGAGAACGCCCTAAACATGGGAGGAGGGAGGGCGGGATCCCCGGGGAGGGACAAGGGGACACCGAGCGAAGCGGCTCGGGGCGGGGGCACCTCGTCCCTCCCGAGGGCCATTGTTGTTCCCAAAGTCCCGGTATTATCCCCAAAGTCCCATTGTTGTTCCCAAGGTCCCATTGTTATTCCTGAAGTCCCATTGTTGGTACCAAATAACGCGTGAAGCTCCTGAGAGCCGGAATGGGCCTGGAGGGCTCCGCGTGTCCCTGTCCCCGTGTCCCTGTCCCCGTGTCCCTGTCCCCGTGTCCCTGTCCCATTCCTGTCCCTTCCCTGTGTCCCTGTCCCTGTGTCCCTGTCCCCTCCCTGCATCGCTGTCCCTTCCCTCTGTCCCTGTGTCCCTTCCCTCTGTCCCTGTCCCTTCCCTGGGTCCCCTCTCTGTGTCCCTTGGTCCCTTCCTTGTGTCCCTGTTCCTGTGTCCATGTCCCTTCCCATGTCCCTGTGTCCTTGTCCCTTCCCTGTGGCCCGTCTCTGTTCCTGTGTCCCTTCTCTTTGCCCCTTCCCTCTGTCCCTTCCCTGGGTCCCCTCCCTGTGTCCGTGTTCCTTTCCCGTGTCCCTGTCCCATCCCAGCATCCCTGTCCCTTCCCTCTGTCCCTGTGTCCTTTCCCTGTGTCCCTGTTCCTGTCCCTGTCCCTGCGGGACTCGTTCCCTGCCTGGCTCCTGTCCCTTCCCTGTGTCCCTGTCCCTGTGTCCCTGTCCCCTCCCCGTGTCCCTGTCCCATTCCTGTGTCTTCCTTGTGTCCCTGTCCCTGTGTTCCTCCCCCATGTCCCTGTCCCTTCCCTGGGTCCCTGTCCCTGTGTCCCCCATGTCCCTGTCCCCTCCCTGCATCGCTGTCCCTTCCCTCTGTCCCTGTGTCCTTTCCCTTTGTCCCTCTGTCCCTGTCCCTCTGTCCCTTCCCCGTGTCCCTCTCCCTGTCCCTGTCCCTGCGGGACTCGTTCCCTGCCTGGCACGGGGAATCAGCGCTCCCAGGTTTCCCCTGCAGGCTGAGGAGGGGTTTGGGATTTCTGGGAGCGTTCCTGAGCATCCTCCCCTTTCCCAGCCCGACCCCGTGCAGTTCCTGCCTCTTCTCCCTTTTCCTTGGATCAGCCTTTGTGTCCCTGTTCCTGTCCCTGTCCCTGCGGGACTCGTTCCCTGCCTGGCACAGGGAATCAGCGCTCCCAGGTTTCCCCTGCAGGCTGAGGAGGGGTTTGGGATTTCTGGGAGCGTTCCTGAGCATCCTCCCCTTTCCCAGCCCGACCCCGTGCAGTTCCTGCCTCTTCTCCCTTTTCCTTGGATCAGCCTTTCCCAAGGCCTGAGGGACTGGGGGGGTTCCTGAGGTGACTTCCCTGGATCCTGTCCTTGGATCCCATCCCTGACTCCCATCCCCGGATCCCATTCCCGGATCCCATCCCTGGATCCTGTCCCTGGATTTGGTCCCCAAATCCCATTCCTGGATCCCAGTCCTAGATCTCATCCCCAGATCCCACCCCTGGATCCTGTCCCAAGATTTGATCCCCAAATCCCGTCCCCTGGATCCCACCCCCAGATCTCGTCCCCAGATCCCATCCCTGGATCCCATTACTGGGTCCCATCCCCAGATCCTGTCCCTGGATCCCACCCCTGGATCTGATTCCCAGATCCCATCCCTGGCTCCCATTCCCAGATCCCATTCCCAGATTCCATCCCTGGATCCCACTCCTGGATTCCACTCCCAGATCCCACTCCCAGATTCCATCCCTGGATCCCACTCCCGGATCCCATTCCCGGATCCCACCCCGTTCCCACTCCCGTGTCCCGTCCCCCCGCAGCTCCTTGGGAAGGGCGCTTTCCCCTCGAGTGGAAGGGCCGGGAATGTTGGCAGCACCTCCCAGCCCTCATTCCCAGGTTTTCCGCGGGATGCGCTCGCGCTGCCCTCCCGGCGCTGCCCCCGCCTCCAGTGCGCTTCTCCTCCTCCCGCTTCCTGGAAATTCCCTCTCTTCGTGGGTTTTGGGGGGAAAAACTTCATTTTCCCTGTTCCGTTTTCCCTGTTCCATCCTCATCTCCTGAGGAGCTGCCGGTGGGAATCCGCCAGGAAGCTGGGAATGGATGTGGGGGATCCTTTGTGCCTCCTGCCTTTTGTCAGGAGCTTCCTGGGGGAATTCAGCTCCCAGCACCCGGCTGGGTTCCTGCCCTCCCTGCTCATCCCGAGGAATCCCGGACAGGGAATGAAGTGCTCCTTCAGTGCCTCCTGCTGGGATTTTCCTTCTTCCAGGAAATCCAGGGGCTCCCGTTCCACAGGAGACCCCAGCACTGATCCATCCTTTTCCTGAAAGGGAGGAAGTAAAGGAATTAATTAATTTAAAAAAAATGAAGGAGGGGAATAAAGGAAGATTTGCTTTCTCTGGAGCCATCCCCAAGCCCCAGGGCCTGCAGGGAATGTTCCTGCTGGGAGGATTTCTCTGGAATTTGGGTTTTCCCCACCTTGGCTTTGAAACCTTCCAGGGGTTTGGATCATGGGGGGCTGCCCCGTGCCTGGATGAGTCCCAGGCCAGCTTGGAATGACCTGGGACAGTGGAAGGGTGGGATGAGATGATTTTATGTCCTTTCCCACCCAACCATTCCATGATTCCAAGCTGGAGAAATTCCCACAGGGATTAAATACAGGAACAGCTTTTTGGGGGGAGATATTGATGAATTTTGGGGTTTCTCAGCCATTGGGACCTGGCTTTTCAATCACCCATTGCAGGAACTTCCCTGAAACTGGATCCCTGAAAACGGCCACATGGCCCTAAAATTCCTGCAGGTTTTGGGATCTCCAGGATCATCTCTGCAGGGAAAAGCTTCTTGTGAGTTTTAAATATAGAAAGAGCTTTTTAGAGGAGAGATATTGATGAATTTCTCCAGAATTTTGGGGTTTCTCAGCCATTGGGAGGGAATGTTCCTGCTGGGAGGATTTCTCTGGAATTTGGGTTTTTCCCACTTTGGCTTTGAAACCTTCCAGGGGTTTGGATCATGGGGGCTGCCCCGTGCCTGGATGAGTCCCAGGCCAGCTTGGAATGACCTGGGACAGTGGAAGGGTGGGATGAGATGATTTTATGTCCTTTCCCACCCAACCATTCCATGATTCCAAGCTGGAGAAATTCCCACAGGGATTAAATACAGGAACAGCTTTTTGGGGGGAGATATTGATGAATTTTGGGGTTTCTCAGCCATTGGGACCTGGCTTTTCAATCACCCATTGCAGGAACTTCCCACTGGATCCCTGAAAACGGTCACGTGGCCCTAAAATTCCTGCAGGTTTTGGGATCTCCAGGATCATGTCTGCAGGGAAAAGATTCTCGTGAGATTTAAATACAGAAAGAGCTTTTTGGGGAGAAATATTGATTAATTTCTCCAGAATTTTGGGGTTTCTCAGCCATTGGGACCTGGCTTTTCAATCACTCACTGCAGGAACTTCCCACTGGATCCCTTGGGTGTGAAAACGGCCACGTGGCCCTAAAATTCCTGCAGGTTTTGGGATCTCCAGGATCATCTCTGCAGGGAAAAGCTTCCAGGGAGCTGCTCCCGGGGCTGGAGAGGTCGAGTCGCCCCGCGGGGTGCAAACAGCAGCATGGGAGGCAATGAGCCTTCCCAGGGAACTGCAAATGAGGGAAATTGCAGCAAATGAGGGAAATTAGAGCAGCCAGCGGCCCGTTCCTCCTTTCTGGGAGCAGGGAGCGTGACCGGCACTCCCGGTCAAGGCCAGCTGTGTCCCCAGGACAGGGACAAAGCCCGGGGGGAGGGATGGCACCGGGAATGGGGCTGGGAGGGAGCCCAGGGAAGGGATTCCGCTGGAACTGGGATTTGTCCGGGGGTTTGGGGTGGAAAATCCATGTGCGAATCTCTGGGTGCTGGAAATGGGATCCACGAAGTGCCCTCCCCGTTTCCCAGATCCACTGGAGCAGCATTTTTTCCCTGTGTGATTCCAGGCTCTCTTCAAATCCCTTTTCCCCCCGGGTGCTTTTTCCTCGCTCTTACCCAGCTGCAGGACGGAGGGGGCAGCAAATTCCTGAATCCAGGGAGCCTCGAGCTGTGCTGGATTCCTGCTGGATGCTTCATCCCAGCTCTCCCTTCCATCAGCTGGAATTTTTCATGGATAAAAAATCCTGCCCTGTCCTCGCCTGACCCGTGCTGGGCCGGGCAGAGTCTGACACGTTCCTTTCTCCACATCCCTCATTCCAGCCTGGAACTGCTCCCTGCAGCTTCTCCGGGGACACCTCCTCCCCCTGATGTCCCCGAGCTGGGGAAGGTGGCTCTGCTGAGGGTCAGGATCCAATTCCCAGGATTTGTTCTCTTGCCTGAGAATTCCTGCTGCAGGGAAAGGATCTGAGAGCTCATCCCCTCACACCCCCTTCCCCTATCCCAGGCTGCTCCAAATCCCTGAGATCCCACACCACAGAGATCCCATATCACATCCCATAACCCAGAAATCCCTCATTCTAAAGATCCCATATCCCAGAGATCCCAAATCCCAGGGATCCCACATTCCAGGGATCCCACATTCCAGGGATCCCAAATCCCAGGGAGCCCTCATCACAAAAATCCCATATCCCAGAAATCCCTCATTCTAAAGATCCCATATCCCAGAGATCCCATATCCCAGAGATCCCAAATCCCAGGGATCCCACATTCCAGGGATCCCAAATCCCAGAGATCCCAAATCCCAGGGAGCCCTCATCACAAAAATCCCATATCCCAGAAATCCCTCATTCTAAAGATCCCACATCCCAGGGATCCCAAATCCCAGAGATCACAAATCCCAAAGATCCCATATCCCAGAGATCCCTCATCCCAAAAATCCCACATCCCAGGGATCCCTTTTCTCTGGAAGTGACTTGGCCACTTCCAGGGATGGAGCTGCTCCATCTCCTCTGGGAATTCCATCCCAGCCCCTCCCACCCTCCCAGGGAGAATATTTTCCCCAAAATCCCATTTATTTCCTTTAATGCTGGTGCCCAATCCAGTGCAATTTCCCTTCCCAATTCCCATGGGAATTGCTTCCAGAGCAGCTGGAATTGGATCAAACTCAGCTTTTCCAGAAGATGGAGTTGGGCCCTGAAGCTGGAATTACCTGGCGTGGATAAATCATGTTTGGGAGGGATGGGAAAGCTGGGAAAAGGGAGCAGTCCCCTCATGGGAATGTTCCTGTGCTGCACTGACGGGAATGTGTCTGAATTGGGCATTAAAGCTGGAATTTTTTATCCTGATGAATAGAATTAAGTTGGGATTGCTGTGCAGGAGAATCCCAGAGGAAAATCCATGGACAGCAGCCCTGTGCTAGGATCCCACCCCCAGATCCCATCCCAGATCCCATCCCTGGATCCTGTCCCTGCATCCCATTCCCGGATCCCATCCACGAATCCCATCCCTGGATCCCATTCCCAGATCCCACCCCCAGATCCCATCCCAGATCCCATCCCTGGATCCTGTCCCTGCATCCCATTCCCGGATCCCATCCCCGAATCCCATCCCAGATCCCATTCCCAGATCCCACCCCTGGGCTTGCTGGAAAATCCTCTAAAGCAGGAATAATAAATGGGAACACTCCTTCCGCAGTGACCTTCGGGAACATTTCCCTTTCTGTGTCCATCAGCTTCCTGCTGATGTGTTTGAAAACCACAGAGGAGAGATTCAAACACCCCGGGCCAAAGCTGGGGAGAAAACACCGGGAATATTTTGGAATCTGGGAAATGCTGACACTGCTGCCCAAAACTGGGTCAGGAGGCAGAATTCCAGGTTCTTTTCCAAAATTTAACACCCACTCAGTTTCCTGTTAGTTTCACACCTGAAGCAAAGGGAATGAAGAGAAATTTTGGATAAATTAAAGCCCTGAATGACTTTAAAACCACAACCCCCCTGCCAGAGGTTCGGAGTGATGTGGGATTGATCCAGCTCTGATTTTTGGGAAAAGAACTGTTCCCACCTGGGAATTCTCCAATCTAGGATTTGTTATTTTTCCGTGAGGAATTGTTTTTAATCCCTGGGACTCCCAGGAGTGGGGAATAACTACAGGACAGGCTGGGTTCATAACAAAAATCCTGCTTTGGTTTGAGCTGCTGTAGGAGCGAGCTGAAGGAATATCCAGCAGCTGGAAAAGCTGAGTGCTGAAAGGTTAGAGGTGGAGGAATCCAGGGAGATGCCAGTGCTGGGAATTCCAGGGAATGCGGAGCAGCTGGAACAGGGGATGCTGCAGGGTTAAGGGTGGGTGAACCCCGGGAGGTGCCAGTGCTGGGAATTCCAGGGAATGTGGAGCAGTGGGAAAGGGTTAAAGGTGGGTGAATCCCGGGAGGTGCCAGTGCTGGGAATTCCAGGGAATGTGGAGCAGCTGGAACAGGGGATGCTGCAGGGTTAAGGGTGGGTGAACCCCGGGAGGTGCCAGTGCTGGGAATTCCAGGATGCTGTGCCAGAACCCCCTGCGACTCCAGGCACTGAGTCACCTCAGAGCCCTTAAACATTAAAGTTTCACCGGGGGGCCGGGATAACTCCCAGGATTTATTCTCTGGGGATTAAAAATCCACGCTCCTCATCCTTTTATTTTTTTTTTTTTTTTGGGAAGCGCGGCGCTGCCCCCGCTCTGCCCTGCCGGGAGGAGCGCTGAGCTCACGGCGGAGCCGCCGGCGGGGCGGCTCCGGGGAGGGGTTTGCGGAGCAAATCCAGTGAAATTTGGCAGGAAGCAGCAGCTCCTCGCCGCACATTTCCCTGCCTGCAGGAGGAATTTTTTGCAGCGCTCAGCCCGGGAGGAAAACCTGGATGAAGCTGGGCTGAGCTGCCCCCCAGCACAGGCACCGCTCATCGAGGTAAACTCGGGGTCTGGGGTTTGATTGCCTCCAAAAATTCATTAATTTCAACATTTCTGAGCCTTTCTTTCTTCGCGGCTGAAAGTTTCATTTCTCTTCTTCTCTCCGAATGTGTTTTTCTCCTTCTCCCATCGTGGTAAAAGACCGCGGGGAGGGGAAATTGATGTTTTTTCCCAATTCTTGTCCCCCGGGCTGGATTTGGCGGGGCTGCGATGCCGAAGAGTTTCGGTGTCACTTTTTAAAGAAGTCCTGGCCGAGCTGGAGATTTTATCCCTTTTCTGCTCCCAGCCATTCCCGACTGGAATAAAAGAGGAGTTGCGAGTTGGGGCAGTGCCCGAGCTGGGATTTTGGTAAAATATCCCGAATTTCGAGCAGAAAAGCCCGGTTGGTGCCATCAGCGCTGGGTAAATCGGGGAGGATCTTGGAGTTCTCCTCTCTGGATAATTCCCGTTTTTTCAGAGGGAAAACTCAGGGGCAGATGTTTGGCAGAAGGTGCAAAATATGTCCTTAATTAGGATTTTTTTTTTCCTGCTGTCACTGCTGGGGATTCTCTGAGCCTACCAGCAGCTCCTTGAAAACTGTTTCATGCTGGTGAAATTTGGGATTACTTCGGGATATCCACCTGGAAAGCTGCCCCGGAGAAACGTGGGATGTTCAACCCGACCCGGGCTAAGCTCACCGATCACTGTGATTAATATTTCCTCCCCGATGAGTTTTTGTCGTTAATTAAACAGCTGTGGATAAAAGATCTAAACCCAAATAATTTAGAATATTAGAGAGGAAGATGCAAGTTTGGATAATTGGGAGTGCAGCAGGGAAATAATCCATCATCCCCACAATCAGCTCCTAAAGGTGACAGCGCAGTGCTCCCAGTTTTTCCTGGATACAGCCAGAAAATCATGGATTTACGGCTCCTCCTTCCCATTTTCTCTGCATTGAGCCACCCACGGCGGTGGAATTTCCTCATTTGGGGAGCGGGGAGCAGTTAAAATAATAATAAATGAAATAAAAGCGTGGATTGCTGGGATATCCGAGAGCTCAGGGAGGAATCACACCTCGGAGCGAGGGCTGGCTGCTCCGGGAGGGAATTCCGATAATCCCGGCCCCGGGGGCAGCAGGATGTGGGGAAACATCCCCGAAAAAGCCTCGTTAAAGGAAATTCAACCCTTAAATCGGCCCTGCCGAGGCTCAGAATCCCTCTCCGGTCCAAGCCAGCAGGAGCTTTGGGGGTGCAGAAAGGAGGATTTTAGGGGGAAAACCTCGGGGAAGTTTCAGAGCTGGGTGATGGAGCCCAGGAAAGGCTGCGGGGATGGAATGGAAATTCCAGTGGGAATTCCGGGTGCTGTGCTGGAACCTCATCCTGCTACAGGCTGAGACCCCGGTAACGAGCTCTGGGTTTTGTGTCCATCATTCGGCTCCCCAATTCATTCCCTTCACTGTCCCTGTGCTCCATTCTGCTTTCCTCTCCGTTCCCTCATTTATATTCATTTTTCCCTTTTATTCCTTCCCCTCCTGAGCATTCCTGGTGAGGTTTGAAAGCAGAGCTCCCAGTTCTGGGCACTGGGATCATCCCCAGACGTTACCAGGGTCGGGATTAAATGCACAAGTCATTATTTCTTGTTTGGACTTTGATGTTTATTAGTTGTTGTTTATATTAGATTTACTTAGATGTTTATTAGTTGTTATTTATATTTACTAGTTCTTTTTTAAATTTACTTTGATGTTTATTAGTTCTTATTTATATTATATTTATTTAGATGTTTATTTAGTTCTTGTTTATGTTACAGTCTCACCAACTCTGAGTTTTGCAGCACTTCACTCTAACAAACTAAAAAACAGAGCCCTATTTCTCTCTCTCTGCAAGACTTGTTAAGGATTAATTGTCTAATTAAGAAATGACGCTTAAATTCTTTTTACTTTTAACTTAATAACTGAGCACTTGTGGCCTGCAGTGTGGGCTTTTTTATCCATTTACACAATACCATTTAAGCTCGTGAAGAACAGGGTGAAGAAGGACCAGCCCCTGCCCTAAAACATTTATATTTATATTTATATTTATATTTATATTTATATTTATATTTATATTTATATTTATATTTATATTTATATTTATAGTGTGTGCATTATATATATATAATATAATATTTATTTATATATATATAATATAATATATTACTGTATCCTAGAACTTTAAACTCTACATTTTCCACCCTGTGATGTCGCACACTTCCATCCAAACTCCACACCCACAGTCCCAGTGCTATCACTCAATTTTGGAAGCCTTCCCCACGGCCCCAGCTCCGTGCAGAGTTCTCTTGGGGGTCAGAGTCTGTCTGTCAGACAGAGCCCTTTTTTGGCACTTTCAGGGCCCATTTTTATATTTTCAGGCCCTTTGCTTAAATTCTTTTTACTTTTAACTTAATAACTGAGCACTTGTGGCCTGCAGTGTGGGCTTTTTTATCCATTTACACAATACCATTTAAGCTCGTGAAGAACAGGGTGAAGAAGGACCAGCCCCTGCCCTAAAACATTTATATTTATATTTATATTTATATTTATATTTATATTTATATTTATATTTATATTTATATTTATATTTATATTTATATTTATATTTATTTATAGTGTGCATTATATATTTATATTTATATTTATATTTATATTTATATTTATATTTATATTTATATTTATATTTATATTTATATTTATATTTATATTTATATTTATATTTATATTTATATTTATATTTATATTTATATTTATATTTATATTTATATTTATATTTATATTTATATTTATATTTATATTTATATTTATATTTATATTTATATTTATATTTATATTTATATTTATATTTATATTTAGTATTATATATATATATAATATAATATTTATTTTTTTATATATAATATTATATATTACTGTATCCTAGAACTTTAAACTCGACATTTTCCACCCTGTGATGTCACACACTTCCATCCAAACTCCACACCCACACTCCCAGTGCTGTCACTCAATTTTGGAAGCTTTCCCCACGGCCCCAGCTCAGTGCAGAGTTCTCTTGGGGGTCAGAGTCTGTCTGTCAGACAGAGCCCTTTTTTGGCACTTTCAGGGCCCATTTTTATATTTTCAGGCCCTTTTTTGGCACTTTCATGGCCTTTTTTGACACCTTCAAGGCCCTTTTTTGACGTTTTCTGAGCCCATTTTTGGACACTCTCAGGGCTGTTTTTTGGCACCTTCAGAGACCTTTTATTGGCACTCTCAGGGCCCTTTTTTGACACCTTCAGAGCCCTTTTTTGGTACTCTCAGAGCCCTTTTTGACACTTTCATGGCTTTTTTTGACACCTTCAGGGCCCTTTCTTTGACACCTTCAGGGCCCTTTCTTTGACACCTTCAGGCTCTTTTTTGACACTTTCAGGGCCCTTTTCAGTCACTTTCTGAGCCCTTTTTTTGACATTTTCTGTCCCACGTTTCCCATTCCCCTCTGCAGAAACGCCCTCGGAGGAGGAAAAGTTCCACTCCTAATCCAGGCTGGAAATTTGTTATTCCAAGGGGGATTTCCCAGCCATAACAAGGGCCTGGTTTGGAGCCCGGCTGTCCCGCTGCTGGATCAGGGAGATTAATTAAAACAGCATCAGCCCGAGGTGAGGAGTGATCCCCTCCTCCTTGGGGGTTCCAGATCCACCTGGAAATCCTCTCCATGGAAATTTGGGATGTTCAGCCCCGAGCCAGGCTGAGCTCTGCTCCTGCAGCTCAGGATCCTTCCCTGGGGTTGATTTTCCCCTTCAGATGAATTTTTGGTGTTTGATTGAAGCGGTTTTTGCTGTGTGGAGATAAAATAATAAAGATCAAATGACCAGGAGAGCTTAGAACATGACAGAGATCCTGGTTTGGAAATCTGGGAATGTAGCAGGAAGACTTTTCCTCATCTCTTACCAGGAGAAATGTATCACTATAAAGAGATATGTATCTCCATATTTATCTATATAAACACGTATTTATAAGGACATATTTATGAGGATATGTTGATGCTTATAAAGATAAATGCCCTAAAATTTGCAGGGACATGGGAATTTTTCCAGGGATCAGCACCTGGATTGGGATTTCCTGCCAGTGGTTGGTGCCTCTGATCCTTCCAGGGACCTTTGTGGCTCAGGATTTCAGGAGTGGGAACGGGGAGGGATTTAATCCATGGGGATTTAACCCTTGGAGGGCCCTGCCATGGCAGGGCAGAGACTCTTGGAGCGCTGGGAGAAGGTATCCAAAATCTCACCCCAGGGAAGGGCAGGATTTTATTCCCTTTAACAATTCTGGAGAGGCTCCCAGTGGGGAAGAGGCTGGAGAACTCCTCCCGTGGCATCTGGGGTGATGGGGAGTGGAATTGGGAATGCAGGGATTCCCGGATTTCCCAGATTCCTGTTCCCAGCCCGAGGGATGCACCTGGGGCAATGGAGCTGGAATTGGGAATGCAGGGATTCCCGGGATTCCCCAGATTCCTGTTCCCAGCCCGAGGAATGCACCTGGGGCGATGGAGCTGGAATTGGGAATGCAGGTATTCCCAGGATTCCCGGATTCCTGTTCCCAGCCCGAGGGATGGAGAGTGAAATTGGGAATGCAGGGATTCCCGGGATTCGCGTGGAACTGGGAATGCAGGGATTGCTGGGATTCTATTCCCACCCCGAGGAACGCACCTGGGGCGATGGAGAGTGGAATTGGGATGCAGGGATTCCCGGGATTCCCAGGATTCCTGTTCTCACCCTGAGGAATGTACCTGGGGCGATGGAGAGTGGAATTGGGATGCAGGGATTCCCGGGATTCCCGGGATTCCCAGTTCCGAGCGGCTGAACACCAACGGTTCAGAGCTCCAGGGACAATCGGGACAATTGTCCCTGCTCCCGAGGGATGTGGAGCACGAAGGGCTCCCATGGGCGTTCCAGACTTTCCTTTTGTTGTCTGGAGAAGCTCGGGAGCAGGGAAGTGTCTGGTCCTGGGGTTTGTCTGAGCTCATCCATGCTTGGGGTGACTGGATGGGATTCAAAAGGGGAATTTTGGCTGGATTTGGCTCGGGAGATGAGCGGGCTCTGTTACACCTGGAAAAGGAAAAACTCAGGATTAGGAGCTTTGGGAGGTCCAGGAAAAGGAGGGAGGAGGATTTTACATGGGCAGAGAGTGCCAGGACAAGAGGCAATGGTTTTAAACTGCCAGAGGACAGGGATAGCTGGGATATCGGGAAGGAATTCCTCCCTGGGAGGGGCTGGGATGGAATTCCCAGAGGAGCTGTGGCTGCCCCTGGATCCCTGGAAGTGCCCAAGGATGGACACCCTGGGGCAGGGGGAGGTGTCTCTGCCATGGCAGGGCTGGCACAGGATGGGATTTCAGTCCCTTCCAACCCAAACCATCCCATGATTCCATAACAATTCCATGTTTTTCCTCGCCATCCCGTGCCTCTGTTCCCTTCAAGACCCAGGGCTGGAGCCCTGGAAAGGGCTGAGTCAGCAGGCACCAGGATCATGCCTGGAAGCCTCACACTACACATTCCTGAGGGGATGGATCTCAGCTTCCAGCCTGGAATATGGCACAGAGAGCCGGGAGACCTGCAGCATTTCCTGCCTTCTCCACTGGCTCTGCTCGATGGGTTTTTAATGTTCTGTCTTGGATTCCTGTGAATGGAGAGACCAAAATATTGCCCTGACGTCAGGAAGAAATCTGGAGGTCGTTAGAGGCCGTGAGGGGAGCAGTGAGCCCGAGAGGGAGGGAAAATCCAGCCCAAACCCAACCTCCTGCAAACTTCAGCCTGGATTTCTTCTCAGGGAGCTCAGCACGTGCAGCTCCCCCAGACTGGGGGGAGAACGTGTCCAAGCCTGGCTGCCAGCGGCACAGCCGTGGTTTTGCTGGAATATTTTCCATGTTAAGTTGTGTTCTTGTGGTTTCTGGTGGCCCCACGACGTGTGGGTGCAGCTGGCTCTGCCTGGTGCTGCCCGTGCCCTTCAAATGCTGTTTTGAGTGAGACTGTGGCTGAACCATCCCTAAAATGTCTTGGAGCTGAGGAGGGGGATTTCAGGGAAGAATAAACCCAGGATTTCTGTGGAGTGAATGAACTGCCGGGCAATTTTCTCTGTTATCAATTCTCTAAACCAGGCCTGGCCTCAAATCCCAGTGAAAAGGATCTGATGCTGTGCATCAGAGCCATGGAAGGGTTTGGGTGGGAAGGGATTTTAAATCCCTTCACTCCCATCTCCTTCAACCCCCTCCACCATCCCTGGGTGCCCCAAGCCTCATCCAGCCTGGCCTTGGACACCTCCAGGGATGGGGCAGCCCCAGCCTGAGCTCTGCCATGCCAGAATTCCCACTTTTCCCTCCTGTCCCCTTGGGACAGACAAAAGCTGAGAGCCCATTTCAGTGCTGGAGCTTTCCCTGGATTCTGCTGAGTTCCTGACGTTTCCCCCTTGGTCCTGGGCTGCCGTTTTTTGTGGGAATCCCAAATAATGGCTGTGGAATCCCTCTGGATCCTGCTCTTCCTGGCTTAATCTGAGGGAATTTTCTTGAGCCCCTCGATGAAAGGGGCTGTGGGAGCAGGAGGGTTCATTCTGGGAAGAAGAATGAAGTTCCTTCTCCCTGTGGAAGTTTTGTCTCCTGGTGTTTGGGATTGGAGGGAGCTCAGGCGCTGCTGCTGTTCCAGTTTTGTGCAGAATTCCCCCAGGATTTTTGCACGTGGAATGGGATTTCTGAGTGGTTTTCCAGTGCCATTCCCTCGAGGAGCCCTTCCTGATCCCACAGCAAAGAAGGGACACGATGCTGCTCCACCTGAGCGCCCTGAGCCATTTGTCCTGGGGGTGGGTGGGGAATGTGTTCCTACAATCTTGTTGGAATTCCTTTTTCCCAGCCAGAATTCCCTCTGTAGCGCTTTATCCTCTCCCACCAGGATTTCTCCAGCTCTGTGAGTTTTCTCCTTTCCCTGGATGATCCCTGTGGGTCCCCAAATTCCTGGGGAACAGCAGCAAACCCATTTTGGGCTCCGGGGCAGCCCGGCTCAGCAAGGCTTTGCCAGGAGGGCAAGTTCCACCTCCTGCATCTGCCCTAATCCCAATTAGCGTCTCCCAGGCTAATCTTGGTCCCAATTAAAGCGACCTGGAGCTCTGCCGTGACCTCCCCCTCGCTGCCAGCTGCTGCCGAGGTCTCGCAGGGCCGGATTTTTGGCAGAGCTCTGGGCTCTGGCAGGCTGGGCTCATTAACACCTCCGCAGGGCTGGGAGCCATCCCCGGCCCTCCTCCGCACGCTTTCCCCAAATTGTTGTGTCTTTTGGCTCCAGTCCTCCCCGAAACGGCTGCAGAGGTTGGGTTTGAGCAGGGGAAGGGCTCGAAGGGGAGCTCACAGCTTGGAGCATTCCCTGATCCCGAGGGACCCCGAAAGCGGGGCTGACACGGGCTCCTGTTTGCCTTGGCACAGGGAACCTTCTGGGCTCTTGGTTGAGCCTTTTCTCCTCTCAAATATTCGGGTTTCGTTGACACTGAGCTTTCTGGAGGCTCAGAAATAAACCAAAACTGAGCCAGAGGGGAATTTGTTCACGTTCTGGTCAAGATGCTGAAGTGCTGCCTTATCTCTGACGGCTGCAGGGTTTGACTGGGAGGTTGCTCCACTCTTTATCTGCCTTTTCCTTCCCAATTTCCCTCACGTGGCTGCAGGACCATCCAGATGCTCTCAGAAATAGAAATACAAATATTTATAAACAGAGCTCTGCGTTCTCAGTGTGTGGGACAGTCCTGGGAAAGCTTTAACAGCCCTTTAGAACCCCAAATAACGACCTTTTAAAAACCCAGATAATGATTCTTTCTAAACCCAGCTCGGAGTCTGGGGTTAAATCACCCTCCTCAACTGAATTTTTCAGGACAGCTTCTGCAGCTCAGTTTTGGTTTTGAGGAGGGTTTGCTGAGGGTTTGCAAATGCTGCTTCTGCAGCAGTGAGGAACAGCAGCCACTGGGGATGGAGCTGATCAAACCAGATGTTTGGGGATGGAACAAATCAATACAGATGTTGTTTAGTGGTGGAGCAGATCAAACCAGATGTTCAAAAATGAAACCTGAAGCCCAGATTTTCCTGCAGAGCTGGAGGCTCTGCTGAGGTGCAACTCCTCCCCTCTGGAGTTTGGACTGACAATTCCCACCTGTCCTTCCCTGCCGAGATCCAAGGGGATCTCTGGAATTTTTTCTCCATCCAGGAGCATCTCCCAGCCCCTGTTTGTCCCCTGGGCTGAACCCATCCCGTACCCATTCAAACATCTCCAGAGGTTTGTTCAGAGCCCGGTGCTGCCGGGCTTGGGGTCAGGGCTGATGGCTGGGACCAGTCCAGGTACAGGAGCTCCTGGATCTGGGATCCTGGGTCACTCTGGAGCTCCTGGATCCCTGTGGATCTCCTGGATCACTCTGGAGCTCCTGGATCTGGGATCCTGGATCACCCTGGATCTCCTGGATCCCTGTGGAGCTCCTGGATCTGGGATCCTGGGTCACTCTGGAGCTCCTGGATCCCTGTGGATCTCCTGGATCACTCTGGAGCTCCTGGATCACTCTGGAGCTCCTGGATCACTCTGGAGCTCCTGGATGCCTGTGGAGCTCCTGGACCTGGGATTCTGGATCCCTCTGGAGCTCCTGGATCCTGGATCACCCTGGAGATCCTGGATCTGGGATTCTGGAGCTCCTGGATCCTGGATCACCCTGGAGATCCTGGATCTGGGATTCTGGATCCCTTTGGAGCTCCTGGATCTGGGATCCTGGATCCTTCTGTAGCTCCTGGACCCAGGATTCTGGATCACTCTGGAGCTCCTGGATCCTTCTGGAGCTCCTGGATCCCTGTGGAGCTCCTGGATCTGGGGTCCCTCTGATCCTGCCCTCCAGCTGCATTCCCTCTGGAAAATCCCCTCTCCTGGCTGCCGGAGGGAGCAGCAGCTGCATTTCCCTCCTGCCATCCCCTCCAGCCCTCCCCAAGCTGGGGCAGGACCCGTGATTTTATTCCTCTCTCAGCCTCACCTCCTGACCCACAAAAAATTGGCTCCTGGAAACCCAACGTTTGTTTTCCAAGATTTTTCCCCCCTCATTTTCCCGCCCCATCCTGGTTTATGAGATCTGTTGTGAAACCTCCTCTCACTTTTCCTGTTTCCCCTCCAGCCCTGAGCTTTAATCCCCGTGCTCCTCTTTCATTTCTCCCTTCCTTAGGAAAATCCATTTCACTCCAGCAGAAATCTCCTGAGCCCCACCCCTGTTTAACCCACAGGGAAACTGAGGCACAGCCCTGGAAAGGACCTGGAATTCTGATCCATGTCCTCCTCAGCTTTAAAGGCTGTTCATGGGTTTTGTATCTTTATGTGAGGATGTGATTTTTTGGGGATTTTTTTTAGGGATAGACCAGATTTAGCTGAAATTTCGGAGAATTTTAGTTCCTAGACATCTCCTTTGGAGCCAAATCCTCCCCCTTTCTCCTCTCCCCCGGTGGCTGCCAGGAAATAACAGAGCTCTGAAGGCCTGGGGAGGATTTTCCCACTGAGCTCTGGCAGTTCTTCCCTCGGAAATGATGGAATCCTCACCCCCACGTGTCCTGCTTGACCACTCCATGTGCCTGGCAGTGGGTGGGAAGCAGGAAAAGGACAGGATTTCACAGGATTCAGTTCCTGGATGAAATTCCTCCCACGAGTCACGAGAAGTTGTCCGTTCCTACCTTAAATTGTGCTCGTGGAGCACTTGGATGCCAATAAATCCCCTTTTTTAGGGATAGACCTGATTTAGTTGAAATTTCGGAGAATTTTAGTTCCTAGACATCTCCTTTGGAGCCAAATCCTCCCCCTTTCTCCTCTCCCCCGGTGGCTGCCAGGAAATAACAGAGCTCTGAAGGCCTGGGGAGGATTTTCCCACTGAGCTCTGGCAGTTCTTCCCTCGGAAATGATGGAATCCTCACCCCCACGTGTCCTGCTTGACCACTCCATGTGCCTGGCAGTGGGTGGGAAGCAGGAAAAGGACAGGATTTCACAGGATTCAGTTCCTGGATGAAATTCCTCCCACGAGTCACGAGAAGTTGTCCGTTCCTACCTTAAATTGTGCTCGTGGAGCACTTGGATGCCAATAAATCCCCATCCTGACTTACAACCAAAACCTGGAGATGTTTTCCACTACTCCAAGGTCATCCAAGGCTTCTGCCAAGTGTCTGGTGATGTTTTGAGTTTCTACAGATGGAACCAGACGTGCGGGAACAGAAATAAATCTTTTATCCCACTGGGAACGCAGAGTTTGGGATAAATCCCTCACTGCTGGTGAGATTTCCTCACCCTCCTGGTTTTCCACTGCTCGTGATGGGTTTGGATTCTTGATGGGGAGAAAAAAGGGTTCAGCTCTGTCCCGGCAGGATTTGGGTGATTTCTGGAGGAAAACAGGAAAATCCAGCTGGATTTCTGGAGGAAAACAGGAAAATAATTTGCTACACCTCCCAACTTAGAGAATTTTACCTGGGGAAAATGTATTTTTGGGGTAAAATTATGTGGCAAGTTGGTCTAAACTTAGAAATTAGGGACGTTTCAGTTTGTTTGTGCACCCCACAAGAAATAATTGACCCGACTTTGGTTTTCACAGGGAGTGTTGGAGGTAATCAAAATTTCCAAGACAATAATAGGAGTAATAACTAATCATATAAATAATAAATATGATAATGAATAAATAAAAATAAAATAAAATAATAAGCAATAAGCAATAAAATACTAACATATTGAAATAAAAAATAATGAAATAATATAAGTACTATACTGATATAAGTCATATCAATTTTGTATCACTCCAAACTTTAATTAAAATGTGATTTTCTTCCAGGCCAGCCCTGCCTGCCCTGCCTGGCTCTGGCTCTGAGGACTGCGATCACTGACAATGGGCAGCTCCCGGGTTTTCCCCTCCCAGCAGTGCCTGCTGCTGCTGCTGCTGGCCGAGCTGGGCTGTGCCCAGTACGAGCACTGGCCGTACCCGCCCGGCTACCCCGAGCCAGCCCCCCCGGTGTTCCAGCCGCCCCCGAGACCCCCCAACGTGCCCAAAATCCAGCTGAGGCTGGCGGGGCAGAAGAGGAAGCACAACGAGGGCAGGGTGGAGGTGTTCTACAGCGGCGAGTGGGGCACCGTGTGCGACGACGACTTCTCCATCCACGCCGCCCACGTGGTGTGCCGGGAGCTGGGCTACGTGGAGGCCGTGTCCTGGCTGCCCAGCTCCAAGTACGGCAAAGGAGAAGGTGAGGGGGTCTTGGAAAAGGGAAAGGGTCTTTCCATCTCTCCATAATCCCAGATTCCAGTCTCATTGATAGTTTTGAGTGTTGGTTTCTCATGCTGAGCTCTGTGAGATTAAAAATATGCTACAGCATTGGAAAGCATCCAAAGGATGGACATGGGGAGGGGGAAGGCTCTGGAGCAGCTGAAGGAGCTTTGGGATCCCAGGGCATTGGGAGGGCCTTTCCATCTCCCAGTAATCCCTGGCCCTAATTTCAGTTTAATTAGTGGTGTTGGGGTGTTTCTCTCTCATGCGGGGAGTTGGGCTACCTGGAGGCCGTGTCCTGGCTGCCCAGCTCCAAGTACGGCAAAGGAGAAGGGGAGGAGGTCTTGGAGCAGGGAAAGGGTCTTTCCATCTTCTAATAAGCCCTAATTTCAGTTTAATTAGGGGTGTTGGGGGGTTTCTCTCTCATGCCAGGAGCTGGGCTACGTGGAGGCCGTGTCCTGGCTGCCCAGCTCCAAGTACGGCAAAGGAGAAGGGGAGGAGGTCTTGGAGCAGGGAAAGGGTCTTTCCATCTTCTAATAAGCCCTAATTTCAGTTTAATTAGGGGTGTTGGGGGGTTTCTCTCTCATGCCAGGAGCTGGGCTACCTGGAGGCCGTGTCCTGGCTGCCCAACCCCAGGTACGGCAAAGGAGATGATGAGGAGATCTTGGAGCAGGGAGAGGGTCTTTCCATCTCCCAGTAATCCCTGATTTCAGTTTAACTGGCGGTGTTGGGATGTTTCTCTCTCATGCTTGTAGCTGGGCCACCTGGAGGCCGTGTCCTGGCTGCCCAGCTCCAAGTACGGCAAAGGAGAAGGTGAGGGGGTCTTGGAGCAGGGAAAGGGTCTTTCCACCTTCTAATAAGCCCTAATTTCAGTTAATTAGTGGTGTTGGGGTGTTTCTCTCTCATGCTGGGAGCTGGGCTACCTGGAGGCCGTGTCCTGGCTGCCCAGCTCCAAGTACGGGAAAAGAGAAGGTGAGGAGGTCTTGGAGCAGGGAGAGGGTCTTTCCATCTCCCAGTAATCCCTGATTTCAGTTTAACTGGCGGTGCTGGGGTGTTTCTCTCTCATGCCGGCAGCTACCTGGAGGCCGTGTCCTGGCTGCCCTCCCTGGAGGAGAAAAAAGGGTCTTTCCATCTTCTAATAATCCCTGATTTCAGTTAATTAGTGGTGTTGGGGTGCTTCTCATGCCGGGAGCTGGGCTACGTGGAGGCCGTGTCCTGGCTGCCCAGCTCCAAGTACAGGAAAGGAGAAGGTGAGGAGGTCTTGGAGCAGTGTGGGAAATGTTTCCATCTCCCAACAATTCCTGATTTCAGCCTCACTGATGGGTTTTGGGTGTTTCTCGTGCTGGGAGCTGGGCTACGTGGAGGCCGTGTCCTGGCTGCCCAGCTCCAAGTACGGCAAAGGAGAAGGTGAGGAGATCTTGGAGCAGGGAGAGAGTCTTTCCATCTCTCCATAATCCCGGATTCCAGTCTCATTGATGGTTTTGATGGTTTCTCGTGCTGAGCTCTGTGAGATTAAAAAGGTGTTAAAGCATTGGAAAGCATTCAAAGGATGGACATGGGATGGAGAAGGTTCTGGAGCAGCTGAAGGAGCTTTGGGATCCCAGGGCATTGGGAGGGCCTTTCCATCTCCCAATAATCCTGATTTCAGTCCAATTTATGGTGAGGGGGAAGGCTCTGGAGCAGCTGAAGGAGCTTTGGGATCCCAGGGCATTGGGAGGGCCTTTCCATCTCCCAATAATCCTGATTTCAGTCCAATTTATGGTGCTGGGGTGTTTGTTTCTCTCTCGTGCTGGGAGCTACGTGGAGGCCGTGTCCTGGCTGCCCAACCCCAGGTACGGCAAAGGAGATGATGAGGAGATCTTGGAGCAGGGAGAGGGTCTTTCCATCTCCCAATAATCCCTGATTTTTGGTATTGATCATCAATGACCAGTCTCATTGGTGGTTTTGAGTGTTGGTTTCTCGTGCTGTGCTCTGTGAGGTAAAAAGGTGTTAAAGCGTTGGAAAGTATCCAAAGGATGGACAGGGGGATGGGGAAGGTTCTGGAGCAGCTGAAGGACCTTGGATTGGGATCCCAGGGCCGTTCCAATTCCCCATAATCCCTAGTTTCAGTTTCATTGATGAGCTGGAGGTGTTTCGTGCCGTGCTGAGTGGATTTGGGATCTGAGAGGTAAAAAAAGTGTGAAATTATTGGAAATCATCCAAAGGATGGACACAGGGATGGGGAAGGGTCTGGAGCAGCTGAGGGCACTTGGAAAAGAGGAAACTGAGAGGGAATTTTTGGGATCTGCTCCTGCCCAGGGACAGCTCTGATTGTTCCCTGGACAGGATCCAGCCAAAGCTGGAGCTGTGCTGAGGGAATTTAGGTTGGATTTTAGGGAAAAGTTCTGTGTCATGGTCTGGGCCTCCAAAGGGGTCTGAACATTTCATATCCTATGGGAATGATTGTATGGAATAACAACTATTGGGTTATATGGGAATAACATTTGGGTTATATGGGAATAACAACTATTGGGTTATATGGGAATAACAATTTTTGGGTTAAATGAGAATAACAATTACTGGGTTAAAAAGGAATAACAACTATTGGGTTATATGGGAATAACATTTGGGTTATATGGGAATAAAAATTATTGGATTATATGGGAATACCAGTTATTGGATTATACGGGAATAACAATTATTGGGTTATATGGGAATAACGATTATATGGGAATAACAACTATTGGGTTATATGGGAACAAAAATTATTGGATTATATGGGAATAAAAATTACTGGGTTAAATGGGAATAATAGTTATTGGATTATTTAGGAATAACAATTGTTGGGTTAAATGGGAATAAAAATGATTGGATTATACGGGAATAACAACTATTGGGTTAAATGGGAATAACAATTATATGGGAATATCCACTTTGGGTGCCTTCAGGGTGCTTCTGGTGGGGAAAAGTTGTTCAGCCTCATCCCAGATTTTATCCAATGGAATCATGGAATGGTTTGGGATGGAAAGGAGCTGAAAATCATCCAGTTCCCCCTCTCCCACTGTCCCAGGCTGCTCCAGCCTGGCTTTGGGCTCTTCCAGGGATCCAGGGGCAGCCACAGCTTCTCTGGGAATTCCATCCCAGCCCCTCCTCACCCTCCCAGGGAGGAATTTCTTCCCAAAATCCCATCTAAATTTCCCCTCTTTCACCTTAAAGCCACTCCCCTTGTCCTGGGGATGCATTTTCCACATCCTTTCTCACCCTCTGAATTTACACCTGGTGGAAATGTGGAAAATCCCACCTGAATCCCAAACATCTGCCGGGCAAACCCTTGGAAAGGAGAATATTTGTGTGTGACAGCCGGGAATTCCTGAAATCACCAAATCTGAGAGGGAAAGCTCTGAAATAATCCAGGAATAACAACAGATCTGTGTAATATGGGACACCCCAAGGGATTTATTGGGATTTATTGGGATTTATTGGGATTGAATCCTGTCCTGCTGAGGGTTTTCCTGCCCTCCTGGAGCCTGGTGGATCCCGCAGGGATAAATTCCAGCCGGGAGGGCCGAAGGTGCTGTCTGGGTGGATTTGAGCAGGGTTTGAGTGCTCACACCAATAAATGTCCCGTAAAAGAGCGAGCGGGGCCGAGGGAAATGGCAAAGCTGGAACGTGCTCCCGGAGTTGTGGATTTTGGCTGCGGAGGCAGAGCAGGAGATTTCCAAGCGAGGAAGAGGCCGTGACAGCGGAAAACAAACCGGGCTGGCCACGGGGTCACGGGAGGGAGAATTCCCAGGGAAATCCCAAAGCCGGGGCTGGGCGCTCCTCCCACTCTGGTTCTCTGCAGAACCTGGTTTTTGCATTAGTTTATTGCTTTAATAGTTTGAATTATTATATTATATTATATTATATTATATTATATTAACATATTATATATTACATATATAATGCAATATATTACATATATAATATAATACGTATTATATTATATATGTAATATATTGCATTATATATGTAATATATAATATGTTAATATAATATAATATAATATAATATTATATTATATTATATTATATTAACATATTATATATTACATATATAATGCAATATATTACATATATAATATAATACGTATTATATTATATATAATTTAATATATTAATTTAATTTAATATAGAATAAATTAATGTGAATTTCATATTTTAAACATATGTCTTTATTATTAGTGATTATTAATATTTTGTGACCATATCAGTAATTTAATTACTAAAACATATAATGTTAATAACATATAATAATAATTTAATTAATAGAATATAAGATGAATATTGGCTTAATATTTTAAATAAATAGATTTTAAATAAATAGATTTCTTCACTATTTAATGAATATATAATTATGTCAATAAAACACAATTATATATAATTGAATAAATCTATTAATTTAATGTTTTAACATTTAAAATAAATATTTAATTTCATTTTGAGTTCCTTTAATTAACATTTAAATAATTTCTTTAATAGTTTAACAATTTAAAGAGAATTAATTTATTTAATATTTTAAAATATTAGAGCTATATATAATATCTATTTTTTTATATAATATATATGCCTGTGAAAACACACCCAGGAAAAATGGGAATTCCCGGGTGGAACCTGGAGGTGGAATTTCCATTTTCCATGAACCCCCAAACACCAATGACAGCTTGAGAAAGAGATTTAAAAACCTCATTTTAAGGTGTTTAAGCAGTCCCAGATTTAATGTGGATTTGATAAATCAGGAATGATTTGAGGGTGATTGGAGGGCAGGGCCTAATCGATAAATTGGGGCATGGAGGGATTTGAATCGGAATTTCCATCACTGATCCCTGGAGCAGCCCAGGCTGGAGGTGGATTTTTATTCCCAAATGGATAAAGGATGGGAAAATCCCTGGGCCAGAGCTTTTCCCAGTCCATCAGTCCTTGAGGTGCTGCGTTATTTTCACACCAAGATTTCACACCTTGATTTTCACACTGAGAGTGAGACCCAGCACTTCCCTGGAATCCAGGTTCAGGGAATCCAGCTCAGGTCCCTCCTCTTGGAATCTCAGTTGTGTTTTCCTCCTTTTCCAGGGAAACTTTGGCTGGACAACCTGCACTGCTTGCAGTGTTGCTTTATTAATTTTTTCATTTTCAACCTTGATTTTTCCCACTGAGAATTTTCATCAGTATCCCTGGAGCAGCCCAGGCTGGAGGGGGATTTTTATTCCCAAATGCATAAAAGACAGGAAAATCTGTGTCCCAGAGCTTTTCCCAATCCATCCGTCCTTGAGGTGCTGCTTCATTTTCACACCAAGATTTCACACCTTGAT
The DNA here is from genome assembly GCF_014805655.1 of Passer montanus. Classification (NCBI taxonomy): domain Eukaryota; kingdom Metazoa; phylum Chordata; class Aves; order Passeriformes; family Passeridae; genus Passer; species Passer montanus. The sequence goes on from NW_024359056.1 coordinate 1,009,679, forward strand.
TTTCACACCGAGACTGAGACCCAGCACTTCCCTGGAATCCAGGTTCAGGGAATCCAGCCCAGATCCCTCCTCTTGGAATCTCAGCTGGGGTTCTTCCCATTCCGGGGAAAATCTGGCTGGCAACCTGCACTGCTTGAGGTGCTGCTTTATTCATTTTCATTTTTGCACCTTGGTTTTTCCCACTGAGAATTTTCATCAGTATCCCTGGAGCAGCCCAGGCTGGAGGCGGATCTTTATTCCCAAATGGATAAAAGACAGGAAAATCCATGGCCCAGAGCTTTTCCCACTCCATCAGTCCTTGAGGTGCTGCCACTTCATTTTCACACCAAGGTTTCACACCTTGATTTTCCCACTGAGAATTTTCATCAGTATCCCTGGAGCAGCCCAGGCTGGAGGCGGATCTTTATTCCCAAATGGATAAAGGATGGGAAAATCCATGGCCCAGAGCTTCTCCCAATCCTTCAGTCCTTGAGGTGTTGCCACTTCATTTTCACACCAAGGTTTCACACCTTGATTTTCACACTGAGAATGAGACCCAGCACTTCCCTGGAATCCAGGTTCAGGGAATCCAGCTCAGATCCCTCCTCTTGGAATCTCAGCTGGGGTTCTTCCCATTCCGGGGAAAATCTGGCTGGCAACCTGCACTGCTTGAGGTGCTGCTTTATTCATTTTCATTTTTGCACCTTGGTTTTTCCCACTGAGAATTTTCATCAGTATCCCTGGAGCAGCCCAGGCTGGAGGCGGATCTTTATTCCCAAATGGATAAAAGACAGGAAAATCCATGGCCCAGAGCTTTTCCCACTCCATCAGTCCTTGAGGTGCTGCCACTTCATTTTCACACCAAAGTTTCACACCTTGATTTCCGCACCGAGAGTGGGACCCAGCACTTCCCTGGAATCCAGATCCAGGGAGTCTGGAAGGATTCAGGAACGCCTCCTCCTGGAACCTCAGCTGTTTGCCCCTTTTGCAGGGAAGATCTGGCTGGACAACGTGCACTGCACGGGCAGGGAGAGCAGCCTGGCCGCCTGCGGCTCCAACGGCTGGGGCGTCAGCGACTGCAAGCACAGCGAGGACGTGGGCGTGCTGTGCAGCGAGAAGAGGATCCCCGGCTTCAAGTTTGACAACTCCCTCATCAATCAAATTGAGGTAATCGGGGTAAAAATGATGATCCGGGGTGTGCTGGGAGAGGGGTGGTTGGAGGTGATGGAAGTTGTTCATTTATCACAGGTTTATCCTGCATGTTTGTTCATATTATTAATTTATCCCATGTTTATCACATATATATTCATATTATCAATTTATCCCATATTTATTCCCATTTTCAACTTATCCCATATGTATTCACCTTACCAATTTATCCTACATTATTTCCATTATCAACTTATCCCATATGTATTCACCTTACCAATTTATCCTACATTATTTCCATTATCAACTTATCCTATATTTATCGCACATGATCAATTTATCCCGTATTTATCCCACATTATTAATTTATCCCATATTTATCCCACTTATTTATTCCCATAATCAATTTATCCCATATTTATCCCACTTATTTATTCATCTTATCAATTTATCCCATATTTATCCCACCTATTTATTCCCATTATCAATTTATCCCATATTTATTCACCTTATCAATTTATTCCATATTTATTCACCTTATCAATTTATCCCACCTATTTATTCCCCTTATCAATTTATCCCATATTTATTCATTATTCATATTCATTATTAATTTATCCCACATTATCAATTTATCCCACATTTATTCCCATTATGAATTTACCTCATGTTTATCCCACATATTTATCCACATGATCAATTTATTCCATATTTATTCCCACTATGAGTTTATCTCATGTTTATCCCATATTTATTCACATGATCAATTTATCCCATATTGATCCCATCTCTGGGGTTAAAGCAAACTCTTGGCTGCTCCTGGCTGGAGAGGCAAAATTCAGGTTCCAACTTCAGAAAGTCAGATAAGCAAGAAGAATTTGAAACTTTTTACTAGAAATTATTCTGGTTCCCCAATCAATTTTTCAAAATTGAAACCTGATCTTTTGATGTTTCAAAGGATGAATTTAGAGACAAAATGTGCCCTTGATTAATCAAATGGAGCTAAATGGGGTAAAAATGCTGATCTGGAGCATCCTGTGGACTGGGATGGCTGGGACTGACAGAAATTATCAATTTATCCCAAGTTTATCTCACTTTTCTTTCACATTTTCAGATAAATAATAAGAATTTGAAACAATCAGAGATTTTTAAAAATAATTTATATATATATATAATTTTTTATAAATTATTCCAGTTCCTCAATCAATTTTTCAAAATTGAAACCTGTTCTGTTCATATTTCAAAGAATGAATTTAGAGAGACAAAATCTGTGTTGTGCTCACAGAACTTCCTGACTTTTTTGGTTCTAATGGACCAAAATCCTGAATTTTCTCTCCTCTTTTAATGCTGGGACCAGGTTGGAGCTCTCTGGGATAATGGGGGCAGCAGGAAGGGTTGGATTTGGGGTGGAATAATTCCTACAGCCATGCTGGATTTATGGGGAAGACATAAAGATATTTTTGTGTACTTTGGATGAGCAATGATGGAGAAGCCATAACAAAAATAGGGGAATATTTGTGGGAATGTGGGATTAGGGCTGGAAGTGAGGAAGTCGTGGGGAAGGTTCTGGGCTCTCCCTGGGGCAGACTGGGAGGCAATGACAGAACCAAAGGGCTCGGAGCACATCCCAGTGGGATTTCTGCAGGACAAAGAAATGTGGGAATGCTGGGCTGGAAGGGAGCTGGCATGAGCTCTTCTCACAGGAGAAAAGGGATTTTTTTTTCCTCTAGTTCCTCAGCTTGGGGAGTTTGTGGTGCCTCAGGCACCTCCCTTTTCTTGGATTTTTCACTGTCTCTATTCCCTGGCTGCCCTTGGCCCAAATGTATGGAACAACCCCCTTGTAAGGGTTTCCAGAGCTCCTTCTGAGCATCCAGGCAAACCCAGGACGCGCTGCACATCCCAGAGGGGCTCCCAGGATGAACCCTTGGGTTTGTCCCTGAGCTGGAACGGGGTGAGCAGGCAGGGAAGGGCTGCAGCTCCAGGATCCGAGGGATTCAGTTCCTCTGCTGGCCCTGACCTCGCTTCCCCTGCCCCGGGAGGGATCATCCCCAGCTGCTCCATCAATGGCTCCCTTGTGTCCCGGGGAATGAGGCGGGACCGTGGAACACCAGCGGTGGCTTTGGCTCCTCTGAAGCCACAGAGAGTCCTCAAAACACCTGGAAGAAAATCTGCTTTAGTCTAGACAGAGGCCACCTCCCTCCGAGCTGCTCCAGGAATTAGTCACAGAAGCTTTGGAGGGCTCTGCCTTTCCATGAGCTCAGCCCGGGGCTGGATGAGCGGAACTCCTCGGGAAATTGGGCATGAGCTCGGCTGCTGCTCTGGGGGTGCTGAAACTCCACATGAACCATGAGACTGAAGTGATTCCTGGAGCAGAAGCCTGGATCCATCAGCAGGAGGAGGGATGGGAAAGGGAGAAGTGGGGTTATTTTTAAGGAGCTGCTCTGAGTGGGGTGGAAGTGCTGCATTTCCTGGGCAGAGGCTCTTGCGCCCCTGCTCATCCCTGCCTGCCTCAAACTGACACAGAGAGCAGGTTAAAATCAGAAATCAGGGGGAAAACCTTCCCTGTGAGCATGGGGAGGGGCTGGAACGGAATTCCAGAGAACCTGTGTCTGCCCCTGGATCCTTGGAAGTGTCCAAAACCAGGTTGGAGCAACCTGGGAGTTGTCCCTGCCCACGGCAGGGGTGGCACTGGATGATTTTGAGCTCCTTTCCCACTCAAATCATTCCAGGATTCTTTATCTCCCTGAATAATTTTAAGTTCTTCTCCCACCCAAACCATTCCAGGATTCTGTCTCTCCCGGAATGATTCTGAGCTCCTTTCCCTCCCAAACCATTCCAGGATTCTGTCTCTCCCGGAATGATTCTGAGCTCCTTTCCCTCCCAAATTCTGTCTCTCCCTGAATTTCATGAACCTTCCCCCAGCACCACCGCTTCCATTCTGCACAACCCAGCTGATTTTTCCTCTCTCCCTACAAAATAAAATCCCTGGAGCTGCAGGGCTTTCCCCGCAGCAGCACCAAGGCTGGAGGTGAGGAGCTGGGATGGTTGGGATGCCATCGGGGCAGCTCCTTGCAGTCACAACCGGCTGTCAAACGTTCCAGCTCCTTCCCCCTCTGAGTTTTGCCACTCTCATCTTTGCTTTATCTCCTCAGCAGCCAGTGGGACACAGCTGGAGCCAAAAACGAGGAGCAGGGTGACCCAGGGGGACACAAACCTGACCTAGGGGGACTCCAAAGCCTCCTGTGAAGGAGAGTTTGGAAGTTTTTGCCCTTCCCAACACGCCTGGGAGTTCTGCAGGTCATTCCTTGCATTCACCAGGGGAAACATCATCATTTGTGAGCTCCTGGGTTCCCGCTGGAGCCCGGAGCTTGTCCCAGTGATGTTTTCTCTTTGGAATGAGGGGTGAGGGGGCTGGAATTTCCTCTGAGCTCTGCTGTGGTCAGGACTCTCCATCAGCTTTTGCACTGACAGAGCAAAACCCACCAGCACAATCCCACCGGGACTCCCAGGGAAGAGATTAGTCAGTTTGTCCTTCAGCTGCTGTTCAGACCAGGCTTTACTAAAACCAGCCTGCCTGGAGGTGCTAAACCCAGCTTGGGTGTTGGATTCTGCATTCCCACCCTGGTTGTGATTCCCAGATGGATGTGACTGTGCACAGCCTATGGATAACAGCAGTGAGGGCCGATTTTGGTGCCTGTGACCCAAGGGAACAGCTGGAGCTGGGCATGGGGAGCTTTAGTTGGATACTGGGAAATGTTTCTTCACCTTGAAGGTGGTCTTGGGCATTCCAGGGGCAGCCACAGCTCCTCTGGGAGCTCCATCCCAGCCCCTCACCACCCTCAGAGCAGGGTTTCCTTCCCTACACCTCACTTAAATCTCCCTTTTCCAGTGGGAAGCCATTCCCTGCGTCCTGCCCCAAATCCCTCTCCATGTGTCTGTAGCTCCTTCAGGCACTGAAGGCCACAACGAGGTCACCCCAAAACTTCTGAACCATCCCAATTCCCCCAGCTTTTCCTCATAATTTAGAAAGACTTAAAGCCCCTTTGGTGCCAGTTCCCTGGGGCTGGGAAGTGCTGGGAGCATGGAAAAGCAGGGGTGGGAATCCACCGGTGACCCCACGGTGACAGGGCCCTGCCTGGGGACGTTTTGCCCAAATCTGGCCTGGCTGGCTCAGCTCTGCCCCCCAGGGAGCCCCCACTCCTTCAGGAGCAATTTGATAACCCTTGAGCTGAGCTTGTTTTCATTGGACGCCGGCACAGCTCCGCTTCCCAGTTTGGAAAAGCTGCAGATAAGCGGGATAGGATGAAATTTTCCATGGCCATAAGTCACTCTGCCATTCCATAGGGATGTGCTCAGACAGATCCTTTCCCATCACAGCTCGTGTCTGGAGGGTTATGTCACACCTCTTCCCACCCCTGGGCTCTTCCATCCTTTTCCTGCTGGGAAGGGGCAGTGCTTGACCTCTGAGAGCTGGGAAAATTTATTGCCAAGACACAACAAGGTCAGGAACACAGAATTAATTACACTAAAGCTGTGCAAAAGTCCTCCAAGCTCATTAAGCCCAACCTCTGAGCAGTCAGCACCTTCTCACCCAGACCATCCCGCTCTGTCCTTAGGAGAAGTTCAATATTTGAACAGAAAAATGATCTTTAAAGGCCTTTCCAACCCAAACCCTACAGTGTTTTGGGGAGGTTGAATGGTGGGAGAGTTGTGATAAGGAGGAGGGAGACAGGCAGGAAGGGGTTAATCCTTCTGGCAACACCAGAATTCCATCCCTCCCTCGTTAAAATTCCTTTTTTGCTGTTTTCCACGTCCACTGCAGATTTTAGAGGATTTCTTGGAGGGTGATGGAGCTGCAGAGCCTTTGCTGGGTGTCAGGAGCTCTGAAATCCAAATTCCCTGGAGGGAACGCCATCCCTGCTTTTCCAACAGTGCCTGCAGTCACTCCGTGTTATCCCACCTCATTCCAGACCCACCTGCAGCTGCTTGCCTGGCTTTTCCAGCCATTTCAAGCCCACACTGACTGATTTCTACCTGAATACATTCCTTAAATCAGTGCACCAGAGGGATTTTATTTAATGCACGCCCCAAAACATCCTGAACAAAATATTTGCTGTCCACCTCCTTCCTCTGCGTGTGCCCACACAGCCTTCAAATAGGCCAGGCTCTAAATAGATCGAATTTCTCCAGCTCCCAAATAGCTCTGGTACCTGAGGCCAGCCCAGGGCCTTGGCCAGACGTGGCCAGACAGGTCTGGCTGCTATTTCTGGCCTTCATTTCCCCTCTGGGTACTTGTGAGGCAGAAAAATCTCCCTTCAAAGCCCAGTGGCTCAAAGGCTTTGGTTGTGCTGGGTTAAAAGGGGGTTCAGCCACGGCTGGAAGTGTCCAAGGCTCGGCTGGACGGGGTTTGGAGCGGCCTGGAATGGTGGAAGGTGTCCCAGGGGTGGGATGAGATGGGGTTAAGGTCCCTTCCATCACAAACTATTCCATTATTCTGGTTAATTCCAGATTTTTAAGGAGTGGGAAGAGGCTCTGCGGGGTCCTGCTCAGGGGATTTCAGTCAAATCAGGCTCTGTGTGAGGCCAAACTGAGCTGGGGGTGCAGGGAGGGAAGGGGGAGACGTTTCTGCCTTGTCCCCATGTAGATCTCCCCCTTTTCCAGCTTTTTGCCACAAAAATCCAGGGAATCTCTGTCCCCGCTGTGGGGATTTGTCACACAGGTCACCCCCACGCCGTCTGTGTCTCCTGCAGCCCTCAGTGTTTAATTAGAAAAGTTTTATTTGCCTGTTTGTTGTGACAACAGGGTTTGAGTTTCCCTTTGCTGTAAAAGTTTAATCCTCCAAGCCAAAGCCCAACTGCAGCAAACTTCTGCTGCTTTCTGTGTCTGGGAGGGTCTTCAGCATCTCCTCACCTCAGGAAAATGTTAATTAACCTGATTTTGGGGCACTCCACCAGGTTTTAGTGCTGCGAATTCAGAGTGAGTGCGATCATTTGCCTCAGTGGCTCCTTTGTGGCAGGTCAGGCTGCTGGAATCAGGGAATCGTGGAAGGGTTTGGGTTGGAAAGGCCTTTAAAGATCATTTTTCTGTTCAAATATTGAACTTCTCCTAAGGACAGAGCGGGATGGTCTGGGTGAGAAGGTGCTGACTGCTCAGAGGTTGGGCTTAATGAGCTTGGAGGACTTTTGCACAGCTTTAGTGTAATTAATTCTGTGTTCCTGACCTTGTTGTGTCTTGGCAATGAATTTTCCCAGCTCTCAGTGCCTGATCCAAACACTTCAATGCAGCTCAGCAGGAGGGACACCGGGGATGACAAAACTTTGCCCATCAGGAACTCCCCAGCCCTGGGCTGCCAGGACAGAGCCGTGTCCTCCCTAGGCTGAGCCTGCCCTAGGCTGAGCCTGTCCTAGGCTGAGCCTGCCCTAAGCTGAGCCTGCCCTAGGCTGAGCCTGCCCTAGGCTGAGCCTGCCCTGTCCAAAGCCTCTGCAGGCCCCCTGCTCCTGCTCTGCCCCCTCCCTGCTGTCCCCATCCTTTCCCAGGGCTGTCCCCTCACTCTGCCCAGGCTCCCTGGAGCCTTTCCCAGCTCAGCCAGGCTTTTGTCAGCCCAAATCGGTGCTGGGTTTGCTCCTGGCCCCTAAGCCTGGCTCAAACTCTGCTCCCTCAGGCTGCTGAGCCTGCCCTAGGCTGAGCCTGCCCTAAGCTGAGCCTGCCCTGAGCCGTGTCCTCCCTAGGCTGAGCCTGCCCTAGGCTGAGCCTGCCCTAGGCTGAGCCTGCCCTAAGCTGAGCCTGCCCTAGGCTGAGCCTGCCCTAGGCTGAGCCTGCCCTGTCCAAAGCCTCTGCAGGCCCCCTGCTCCTGCTCTGCCCCCTCCCTGCTGTCCCCATCCTTTCCCAGGGCTGTCCCCTCGCTCTGCCCAGGCTCCCCGGAGCCTTTCCCAGCTCAGCCAGGCTTTTGTCAGCCCAAACCCGTGCTGGGTTTGCTCCTGGCCCCTAAGCCTGGCTCAAACTCTGCTCCCTCAGGCTTTTGTGCAGCCCCAGCCCAGCTCCTGTCCCAGGGCACCGCTGTCCCCAGCTCTGTCCCATCCTGCCGTGTTTATTTAACAGCCAGGACCTTGGGGTGACTCAGAGGCTCAGCGCCAGATGTTTAAACCCAAACAGATTCCACCCATTCCGATGGATGTGGAGAAAAAAAGAGTCTTTTTCCTCTGGTGGCTGAGGTTTTAGTGGAAGTGAAGGTTTTTATGATGGACAAAGCCCCTGTGGACAGATTTTTGTGTTGTGTTGTGGATTGGAGAAAAAAATCAATTTCTTACTGAAGTTTCAGCCTTAATTCCTGATGTTTGGAAGCTGAGAATCCTGGAGCTCTGTTGGGAGTGAAAAAGGAATTCATTGTTATTATATTATCAAATTATTATTATATTATTAAAACCTATTTATATAGGTTTTATTTAAGGGGCAGTGGAACAGGTCAGGCTTAGGGAAGGAAAGAGGAGTTGGAGTGGATCATGGAGCTCTTAAAGCAGGAGAGGAAAGAAAATGGAAATGAAACCATCCAAGGACAAGCAGAGAGAAATCCAAACTCCAGGGTGATTCAGCACCAGGCAGTGTCTGCAGCCTGGGATTTCTAGGAACAGGATCCTCTCCCTGGATTGATTCCTGAGCATCCTCGGGGCCCTTCAAAAGGAAAGGGAGTGCTGGGTTTGGGCACGGAGAGGGCCCAAAAAACCCGTCCTGGCATCACCTGCCAGCACAAAGCACGAGGCAAGCGGTGCAGGGGAACGTTCCCAAAGTTGGGTGGGATTTTGCCGTCGGATCCGGAGCCGTGGGGAAGCGTTTGCTTCAGAGGGTGGAAACAAAAGCAGTCGGGGCTCATGTGAAAACTTTTCCGAGCCAGGAATCCTTTTGTGAGGGCTCAAAACAAACCCTGTTCTCTGGGCTGGCCCCGAGTGCCGAGGCTGCGAGTCCCGGGTTTCGTAACGGAGCTCGGAGCCTCTGCCAGGGCTTTTGTGTCCCTGCTGGAGAGGAGCAGCTCTGGGGCCCTGGACGTGGCTCCTGGCAAGGAAAGGCTTGGATAGAGGGAAACACGGCCCGGCATGGAAGAGTTGCACACGTTTTTCCCTCACTTTTTACTTATCTGTGTTGTAGGATGCCACAAGTCCCAGCTGAGATCGTGGAATCCTGGAATGGTTTGGGTGAGAAGGGAGCAGGGAGCTTAAATCCCATCCTCAGGGACACCTTCTGCTATCCCAGGGTGCTCCAGCCTCTCCTTGGGCACTTCCAGGGATCCAGGGGCAGCCACAGCTTCTCTGGGAATTCCATCCCAGCCCTCTCCTTCCCAATCTCCCATCCTATCCCTGCCTCTTTCTATTCCAAACCATTCCCCCCATCCTGTCCCTCCTTTTCCCAGATCCCTCTCCATCACATCTCTGCCTCCCTAAACAAGTCATGGGTTAGGGTTGGGCTCAGCTTTCCCTTGATCCCAGAGTTTTCCTTGTTGTGGGATCGCTCTCCACGTGTCCATGGAGCACAGGGAGGGGGATTTTAGGAATCTGCTTTATCCATTAGGTGTTGTTTGCTCTCAGTTTTTCTCTGGGATCTGTTTTCACCATCAGCCCAGCTGCTGTTGGAGGATAAACCATTTCTGCCTGGATTTGCATTATTGAACAGCCCCGGTGTAACAAAACCTCTGCAGTCAAAGGAAACCATTCCACCCCCAAAGAATTATTGGGAAAAAAGCTCCTGGCAGCCCTTTCTCATGGAGAACCCTCAGTGTGCTTACTCTGATCCTTTGTTCTTGAATTTTCCAATACAAAGCCGAGCTCTGCAGCAGCTTGAATTCCTCTCTGAGGTTTTGCTCTTTGTTCAGAGCCAGAGCAAACCTTTGGGTTGCTCCATCAAAAATTCCCTGCTCTAAAGCAGCCCCGGGAGGGAAACGGGGACAGGACTGGGGTTGGTTTTTCTCCCAGACAAAATTTCCTGAGCTCCAGAGTTCTAAACCAGCCCTGTGAGGGAAAAGGGGATGGGATTGGGGTTGGTTTTGCTCCTAGACAAAATCCCAAAATTCCCTGCTGTAAACCAGCTCTGGGAGGAAAAAATAGGATTGGGACTTTTTTTTCTCCCACACAAAATTCTAAAATTCCCTGCTCCGAACCAGCTCTGGAAGTGAAAAGGGGATGGGGTTTGTGTTGGCTTTGCTCTCAGACAGACCCTAACAATGTCACTGTGGCCTGTTGGAGCTATCAGGAGATGAATTCCCTCCAGGAATGAAATGTTGCCTCAATTTTTGCTGCTTTGCTCATTTTTTTATCCTCCTTGGCAAACACAGGCCAAAAAAAAAAAAAAAAAAACCAACTGTGACAAAAGGGTTGGATGCACTAAACAGAATCCCAGGTTGGAGCAGGATTTCTTTTTGTGTCTGAGTCAGCATCTCTGGGGTATCTTCCTTGGCAAACACAGGCCAAAAAAAAACACCCAACTGTGACAAAAGGGTTGGATGCACTAAACAGAATCCCAGGTTGGAGCAGGATTTCTTTTTGTGTCTGAGTCAGCATCTCTGGGGAGAGGGATGAGATGGGAGAGCTCTGTCCAGAGCCTGAGGTGGCACATTGCACCTGGGAATGTTTTCCTAAATCCAAGAGCAAGAAATTCCATTTACACCTTATTTTTCACTGCTGTAAAAAAACCAACAAGGAGCCAGCCCAGTCAGCTGGGGGGCAGAAATGCCTAAATGCCCAGCTTGGAAGGGGGAAATACAGAACTTTTGGGTCCTGGAGTGGGAAATTCTGAGATCTCGAGTGCTGGAGTGGGAAATACAGAGATTTTCATTGCTGGAGTGGGAAATACTGAAGTGCTGGAGTGGGAGATTCCAGGATCTCAAGCTCTGGAGTGAGAAATACAGGGATTTTGAGTCCTGGAATGGGAAATATAGGGATCTCGAGTTCTGGAGTCATGGATATCCCACTCCTGCTGTGCTCAGAGCTCTTCTGGAAACAGCTGGAACAACATTTTTTGATTTGTTAAGCTGCATAAATAATTGCAAAAATAACAGGCAAATCCCAAAGTATCTGCCAACACTCCCAAGCTTCCCATTTTTAAAAGGTTGTTTGGTTTCTTTTTTTTTAAACATCATTGTGACTTTTCTCCTTCTCAGCCTCAGTGGGCTCTTTTCTTTCTCTGCCTGATGTTCTGATACCATAAATCCCAGCAAAGCATTCCCAGATCCATCCAGGGCTTTGGAACATGAAAATCCACCCTCTGGCTAGGAAAATCCATGAGGTGGAGGTGCCTGGAAGCTGCAGGAACGCAGCAGGGAAGGATTGTTCCTTTTTACCCTGCTCAGTGCTCTCCCCTGTCAGGGACGGGCTGGATGTGTTGGGATTTGGGGAACAGAGCTCCTGCCTGGCTGGAAGAGTGGGAAGAAAAGGGAAATCCCAAATCTGTTGGATCAGGAGAGGAAAACCCAAATATTCTCAATGACAGCGTGGCTGCTTTAGGGGCTCTGTCGTGCTCCCTGCCGTATGGGGCTCCTCAGGAGGAGGGTGGAGTTGAATCCTCAGGATCCTGGACAGGATTCCCTGGTTTTTTGACCTTTGAAGAAGCAGTTTGCTCTCTCTGAACCCGATTCCTGCACAGAAGGAGTTTGGGAATTGCTGCTCCCTCCCAGGAATCCTTAAGGCTGGAAAAGACCTCCAAGATGGAGCGCAGCCGAGTCCTTTGACTCCTCTGTTTGCCTTGGGGGTTTTCCAGGTTTCCCACCTGGATGACATTCCCTGGGATGGCCCAGCAGCAAGAACAGGGATGTTCAATGGTGAGGAAGAGCTGGAACCTGGGAATGCTGATCCTGGGAAGCACCAAACAGATGTTCAACATCTGGAATGGCCCAGGACTCAAGCGGGCTGAGCTGTGGAGCATCTTCCTTACAAAACACAAAACACAGCACCTGGAGCAGCACCCCTGGTGTAAACTCGTTCCAAAGACCTGCTGTGGCCTCCAGCTGGTCCAAATCCAAGGAAAAGGGACAAGAGTGTCCCTTTTGAAAACCATGTGTGGGCTTTAGCACATTGCTGGTGCCAGGTCTAGAAGGAAAATGTCCCATTTCTGCCACTTTAATGTGCAGCAGAGCTGATCCTCAGCTATCTCAGGGTCTCAAACCTACCCAGGACTTCCTACAGGATGGAAAAATCCCACAGTCACAGATGGAAAACTCCCTCTCCCACTTTCCCAGCTGCCAGTGCAAATTTCCTCCTGTTTCCCATTTTCCCCAGGTGCTTTTCCAGCACAGTTTGAAGTGTTGGCTCCCTGGCCTTGGGGTTAATCCCTTTAAAAGGCTTTTATTAAAAACACTTGGAGATCTTCAGCACCCAGAGCTGTTTCCAAGCGGATTTAAGGCTTTGATTACTTTTTTTCCTGGTGAAGAAAATGAGGCAGGGTAGGGGAAGCAGGGGAACAAAGTTCCCTCTGACAGCCCTGGGTAAACACAATTTCACCATCAAGGCAAAAGCTGGAAACATTTCCTAAATTGCACCAGGGAAAAGCGAGTTGCAGGGTTTGGAAAGCAGCCTGGGGAGGCCTGGAATGCCCTGAGGCTCCAATACCTTCCTGACAGCACGTAGTCAAAAACTGCAAGATTTTAGGAGAAGCTGCCAAGCTCAGGAGAAACTTCGTGCTGCAAATGGATTTCTCAGGCTCCACTGGAGAGGTTTCAAATCCCCTCTTACATCAGACCCTTGGAACACCTGAAATTGCCTCAGATGTGACAAATTTGGGTATCACAGGGGTTATTTTTAATTCTTGAGGGCTAAAGAGCTTTCAAAACTGGAGCCCAGCCTATGAACCCTATGTGAGTAGCACTGTTGGATAAATCCTGTTCTCCGGGGGCTGAGGGATGTTCCAGCTCAGCTTTTGGAGAACTGAATTCCTGCAGCTGAGGGGGAGAGGGGCAATCAGTGATTTGCAAAACTGGGTGGTAAAAGTAGACAAATAAAAGACAGAAAGGTGGGGGGTGAATAAGGAAAAGGAGGGGGGAAGCCTTAAGCTGTCCAAGGTGGTGTGGGCAGAGGAGCAGAGCTGAGGATGAGGAGGAGATGCCAGCCCCATTCCTTGCCCCTTGCCCCACTCCCTGACCTATTTCCTGCCCCAGCAGCCTCTTTCTTTGCCCTTCCCTGGCTCTGTTTGTTGTGTCAGCACCAGTGAAAGCATCTGGAGAATGGAGGAGCCATGGAATCTGCAGGACTCGGCAGGTCCTGCTCTGATCTCGCTGCGAGCCCTGACCAGAGGCCCGTGGCCCTTTAAAGCTCCGGGCAATTTTTCTTTTCCGAGTGGCTGAATCCGAGGATTCCTCAGTTCTGATGTAACCCCGAGCTGGACCACGTGGGTTTGCACATATTTGACAAGCAAAGGGCTCCTGGAAGGGAATTTGTCCATTTTTCAGAAGCTCTTTTGTAACCACTTGCCACAGAGGACCTTTTCCAGCCAGGATTCGCCTCTGGGGCCCTGCAGGGCTGCTTTGTGCCCTCAGGATCTTTTCCAGCCAGAATTTGTCCCCTTCAGCCAGGATTTGCCCCTGAGGACTGGCAGGGCTGGTTTGTACCCTCAGGAATCTTTTCCAGCCAGGATTTGCCCCTGAGGCCCTGCAGGGCTGCTTTGTGCCCTCAGGATCTTTTCCAGCCAGAATTTGTCCCCTTCAGCCAGGATTTTCCCCTGGGGCTCTGCAGGGCTGCTTTGTGCCCTCACAGGTATTTTCCAGCCAGGATTTTCCCCTGAGGCCCTTCAGGTCTGGTTTGTGCCTTCAGGGAATTTTTCCAGCCAGGATTTGCCCCCTCCAACAAGTATTTGCCCCTGCAGGGCTGGTTTTTGCCCTCAGGGATCTTTTCCAGCCAGGATTTGCCCCTGAGGCTCTGCAGGTCTGATTTTTGCCCTCAGGGATCTTTTCCAGCCTGAATTTTCCCTTGGGGCCCTGCAGGGATGCTTTGTGCCCTCACAGATGTTTTCCAGCCAGGATTTGCCCCTGAAGCCCTGCAAAGCTTTTTTTGCCCTCAGGGATCTTTTTCAGCCTGAATTTGCCCCTCGAGCCCTGCAGGGCTGGTTTGTGTCCTCACAGGTATTTTCTAGCCAGGATTTGCCTCTGTGGCTCTGCAGATCTGTTTTTTGCCCTCAGGGACCTTTTCCAGCCAGGATTTGCCCCCTCCAGCAAGGATTTGCCCCTGCAGGGCTGGTTTGTGCCCTTAGGGATCTTTTCCAGCCTGGCTTCACCTCTGGGGTTCTGCAGGTCTCGTTTTTGCCATCGGGGATCTTTTTCAGACTGGATTTGCCCCTGGATTCCTGCAGGGCTGGTTTTTGCCCTCACAAGTATTTTCCAGCCAGGATTTACCCCTGAGGCCCTACAGGTCTGGTTTTTGCCCTCAGGGATCTTTCCCAGCCTGGATTTGCCCCTGCAGGTCTGGTTTTTGCCCTCAGGGATCTTTCCCAGCCTGGATTTGCCCCTGCAGGTCTGGTTTTTGCCCTCAGGGATCTTTCCCAGCCAGGATTTGCCCCCTCCCACCAAGATTTGCCCCCAGTGTCTTTCAGGACTGCTCTGTGTCCTCACGTAGGTGCCATATGTGAAATCCATTTGCCTTCCATGACTCACTTGCTGTCCCAGGCTGTGGAGGAGGAGCCAGAGAAACGCTGCTGTCAGCACGTTGGAATCCCAGATTCCACATGAAATCATGGCTTTGGATGAAAACCCCAAAGTCCTTCCCTGCCAGCTGCCAGCTCCCTGTACCCAGAATGATTCTGTGAGTAAGGCTGGCCCTAACAAAGCTGAGCTTGGTTAATTTCCACAGGAACAGGGGACAAATTAAGGTGAAACAGCACTTGGAATTGAAGTGACAAAGCAGATTTGTTATAGGGCTACTTACAAAACAAATTAGAGGGGTTTTTTTTAATGAGAAAAAGAGTCTTCTTCTAGAGGATGGATTTTCACAAGGTGGAAAGGTTTGATTCATAAAATCCCAGAAAGGTTTGGGTTGGAAGGGAGCTTAAAAATCAGCTCGTTCCAGCCCCTGCAATTGGCAGGGACACCTTCCACTATCCCAGGTTGGTCCAACCTGGCCTTGGACACTTCCAGGGATGGGGCAGCCTCAGCTTCTCTGGGAATTCCATCCCAGCCCCTCACAGAGAAGCATTTATTCCAAATATCCCATCTAACCCTGCCCTCTGGAAGTCTGAATCTCTGTTTTTGTGTCACTGCTCTGCCTCCCTGCCCTGTCCCTTCCTCAACACCTCTTCCTTTCTGCCATGCCTGACCACAGCAGGTCTGTGACCCCACCTGAAATTTCCAAAATCCATTTCCCTCCAATCCAGCATCATTCCTGTTTATTTCCCACCCACAGAACTTGACCACCACTGGGCTGTGATCCCACCTGGAAGCTCACAGCCCATTTCCCTCCAATCCAGCATCATTCCCGTTTATTTCCCACCCACAGAACATGAACATCCAGGTGGAGGACATCCGGATCCGCGCCATCCTGGCCACCTACCGCAAGCGGGTCCCTGTCACCGAGGGCTACGTGGAGGTGAAGGACGAGGGCACCTGGAAACAGATCTGTGACAAGCACTGGACCATGAAGAATTCCCGGGTGGTCTGCGGGATGTTCGGCTTCCCGAGCGAGAGGAAATACAACACCAACGTCTACAAGTAAGGGCAGGGCTTGGTGGGAGCCACAAACATTCCTTGGAACACTCGGGGCCTTGTTCCCAAGGCAGATTGGCAGGTGGCACCAGGGACCCTGGGGGAGGAAAAGCTCTGACTGCTCCTTCCTCCAGATGGGATTCTTCATTTGTGTGAATGTTTGGAATGTCCAGCGTTTCCTGGTGCAGGCAGGGCAGGCCTTTGATCCTCATCCATGGGATGCAGACCTTGATGAGTATCGGTGTTTGACAGGGCCTGGAATGGGAGATGGGACACTTGGCCCAAAAAATATTTGTATTTTGTAACACCAGCTCGAGGATGAACATTTCCTCCAGCAGGGATGGGCTCTGTGTGGTGGCAGGGCAGGGATGGGACCAAACTGCTCCCACTGTGCCAGTAAATCCATCAGCTATGAGAAAATCATGGAATGGTTTGGGTTGGAAGGGATTTACAGCTCATCCAGTCCCACCCCTGCCATGGCAGAGACACCTTCCAAGTTTGCTCCAAGCTGGCCTTGGATACTTCCAGGGATCCAGGGGCAGCCACAGCTCCTCTGGGAATTCCATCCCAGCCCCTTCCCACCCTCCCAGGCAGGAATTCCTTCTCCATATCCCAGCTCTCCCTGCCCTCTGTCAGTTTGAAGCCATTCCCTGTGTCCTGTCATTCCATGATGTAAAGTCTCCAACTGCTCACCCCACCCCTGTGCAGAAATCCAGAGATGGGATCAGTTCTGGATGTGCTGGAAGCTCTAAAAAAGTCACCTTGGAATAAAATGAGCTTTTTTGTGCTTCCTTGTGCCCAGGTTCCTCCTTCCCACCCCGAGTGCAATTCCTGTCTGTGCATCCCAGAAGGTGCTGGGAAAAGGCTTCTCTGTGATCTCAGTGCTGCTTTTCCTCCCTCGATTTGCAGATTCCTTTAAAATGAAGGAAGAAACCAGTGATTTATAGGGAGAACTTCGTGTTTTCCAGAGCTGCAAGCGGAAAGGTTCAGGCCACGTTTCCTGTTCCTTGGGAGCCAGGAGCTCTGGACTTTTTTGTTGTCATTGCTTCTGTTTGCTTTTTGTCACCAAGCCCTCATCCCAGACTGGGCTCTTCCCACACTGCTCCCTAGGAAAAACACCCTAAAGCAGATGTAAAAGAGTTGAAATGAAATTCTGTCTCGTTCCTTTGCTGCTCTGTGACCTGGGGAGGGGGAAAGCAGCGGCTGCTCCAGGGGAGGGCTGAACCCCCCTGGCAAGAGCCGTGGTTTTCCTGCCTGCTCCTTCTGGCCTGTGGAATTGCTGTTTCTGAGCATTCCCTCTGGATCAGCCTGGCCACGTTTCCTTTCTTTCATTAGCAAGATCCTGATCTGCTGGAGAGGTGCTTGGCTTGGAATAGCCCAAAGCCACACAGGGAAAATTGAATAAAAAACCCACTGGAATTCAGTCTGCAGGATTCCCAGAGAGATGGGCAGGGAATTCATTGCCCTGGACACCCTAAAGGAGGATTTGCTTCCACCAGTGCAGCACATTTCCCTCAAACCCAACCCTGAGATTCCCATCCCCTGCAGGAGCAGGGAATAAATCACCTCCAGACAGACAAAGTAGATTTTTCCTGCTTCCACTTGTGGCCTTTCCAAGAAAAGCATTAACTGGAGCATCTGGAGCCATCTGCCTTAAATAAACGGGTGCTCAGGAGTTGTCCTGTCTCTGGGACACATGGAAACGGAAAGACTGACAGAAGGTTGTTCTGCAGCAACTCAGCACTGCTGAAAATCCCATTCAATTGAGCCGGAATTGGGAATATGAAGTGCTCCCAAATCCCAGCCCAGGAGATCTCTGCTGCTGAAGAGCCTCAGTGCCCCAGGACCTCCCTCCCTTTCCTTGTTTTCAGCTCCAGCACCCACAAATATTTTGGAAAACATGCCGGACATTATCCCAGGGTGGAAAAAAAAATGGGGATGGCATTTTATTGGATGGGAGAGGCTTGTAAAACGTTGGCAGCTGCACAGTTTTGTTTGTCAGCAGAGTTTAAAAGCTGAATTCTGCCTTGGGCTGCTTCCCTCTGTGTTATGGGTGGATGCATCGTGTTCAGCTGGTGTTACTGGGAAAGCTCCCAGTTCTGGGCTGGGAATGACCTTGGATTTGTGGTCAGGGCACTGGGATGATGACAGTGGCACCTTCTCACTGACGCCAGGGGATGCTTGTCCCACATGGTTTGTTTTGGAGAGGGAAAAGCTCATCCTGGAGCTAAACCCCCTCTCCCTGGGAATGTGAAGCTGCAGAAAAGTCCTTTCTCCTCATTCCTCCCTTTAATTTGAGAATCCCCTTCTTCCCAGAGCAGATCTTTCCCCCCTCCTCCTCCACAGCCAGGAGAAAAGCTGGGATCAGGTTTCTGCTGGCCAAAGCTGCCCCTTCCCACATCCCCCCCGTGCCACTGCCCCCAGCCCTGCCTGCCCAGCTCTGCTCCTGCACACTGCTGGGAGGTGAAATGGTTTGCAGATGGATCTTGCTCAAAAGAAAACAAGTGAGTTCATCGTTGTCCCACTGCCAGGGGTTTATTCCTGACTGTAACTCGGCCTCTGGAGCTGACAGCACAATTTATGTTCGGAAATGAAACAAATCTAAAGTTGAGTCCTGGTCTTGTTCATTCCTCACAGTGGCTTTTATATAGGAATTGCTGTAACTCCTCCTCCCAGTTCCTGCTCTGGCTGGGAAAGCAGAATTTAATGCATTTTGCTGATGGAGAGAGGAGAAATTTGGGATCAGAGAGATGGACCTGATGCCTTTTTGAATTCTATGACTTGACAAAGAAATGGCTCCAGGATCAAAGAGCTGCTCCCAACTGGACCAGTCTGCTCACCCCGGTCCAAACCCAGTCAGAGGTGCTGGGCAGCTCATCACTTCACGTTTGTAGTAGGAACCCTCCTGGTTTGTTTTCCCTGGAAAATCCAGGGTCTGAAGGGCTTTGGCAGGCCTGGCTTCCCTCCCTCCTCCCTGAGGCTGAAGGCAGCACCTTGATAACTTCAGGAATTTCCCAAGGGCTGAAATCTCTGCTCACAGCCCCCAGCAGGAGCTCCCCAGCCTCTGCTCAGTGGGATTTGGGTGAATTTTTCCTGGAGTTTGTGTGCAATGATTTGTTCTCTGCTCCCCAAGTCATGGAATCGTGGAATATCCTGAGTGCTCCTTAACCAACCCCTCAGCCCTTCCCACAGAGCTCCACTTGAGCTTTGTTTAAAGCTTTTCTGGGATGAAAATCCCTCTCTCCACATCAGTAGAAATGGTTTGAATTCCAGCTTGACCTGGAATTGGCCAAACTCTCCCAGCAGGAATGTTCATTCCCACCTCTGACCTGAGCAGCATCACCCTGGGCTCCCACTGATCCTTTTGTGTTAAAAACAAAACATCAGCAAAGCCTCGAGTTTCTGGCTGTAAAGATCAGCTGAATTCTGCTTTTTTTTTTACACAGATTCAGTCTGGGGACACGAGGTGGGGTTTTATTTCTCCCCAGCCTCCCGAGGACTGTTAATACCATCCAGATGTTGATGCCTCATGAAATTTCCAGGATGAGGTCATTGTTTGCTATTCTAAGGCATCCCCATCCCTGCTTCCCTAAGTCAGGCTGGTTCTTGTCTGCTCTGGAGTTCATGGAGCCCTCTGGACCTGTCTGTGAAGGATGAAAATGCTCCTTCAGGTCCTCCCTTCTGTCCTGAGCATGGCTGGGAAGTGGCTGCTTTGTATTGCATCCTTCCTGGGTTTATTTTTTAAATTTTAACTCTATTCCTATTTTCCCATCCCTTTTTTCTCGATTCAGGGAGTCCCTGACAGCTCTGCTGTGCCAGAGGTGGGTTCTGACAGCCACTTTTCCCCACAGGGCAGGCAGGGTGTTGTTCCCTGGGATGGATCTCAGCCCTGCCTCATCCTTTTCCAGCACCATGGGATGCAGTTGCAGCTCCCTCTCCAGCCTGGCTGGATCCATCCCCAGCCTCAGCCTAGGGAGATCGGGTTCCAGGAAGGATTAGTCAGAGCCTGGGAGCCAGGAGAGCCTGGAGAAATGCTGAGCTGGGCAGCAGAGCCCAGTGACACAGGGGAGAAAAGTCCCCTCAAACATCCGTGACCCTGCAAAATCTAAATCCTAAAGGGAACACCTGGGAAGCCTGGACCTGCTCAGTGGAGTCCCCAAAAGCCCCCTCAGGAAGGCTCTTTGCCCCCTCCAGCTGCTCCCCAGGCTCTCCATGCTGCAGAACTGCTGCCTTTTCTCCCCAAATTCCACCCCCCTTGCTGTGCCATTTATCACAGCCAATGCCTGGATCCCAGCTCTGCGTGGCAGATTCCTGGAATGAGGAGCAGCACTGGCATCACACAGAGCCACGTGGAGATCCCAGCAGGGCGTGGGCTCCCCCGAGCCATCCCTGTCTTCAACTCCTTTCTGAGGCTGACCTGACCCAGATTTCCATTCCTCTCCACTCCAGCAGCCTCCCAGTTAGGATGGAGCTGGATCCCTTCCCTTCCCAGTTTATCACACGTGCCCCTTCCTGCTCAGGAGTGCCTGGAGCAGCTCCAGGAGGTTTGGGAGCGAGAAGCAGGAGCTGCTGCCAAGCTGCTCTGCTGTGAACAGCTCGGCAGGGGAGCTGCTCGTGCTCTCGGAAATTGCTCTCAGGTTGTTAACACAGACTCACAGAGGATTTGGATTTTTCCCAATCCCAGCTGATAGCTGCTGGGCAGCAAAAGGGAAGGTTTTTCTGGGGGCTCTCCAGCCCAGTTATCTGCACAAATCCTCTTGGTCCATTTGGAATTAGCTGATCCCTGTCCTTGCCTGGGATGGGATCTGCCCTCCTGGGAATGTGTCATTTGCTGGAGCTGCACCTTTGATTCCTACTCAGACTTTTTAGTTCTTGCAGAGATTTATTTCCTTTAAAGTGGTCGGACTTGATGATCTTGGAGGTCTTTTCCAAGCTGAATGATTCCAAGTTTTTAAGTGACACCTCCACAGAGTCATTGTGTGGATGAACGGATCAGCCTCCAAATAATCCTGTCCAATCCTCACTTCATCCCAGGGCATTTTTCCTCCCAAAATTTTCCTCCCAAAATTTAGCAAAAGCCATTTGTTTACGGATCCCTAACTTTCCCCCTTCCCCTTAACTCCTTTCAGGATGTTTGCCAGCAGAAGGAAGCAGCACTACTGGGCTTACTCCATGGACTGCAGCGGGAACGAGGCTCACATTTCCAGCTGCAAACTGGGAAACCACCTGACGGGCACTGGGAAGAACAGCAGCTGTGACAACGGGATGCCCGCGGTCGTCAGCTGCGTGCCCGGCCGCGCCTTCGCCCCCAGCAGCCACAGCGGCTTCCGAAAGGCCTTCAGGCAGGAGGTGAGCGGGGAGCAGCCCCAAAATGGGCTGGAAAAGCCTTAAAAACCGTCTGATCCCACCCCCAGCCATGGCAGGTCACCTTCTGCTGGGCTTGTTCCAACCTGGCCTTGGGCGCTTCCAGGGTAAGGCAGCCACAGCTTCTGGAATTCCATCCCAGGAGCTCGCCACTGTTCCAGGGAAGAATTCCTTCCCCATATCTCATCTATCCCTTCCCTCTGGCAGTGGGAAGCCATTCCCTGGGTCCTGTCCCTCCGGGCCTTCCTGCCCAGCAGATTGCCAGAGTTCAGAGCAGCTCCTGCAGCATCTGCTGAGAGATGTGAAAACAGAATTATGGGATGGTTTGGGTTGGAAGGGACCTCAAAGTCCATCCCATTCCACCCTTGCTATGGGCAGGGACACCTTCCACTATCCCAGAGTGCTCCAAGCCCTGTCCATCCTGGGCTGGGACATTTCCCAGCCTGAGGCAACCACAGCTTCTCTGGGAATTCCATCCAGCCCCTCACCACCCTCACAGGGAGGGATTTCTTCCCAATATCCCATCCAGCTGCCAGTTAGGGCAGGAAATCCCTGGGGGTGTAACATTTTCACCACCAACTCCCACAATGTCCCCTCTGAAACTCCCACCTCCCTGCACCCCCAGCTGAGCTCCCACCCTCCCAAATTCCAGGTTCTTTCCTCCAAAGGGTGGGAGAGCAGCGCCAGGGCAGCTGGCACAGCTGGGAGAGAGGAGTGAGGAAATCCCTGGGTCACGTTCCTGTTGGAGCTGCTCGGTCTGAGCCAGCTGAACTCGTGCCCGGCTGTGCTGTTCCACAGGCTCTGGAATTCTGGTGGAATCACCCTGTGGAAATCAGCTGGCATTTCCTCTACCTCCATGTCCTCACGAGGAAATGCCCTGGGGGGAGACTGGGAAAACACAGGCAGCTTGGAAAGCTGGGTTTGTTTAGTCTAGCGAGGAGGAGAGCGCTGAGCGGGGCATAAAAGTCCCAGGAGATGCAAAAATGTTGGAAAACAAGGCTGGAATTGGTCGATGCCAGTGTCAGGGGCTAGGAGAGGACAGTTTAACAAGCAGCAAACACGGGCTAGGTGGGTGCCAGGGGAAATTTTCCAGCTGCAGCCTTGGGATAGAGGGAGAATCTCAGAGGTTTCTCATCAGAGAACTTTGTGGATTTGTGAAATTGTGAACATTTGGATTTTGTGGCTGTTCCTGGGTGAGTTTTGGGGGGGATGGTCTCCGGGCTCTTCCCAGGCGCCAAAAATGGGAATAATGACTGGTGGGAATAATGCAATCCCTGCCTGGATCCCAGGCTCTTCCCTGCACCAGAGCTTGCAGGATTTAGGGCTGGGAGGTGAAAGGTTTTGTAAATCATTGTTAATCTCCCGAGCCTCACGCGCTGCCAAGTAATTCCTTAAGCCTTTGTTTGGGCTTTGCGTGTCCTTGGTGTGACCCCAGCCTGGAGAAAAAGCTCCAGGCATGATTCCACTCGGAAAAGCGAAGGATTTTTGGTGTTCCCAAACCTAAAGCTTTGCTCTCACCACCTCGAGCCAGCTCTGGGGTGCAGCAGGAATTGGCAGCTCCCTGCTTGGCACGGGAGAGAGGAGTGGGTGATTAACAGATAATAATTAAATATTATAAACCCAGAAACGCGTGGAACCGGAGCTGCCACTCAGCTGGGTATTTCTGACTGCAAATGCCAGATTTTTTTATTCCACTTTTAATTTGTGATTTCTTTTTTCGTTATTATTTATTATATATTGTTTATATGTTTTTATTGGTCAGAACTGAGCACTCAGGCAAGTTTTATAGGGCTTGAGCTCAACGTTGGTCCTGGATTAAGCCAGGGCTGGAGGTGTGAACAGCAAATAAACCTCTTTAGGGCAGGGCAGCCAGGGGTGAGAGCTGGGCACGGGTGGGCTCAGGGCCATTCCCAACCCTCCTGCAAGGCTCCCAAGGAATGCAAGAAATTGGTTTTTTTCCATTTTTTCCAGGATGGAAAAAGGCTCCTAAATCCAAGCACCTGCAGAGAACTGGGATAGAGTTTTTTATTGTCTGCCCACACATGAGGTGTGAGAAACAAATCTGTGCTCACCAAAATCATTGCAGATAAAAATCTCCTTTCATGCAGCACTTTCAGGCATTGGAATTGTGTGATGGGTGTTTTAAGGTGTCCCAGGTAATTCTGTGATAATTTTTGGCCCAGATTTCCATAAATAACCCCTGTAAAGGACGGAAGGGACCCCAGTGTTACCTTTTTCCCAACCTGGAAAGGAAACTCGAGACAATTTCAGTAAGGGGGTCATATACAAGAGGATCTTTATTTGGAGGCCTTCAGGAGCAGTTATGGAAAGATGGCCACAAAACTCACCCCCAAAATGATGAGTACATATTTATAGGGGGTACATAATTATAAATAGTGCATATTTATAGGGTTTAGGAAATTAGCATAACTGATTAAAAGCACTAATTAAGAGGGCAAGTGGTGATGCAATTTCTCCCCTTCTCTGGAGTCTTCCCTTCAGCACTGGCTGGTTTTTGTCCATAAAAATGTGCCTCAAGGAGTTGTTCTGGGCCTTGGTTCCCAGGAAAAACCAAGACAGAACCGGGGCCCTGCACTCCCAGGGCCTGGAGCTCTGGAATTTGTTTTGTCTTTCTGCCTAGGGAAGGGCCATGGAAAAGTACTGGGGAAAGTAACTACTAATACAATAGGCAACAGAGCTCCAAATAGATGTGGGAAGAATACAGAGAGCAGATCAAAGGGGGAAAAGTGTGAAAAAGGCGGTTTGCTTTCTTGGTAAAATTTTAAAAGTTTAATAAAAAGACAGTAGGAGGCAGAAATAAAGAAACGGGTTAAAAACCGTTGGATGTTTGATATTTGGTTGCTGTTATCTTTGGAGATAATTTTAAAATATTTTTAAAATTATATTAGCTTATTGTAGCTTGAGGCTGTGTCCTCTGTGTCCTGGAGAAAGAGCCCAGCCCCAGCTGAGCACAGCCACCTTTCAGGGAGTTGTAGAGATAGTAGTCGAAATAAAAGTAAAGTTATTTTAACATTATACATATAGAATTCATGCATATAGAATTCATGGTAATATTTGCAAAAAGCCAACAATATAATATGTAAGCCCTGTGAGGAACACCTGAGGGAGCTGGGGGTGCTCAGCCTGGAGAAAAGGAGACTCAGGGGTGCCCTCACCACTCTCTGCAGCTCCTGAAAGGTGCCTGTGCTCAGCTGGGGCTGGGCTCTTTCTCCAGGAGCTGACAGAAGCAGAGGACACAGCCTCAAGCTGCACCAAGGGAAATCTAGTGTGAGTTCTGTTTCCTTCTTCTACTTTCATTGAGGTTGGCATTGAAGTATTTGAGATGATAGTTTGCATTTAGACTTAGGTGTTTATTGTTTTTTATCAATGTTGCAGTCTCACAGCAGTGAGTCTTTCATTAGCAAGGCACAAAATGGTTAACTATCTCTTGGTACCAGGTCTTTTGAGGTTAAATTATCCAAATAAGAAATTATACCTAAATTATTTTCACTTTTAATCCAATAACTGATCCCTCAAAGCCTGCTCTGTGGACTTTTCTGTTCAATTACAAATACCACCCAAATTCATGGAGAAGAAGGAAGAAGAAGGCAAAGAAGAGCAACCTGCCTCTGCCCTAAAACCTCCATCTTTCTCCATATTTATTACTATCTTCTAAAACCCCAAACTCTAAGTTTTCCACCCTGTGATATCACACACTTCTAACAACTCCACACCCATAATCTCAGTGCTATCAATGCCATTTTGGAAACCTTCTCCACAGCCTCAGGTCAAATGTAGTGTCCTCTTGTGGGCCTGTGCCTTTCAGCACAGAAAGTTTAAAAATTCTCATTATCCAGGGTTTTAACATCATAGGTTGGATATTAGGAAAAGTTTGTTACAGAAAGAGTGATGAAGTTCTGGAATGTTCTGCCCAGGGTGGTGCAGTCACCATCCCTGGGGGTGTTTATCAAAGCCTGGATGTGGCACTGGGTGTCAGGGTTGTGTTGAGCTGTTGGAGCTGGGTTGGACTCCATGATCTTGGAGGTCTCTTCCAACCCAATCACTCTGTAATTCTGTGAATTCTGCATTTATAACAAAGTCAAAACCCGCCGGGCATCACCACCCCTGTGTCTGACCCCTGCAGCAGCCCCTGGTGAGGCTGAAGGGAGGAGCCAACACGGGGGAAGGCCGCGTGGAGGTGCTGAAGAACGGCGAGTGGGGCACGGTGTGCGACGACAACTGGAACCTGGTGTCGGCCAGCGTGGTGTGCCGCGAGCTGGGCTTTGGCAGCGCCAAGGAGGCCATCACGGGGGCCAGGCTGGGCCAAGGTGAGCTCCACCACGGCCCAGGGAGCCCTGGGCTCGGGAAACTCATCCACAGACACCAAATTCGTCCCCAAGCACCAGGGGTTTATGTCCAGAAAGGAGACAGAGGAGTCCTGGAACTTCATTCAAATAAAGGGAGAGGCCATTGGGTCTCTCAAAGTTTTGGAGGATGCAGCCTCCTTTTTATCCTAATTTCCCTCCTTTTATCCTAATTTCCCTCTCTCATTCCCCACTGGCTGAGGTACTTGAGAGGTTCAGACTTCACCTAACACAGACCCCTCCTAACGTATCCCCCTTTGTCTTTTCCTCGTGTCCGTCAGTGGAATTCCTGTGGAATTTGTGGTTCCTCCCATTGTTCCTTTCATCTCTCAGTATCCAATTTTATTTATCAGCAGACCCACAGTTTGTTTGCAAAGACAAATCCCTCATTGCTTTCACTGGTGCCCTGAATTAAGGAATGTTCCACCCCCAGGAACATCCCACAATCCAGGGCACGGTGGATTTTTGTTGGGATGTTCAATTTGAGGACCAGGAATTTCTCCCCTAACCTTAATAAGTCTCTTGGGACAGACTGGAATTCTGTGACTTAAAAAGATTCCCTGAAAAAACACCTGGGGATGATGAGTTTGACCTTTTGCTCGGGCAGCTGTTCCTGAGCAAAAGGTCAAACTCAGCACCCCAGTAATTAATTCTTAACAACTCGTCATTGTTCCAGTAATTAATTCTTAATTATCTCATCTGCTGCTCTGAAATTCCCTTTGAGTTCTCCTGAACCACACCATGATGTAATGCATTACTAGAAGGTTCCTGGCAAAAAAATAAGTCCAGCAGTCAGACTTCAAACGCTCCAATTTAAGAGCAGGACAGTAATTTAGCTCATTATAAATAGAAGGGCATTTGAGCAGCTCAGAGCCAGATTTGGGTTTGGATTTCCTGTCTTTGGGAGTTGGTTTAAATCCCAAAAAAGTGGTCAAAGGTGAATTGAAACCACCTGGTGATTCCCACACCCCGTTCCCAGGGTGGAAATCCAAAAAACAACAACAAAAAAAAGACAGCAAACCCTTGTTGTGAGAATAAAAAATTTTAAAATTAAAAAATGTAAACGAAATCTTTGTTGTGAAAATAACCAAAAAAAACCCCCAAAAAACAGAAGACACCATGAATTTGTGTGAATAACCAAAAAAAGACACCAAGTCCTTGTTGTGACAATAACAAAAAAAAAAAGACGCCAACCCCTTGGGAGAATAATTTTTAAAAAATGACATCAAACCCTTGTTATGACAGTAGCAAAAAAAAAAAAAAAATTACACCAAGCCCTTGTGAGAATAACCACAAAAAAATTACACCAAATCTTTGTTGTGAGAATAAAGGAATGGGGGAAATTTTGAGAATAAAGGAATGGGGGAAATTTTGAGAATAGAGGAATGGGGGAAGTTCCTTCAGCTTAGAGAAGGGGAGAGAAGGAAAGAACACGTGGGTGTCCTGAGTCTGGGAAGCTTTAAAACTTGACCAAATCCACTGGATTTGCCAAAAATCCTCTTTGTGGCAGGCTGGAATTTGCTGATGTGTTTAAGGGCATGTAGGAAACAGCTTCATCATCCCAGGGCTGCCACGTGAGGGAGGAGAACGTGGAACATGCTGTTCCTGCTGGCTCCAGGAATCTCCTCTGCCTTCCCTTTCCTTTTCTTTCCCCTTTCCCTTCTGCTCATCCGTCAGTGCTCCCTGTCAGGAGCATCCCTAGGGATGGGTGATGTCCCTCCAGCAGCCAGGGGGTCACGTTTGGGTTGGAAAAGGAGATTTTTCTGGCCCTGCATGCTCAGGGAGCTGTCCAAGCTCTCCACGCCGTGTCCCTGTTTACACTTTGTTCTGTTCCAGCTGCTTCCCAGGGAATTTGGGTTTTCTCAGGGTGCTCTGAAGGAGCAGCCTCACCGTGGGTGTGGGAGGATGGATTTCACAGGCTAAATCAGCTCCCAGTGGCTGAACTGGGAGTCCCAGTTCACAGAGTTCACAGAATTCCCAGAATCACTGGGTTGGAAGAGACCTTGAAGATCATGGAATCCAGCCCCAGCACCTCCACTCAACCCTGGCACCCAGTGCCACATCCAGGTTTTTTTAAACACACCCAGGGATGGTGACTCCACCACCTCCCCAGGCAGAACATTCCAGAACTTCATCACTTTTTCCATAAAAACTGTTTCCTAATATCCAACCTAAACTTCCTTTGGTGCAGCTTGAGGCTGTGTCCTCTGGAGAAAGAGAAAGTTAAGACAAAGTGGGAGAGCTGTGCCTTCCACAGAGCTCAGGGTGTGGGAGAAGGATTTATCCCTCCTTGCCTGGACCCAGATTAAACAATTCACCCTCATTTCCACAAGGGGAGGAGACACTGAGCCCAGAGCTCACGGATGTGTGGCTGTCCTGGGAGGGAGAGCATGGAATTAAACTCCAAGGAGTAGCTGAAGGCCAGTGTTGGATAGACAGGCCTAGTCCTGGGGGTTTTTAAGTGCAATGGCAGGGAGGAAATACAATTTTCCTCACATTTCAACATTTATCTCCATTTCTGTGCCCCCACGTGCCATAATTTCCCCAGGAAGAGCAGCCCTGCCAGGGTTCTCTGGCTCAGAGAGGCCCTGCCCTTGTCATTTGTCATTTTTGTCATCTTTGTCATCCTTGCCGTCCCACTGGAATGGCTTTGCCAGGCTGGGAATGTTGGCCTGGCTCCCTCCTGCATTCCTGTACCTTCCCCCTCCAGTTCTGGTCAGGGCTTTCCTCCCCCTCAGCCCTTTGGTGGCTGCAGAAGGACAGGGAGGTGCTGCCAGCTCCAGATGGGAACCACAATGGGATTTTAATGAGAGAGAGGCAAAAAAAGGACAAGATTCCCATTCCCAGCAGCCTCCCCAGGAATGTCCTCCCGCCCTGTCCAGGTGGACACAGGCCTGGCCAAGCTGCCCAAACCCCATTAAAAACTGTGGCTGAAATTAAACCCGGCACATTCACATCTCTGCCTAGTTCTTTCCAACCAGTTTCGGAAGCAGGAGCTGAGTTTTGCACAAGGATCATTCCCTTCCATGCTTTTCTGATGGAAATTCCAATTTGCTGCTGCTGCTCATCCTGGAAGGACCCAAATTATTCCATTTTTCTGCCAGCACCTCGAGCCCATTCTCTCTGCTGTTTCCCTCAGTGCTGGAATCCTCGGCCTGCCCCAGATTTCTTTTCCTGACTCCTCATCCTCCCTGTGGATGTTTTATTCACAGCCAACGTGTCCATGTCCCAGTTCTGTGTCAGGAATGTCAGGCCTTGACTGGAAGCAGATTCCAGCACAAAGACACGGCCAAAACATCATAATTTGAGAATCCCTACAGCTCAAGTTTGAAAATTATGAAACAGTGGAAACTTGGTTTTTCCTGGGATTCTTGCATGCTCAAGTCGCAGAGAATACTGGAAAAAATTCAGTAATTGTTAAAATTATTAACAATATTTTCACAGATTTTTGTTTTATTTTTACAAAAAATCAGCAGATTTTTTTCCCAAGTTTTGAATGCTGGAAGTCTCTGTGATGTTCACAACCTCACCACAAAAAAGGACTTTTTTTCCCTATTTTTCCCCCAAGGAATGGGTCCCATCCACCTGAACGAGATCGACTGCACGGGCTTTGAGAAGTCGGTCACGGACTGCAAGTTCAACACCGAGTCCCAGGGCTGCAACCATGAGGAAGATGCTGCTGTGAGGTGCAACGTGCCAGCCATGGGCTTCCAGAACCAGGTGAGGAGCTGAGGGATCCAGGCGTGAGGGAATTTTGGGCGGGAATTGGGTAGGAATCATTTCACCCAAGCCGTGAGTATTTAATTCAGATTTTATCTAAAAAAGGAGGGGAAATGAGGATGAGTGTCCCATTTTGTGGGGGGTTTGAGCTCCTCTGGACTCATCCCAGAGGCCTGAAAATGAGGAAAGTCAGGTTGGATGAGACTTGGAGCAACGTGGGATGGTGGAAGGTCCCTGCCCATGGGAGGGGTTGGCACTGGATGACTTTTTACCCAATTTTCAACCTTTTCCAACCCAACCATTGTGTGCTAACTGCATGAACCAGACCCAGATTCCTCTGAGTGCTCCTTCCAAAGGTCTAAAGCAGCAGGGCAGGGAAGCTTTTCCAGGGAATTCCTGCAGCTGGTCCAACCCATTGAGCTGCTGGGCTTGGCTGGACCATCCCCTGCCAGACTGGGAGAGGGGCTGAACTCCCTGAGCTCAAGCCCTGAGGAGACTCCGAGTGCTGCTCCATCCCTGGATGGTTTCCCTGTGCCTTCCCCTTGGGGAGCCCCTCCTGACCCCACACAAAATGGGACACGGTGCTGCACAGCCCGAGTGCCCTGAGTCATTTTCCCTATGACAGATCTGGGGATGTGCTCATCTTTTCCTGACTCCTCATCCTGTGTCTCCTCATCCTCCCTGTGGATGTTTTATTCACAGCCAACGTGTCCATGTCCCAGTTCTGTGTCAGGAATGTCAGGCCTTGCCTGGAAGCAGATTCCAGCACAAAGACCCAGCCAAAAGGTCATAATTTGTGAATCCCTCCAGCTCAATCCCCGCAGCTCTCCTTTTTGCCAGTCAGAATTCCCTCTGTGGGAGGGAAATCCCTCACCAGGGTTTCTCCAGCTCTGTGCTAGAGGGGGAATTTTCCGCTGTGCAGCCCCTGGGTCACTTCCAGCTGGGGATATCTGATGATTCCAAAATTTTGGGGGAACAAAACCTTCTTCCCCACCCGTTGCCCTTCCCCTTGTGAGCCTGCTGTGGATTTAGGGGTTCTGTGTCCTGCAGCTTCGCCTGAGCGGGGGCCGCAACCCCTACGAGGGCCGCGTGGAGGTGCTGGCCGAGCGCAACGGCACCCTGCGCTGGGGCACGGTCTGCAGCCACAACTGGGGCACCGTGGAGGCCATGGTGGTGTGCCGGCAGCTGGGGCTGGGCTTTGCCAGCCACGCCTTCCAGGTGAGCCCCTTCCCACCCCTGCCAGGCCTTCCCATCGGGGTGGGTGGCGCGGGGGTGCTGGAGGAGGTGGAAAGGTCATCCCAAAAGGAGCTTCAAGGGTGGAGCTGGAAAGGCCTTGAGGGTGAAATCTCGTTGTACAATGGCCATGGAGGGGGGGAGTTGGAGCAGGAGGAGCTGTGGATGATGAGAAATGAGGGAACTTCATCAGGAACTGGAATGATGGGATAAGGGGATGGCTTCCTACTGCCAGAGGGCAGGGTTGGATGGGAAAATGGGAATAAATTCTGCCCTGGGGCTGTGGTGAGGTCCTGGGATGGAATTCCCAGAGGAGCTGCGGTTGTCCCATCCCATCCCTCCATCTTGGAGCAACCTGGATAGCGGAAGGTGTCCCTGCCCGGGTAGGACTGAATGAGTTTTAACGATTTGGTGACAAACATTCTGTTTCCCTGAGTTCTCTGTTGTTTTCTCACAGCTCGGGTTTCCCGACATTCCCCAACCCCTGCTTGGGCTGGTGGCTGCATGCAGGTTCTTGTCCCTCCCTGAAACGCAGAGGTCAGGTTCAGACTGGTGTCAGGTCTCCTGAAAAAATTGGATTTTGCTTCTAGAGTTGCTCCAGTGCAGCCTGAGCAGCAGGGCTGGATCCAGCTCCATGAATTGTTGGTATTCCCTGCTCCTCTCCTACCCCAAACCTCCTCCATGGCCAGGAATGACACCTCAGTTCTGCCCCACCCTGGGAGTGCCCAAGGCCGGGCTGGACCGGGCTTGGAGCAAGCTGGGCTGGTGGAAAGTGTCCCTGCCCATGGGATGAGCAATCCAAACCATTCCATGACCTCTGCCACCCTGCGCTCATGGACACATCCCAACCATTCTCCATGGCCAGGGAGGGATCTGCAGGTCCTCAGGGGACACTCAGGGCTTGGACACCCAGCAGGAAGGAGGCTGGAGCTGCCCACGTGCTGCTGGAGCCATTCCCTGCTCCAACTGCTTCCTCCAGCTGATTTCCCCCCATCAAACCCCGGAGCTGAGGATCTCCCCACCCCTGAGCGTGGCCTTTCCGACTGCCTGGCAATGTTGACACAGCCCTGAGAGTCCAGCGAGGAAAAGGCATTTTTTCCCTGAGCTGAGGCTGCTGGAATTCGGAACAGAAAAGGCTTTTACAGTGCCCCTGCTCCAGGAGCATAAAGCCCCAGTGTGCAGAACAGGGCAGCCCTGTGTGCTCCCAGCCTTCCCAAACAGCCGGGGGCAACGGGAGCCATGGGACACCGGGGGGTTCAGTTCCTGGAAACTGCTCCCAGCTTGGGCACGGACAGATCTCACTGGATTTTTTTAGGTTCTTTCTCTCCTCCCCTTCTCCCAGGTTTTGGGGTTTGGGAGTTGACGTTGTGTCATTCCCATAAGTTTTGCAAAACTGGAGGATGATGAGAGGAGAGGAAATTTCATCAGGAACTGGAATGATGGGACAAGGGGGAATGGCTTCCCACTGCCAGAGGACAGAGTTAGATGGGATACTGGGAATGAATTCTTCCCTGGAACAGTGGTGAGGTCCTGGCATGGAATTCCCAGAGAAGCTATTGCTGCCCCTGGATCCCTGGAAGTGTCTAAGACCAGATTTAAACAACCTGGGATAGTGGAAGGTGCCCCTCTCCATGGCATGGGGTGGGAATGGATGGGATTCAAGGTTTTTAAGGATTTGGTGACAAAACTTCAGCTTCTCTGAGTCCCCTGCTCCAGCATCCTTTGGCAAGATCCTTCTGGATAATGTGGGGTCCTGCCCTGAGGGAGAATCCACACTTCAGGCCGGTAAATATTCCCCTAAGAGCCCAAGGAATGTGTGAAATGCCTTTCCCTGCCTTTTTTTTTTTGCCCAGGAGACGTGGTACTGGCACGGGGACGTCAGCGCCGACGACGTGGTGATGAGCGGGGTCAAGTGCTCGGGGACAGAGATGTCCCTGTCCCACTGCCGGCACGACGGGGCCCACGTGTCCTGCCCCCGGGGAGGGGGACGCTTCGGGGCCGGCGTGTCCTGCTCGGAGAGTGAGTGCCTCGGGATTTGTTTGTTCTTGGAGGAATGGCATGACCTGGATGCGTCAAACAGCGCTAAATTCTAACTCCCAGAGAGGTTCTGGCTGTGGCTGCTCCATCCCTGGAAGTGTCCAAGGCCAGCTTGGAGTGAGCTGGGATTGTGGAAGGTGTCCTTGCCCATGGGGGGATGGGATGGGATGGGATGGGATGGGATGGGATGGGATGGGATGGGATGGGATTTAAGGTCAGCTATTCCCATATGGTGAATGGTTCCCTCTCCAGGCTTTTCCTACTCAAACTCAAAGCAGGATTAATTTGGATATTCAGGAGAAATTGTTCTTTTTGAGAGTGGTGAGGGAACTTAATCAGGAACTGGAATGATGGGATAAGGGGGAATGACTTCCTAGTGCCAGAGGGCAGGGTTGGATGGAATACTGGGAATAAATTCTGCCCTGGGGCTGTGGTGGGGTCCTGGGATGGAATTCCCAGAGGAGCTGTGGCTGCTCCTGGAAGTGTCCAAGGCCAGCTTGGAGCAACCTGGGATAGCAGATGCCCCTGCCCATGGCAGGGGGTGGAATGGGATGGGATTTAAGGTCCATATTCCTGTAGGGTGAATTGTTCCCCACCAGGCTTTTCCTGCTCAAACTCAGAGTAGGATTAGATTGGATATTCAGGAGAAGTCCTTCCCTGGGAGGGTGGGGAGGGACTGGAATGGATTCTCTATTGAAGCTGTGGCTGCCCCCTCCCTGGAAATGTCCAAGGCCAGGCTGGACAGGGCTTGGAGCAACCTGGGACAGTGGGAGGTGTTGGGGCTGGAAGTGGCTGATCCTTAAAACCCCTCCCCAGCCACACCATCCCATGGCCCTCTGGTCGACATCCCGTGTCATGTCATTCCATGGCCCTCTGATTGACATCCCGTGTCATGTCATTCCATGGCCCTCTGATTGACATCCCATGTCATGTCATTCCATGACCCTCTGATTGGCACTGAGTGAGTCTGAGGAGCTCGGTGGCAGGACCCCTGCACCTCCAGCACCTCTGGGGTGATTTTATTTCACTGAAACCACTCATTCCTCTCCAGCCGCCCCTGACCTGGTGCTGAACGCGGAGCTGGTGGAGCAGACGGCCTACCTGGAGGACAGGCCCATGTTCCTGCTGCAGTGTGCCCTGGAGGAGAACTGCCTGGCCAGCTCGGCCCACAACACCTCGCTGACCTCGGGCTACCGGCGCCTGCTGCGCTTCTCCTCGCAGATCCACAACAACGGCCAGTCCGACTTCCGGCCCAAGAACGGCCGCCACGCCTGGGTGTGGCACGACTGCCACCGGTGGGTGCCATCCCTGGGCTCACTGCCACCCGCCAGCCCCTCCCACAGCCACAGGGAACTTCTGTCCCCATTTTGTCCCCGTTTTGTCCCAGTTGTGTCCCGGTTTTGTCCCAATTTTGTCCCGGTTTTGTCGTGGTTTTGTCCCGGTTTTGTCCCAGTTGTGTCCTGGTTTTGTCCTGGTTTTGTCCCAATTTTGTCCTGGTTTTGTCCCAGTTTTGTCCCGGTTTTGTCCCAGTTGTGTCCCGGTTTTGTCATGGTTTTGTCCCAGTTTTGTCCCAATTTTGTTCCAGTTGTGTCCTGGTTTTGTCCCGGTTTTGTCCCAGTTGTGTCCCAGCTGTGTCCCGGTTTTGTCATGGTTTTGTCCCAATTTTGTCCCAGTTGTGTCCCGGTTGTGTCCTGGTTTTGTCCCGGTTTTGTCCCAGTTGTGTCCCAGCTGTGTCCCGGTTTTGTCATGGTTTTGTCCCAGTTTTGTCCCAATTTTGTTCCAGTTGTGTCCTGGTTTTGTCCCGGTTTTGTCCCAGTTGTGTCCCAGCTGTGTCCCGGTTTTGTCATGGTTTTGTCCCAGTTTACCCCTCAGTTTGGTGGTTGGAAGCAACATTCCCTGGGTTTTGGGAATTCTCTCTCCACTCGGTTCTCTCCTCGCTCAGTTCTTAGGCCGTTGGGAATTGGGCGCGGCCTGTGCGTCGCTCTGAGCTGAGCTCTGCAGACGGGCCCTGCTGGGTCTCACTGCAGGGCTCCAGGGCTGGGATAGGCACTCCCAGCTGCCACTCGTGGGGTTTTTGGAGGAATTCGGGGCAGGCCTCCAGTCTGTGCCCGTGGGTGGAGTGGGGGGAATTGTCTGGGTCCAAAAACAGCCACTGGCACTGGGGAGGAGGGAAAGGAGAGGAATTGTTTCTGTCTGAGCTGTGTGAAATGGGGAGTGGGGGTTGGAGGGAGATTTTGGGGTGTGGGGGAAGGTGTGGTTGTGGTGAGTTACAGATGGAGCAGCTCTGCTGGGAGGAAAGGCTGAGGGAACTGGGAATGCTCACCTGGAGAGGAGAAGGCTCCAGGCAGAGCTCAGAGCTGGAGGGGCTCCAGGAGAGCTGGAGAGGGACTGGGGACAAGGGATGGAGGGACAGCACACAGGGAATGGCTCCCACTGGGAAAGGGGAGATTTGGGTGGGGTATTGGGGAAGGAATGAGGGGGGGGAGGGGCTGGGATGGAATTCCCAGAGGAGCTGTGGCTGCCCCTGGATCCCTGGAATTGTCCAAGGCCAGCTTGGAGCCCTGGGACAGTGGGAGGTGTCCCTGCCATGGCAGTTTTGTCGTGGCTTTGTCCCAGTTTTGTCCCAGTTGTGTCCCGGTTTTGTCATGGTTTTGTCCCAGTTTACCCCTCAGTTTGGTGGTTGGAAGCAACATTCCCTGGGTTTTGGGAATTCTCTCTCCACTCGGTTCTCTCCTCGCTCAGTTCTTAGGCCGTTGGGAATTGGGCGCGGCCTGTGCGTCGCTCTGAGCTGAGCTCTGCAGACGGGCCCTGCTGGGTCTCACTGCAGGGCTCCAGGGCTGGGATAGGCACTCCCAGCTGCCACTCGTGGGGTTTTTGGAGGAATTCGGGGCAGGCCTCCAGTCTGTGCCCGTGGGTGGAGTGGGGGGAATTGTCTGGGTCCAAAAACAGCCACTGGCACTGGGGAGGAGGGAAAGGAGAGGAATTGTTTCTGTCTGAGCTGTGTGAAATGGGGAGTGGGGGTTGGAGGGAGATTTTGGGGTGTGGGGGAAGGTGTGGTTGTGGTGAATTACAGATGGAGCAGCTCTGCTGGGAGGAAAGGCTGAGGGAACTGGGAATGCTCACCTGGAGAGGAGAAGGCTCCAGGCAGAGCTCAGAGCTGGAGGGGCTCCAGGAGAGCTGGAGAGGGACTGGGGACAAGGGATGGAGGGACAGGACACAGGGAATGGCTCCCACTGGGAAAGGGGAGATTTGGGTGGGATATTGGGGAAGGAATGAGGGTGGGGAGGGGCTGGGATGGAATTCCCAGAGGAGCTGGAGCTGCCCCTGGATCCCTGGAATTGTCCAAGGCCAGCTTGGAGCACCCTGGGACAGTGGGAGGTGTCCCTGCCATGGCAGGGGTGGCACTGGATGGGATTTAAATCCCTTCCAACCCAAAATCATTCCATGATTTTCTGACACCTGGGAGCTGAGTTTGCACAGACAGGATGTGAGAATTCTGCACTCACCACGTGCAGATTACCTGAGCAGTTTCTCACCTGAAAAAGGACAAAAAATGGTGGAATTCTGCCTTTTTTATGCATCTCAACCCCACTAAAACTGTCAGCAGCTGTGAGGTGGTTTTCAGCTTATTTTTGAAAAAAGTCATCCCATAAATACATCATTTTTTGAGGAATTAAGACACTTTTGGGTAAGTTGGGGGGGGAAAGGGAGCTGGAGGCCGTCCAGATGCTTTGCTGTGAAATGTGTACTGGTACAAGGTGGATTTTTCCCTAATTTGAGGTAAAAAGCAGTGAAATAACTCCATGCACAGCTCCTGTCCTGTTTAAAAAACTGAGGAAACACCAGAGTGGTAAATTTTAAATTGTAGAATTTAAAATAATCTTTAATAATTTTTTAACCAAAGAATTTTTATAATCTTCCCAAAGAGCTGAGATGTGCAGGTAGCACTGAAAAAGGGGGAACTTGGAGCAATTTTGGACACGGTGGGAGGGAGGTGGGATGGGAAAGGGTGAGCAAGAGGCCAGGAGCCATCTGTGCTCCAGACTGGAACCACTTGAGAGGGACAGGGATGAACTCAATCCCTCTTCAGTCTTTCCAGTCTGTGAACAGCAGAGTGTAAACAGCCCAGGGAGTGACTCAGGCATAGCTCAGAAACTGAGTCAGGCTTGAGGAGCTCAGACTCGCAGCAAATTCATTGATTTGAGCCAAATCTGCCTCAAATCAGCCCGGCCTCAGCCTTGGGCCTCAGCTTTGCCTCCTGCCCTGGCAGCTCCTGTTTGGATGTGGAATATTATATTTCTTTTTCTTGAGCCAGGTCTCAAAAGCTCTCAAAAGAAATATAATACACCCAAGGATTGCTCAGCTATTATTTTGGGGGTATAAAATAAGCAGGATGGCTTCTGCTGTAGTGTTAGAAACAAAAAGGTTCAGTAAAAGGCAAAATAACAAACAGAAAAACCCCAGCCAGGTGCAGAGGTCTGTTCCTGGTAAAAACACCTCACAAAAGCTCTTTGCTCTTTTGTTCTCTTCTTTTTCTACCTGGTTGAGGTGGAACTTTTTGGCTTCTATCCAATTAGCTGTCCTCAAGTTTTTGGTGAAGTCCTATGAGGTGGCTTTTCACCAAATTGTTGAGAGAAACTTCTGGGCTTCTTTCCCTTTTTGGGGGACAAAGGCCAGCTTTGCCACTCTGTCATTAGGGACACACTCCTACACCAGAAACAGAATAAAAACGGGAAAGACCCCAAGCAGGGAGTGAAAAATTATTTCATTCTGGCAGAGGGCAATTTCTGGATTGTTATTTTTTTTTAGTGAGGGGAAACACAGGAAAAATTTCCTCCCCTTCCCTCTTGGCTCATGCCTCACCTGTAAATCCATGAGCAGTGGTGGTGATTGGAAGTGGTTAAGCCTTGATTATTTTTACAGCTGGAAAGGAGTGGATTTATGCCTGTTTTACTTTCTTTTTTTTTCTTTTTTTTTTTTTTTTTTTTCCTTCTTTTTTTTTTTTTTTTTTTTTTTTTTTTTTTTTTTTTTTTTTTTTTGTTATCCTTATTTATGCATTTATAAAGCGGGGCCCCTCTCTCCCCCCCCCCCCCTCCCCCCCCCCCCCTTTTTTTTTTTTTTCTTTTTTTTATTTTTTTTTTTTTTTTTTTTTTTTTTTTTTTTTTTTTTTTTTTTTTTTTTTTTTTTTAATCTTAAGTAACTGGGTCTGAATTAGGCCCTGTCTGGGCCTCACTCTGAGCTGAGCTTTGCAGATGGGCCCTGCTGGGTCTCTGTGCAGGGTTCCAGGGCATTCCCAATCCTGGGATAGGCATTCCCAAAGCTGGGATTCCCTTCCCAAAGCTGGGATAGGCATTCCCAAAGCTGGGATAGGCATTCCCAAAGCTGGGATAGGCATTCCCAAAGCTGGGATTCCCTTCCCAAAGCTGGGATAGGCATTCCCAAAGCTGGGATAGGCATTCCCAAAGCTGGGATTCCCTTCCCAAAGCTGGGATAGGCATTCCCAAAGCTGGGATAGGCATTCCCAAAGCTGGGATTCCCTTCCCAAAGCTGGGATAGGCATTCCCAAAGCTGGGATACCATTCCCAAAGCTGGGATACCCATTCCCAAAGCTGGGATACACATCCCCAAAGCTGGGATACCATTCCCAAAGCTGGGATACCCATTCCCAAAGCTGGGATACCATTCCCAAAGCTGGGATACCCATTCCCAAAGCTGGGATACCATTCCCAAAGCTGGGATACCCATTCCCAAAGCTGGGATACCATTCCCAAAGCTGGGATACCCATTCCCAAAGCTGGGATACCATTCCCAAAGCTGGGATACCCATTCCCAAAGCTGGGATACCATTCCCAAAGCTGGGATACCCATTCCCAAAGCTGGGATACCATTCCCAAAGCTGGGATACCCTTCCCAAAGCTGGGGTGACACAGAGTGGTTCCAGGTCCCACTCCCGTTGTCTCCCTGCTCCCTCACGCCCTGGATTTGCTCCCGATTCCGAGGCTGGGCTCAAATCCAAGGTGTTGCATCAGCATCCCCCCACTGCTGTGCCCAGCCCTGACCACGTGGAGTCCTGCTGGGCCAAAGCTCAGCTTAATTCTCTGCTGAGCCAGCAGTGGGGCTTAAAAAACCCAGTGTCCCCCGAGTCCAGCGTCACCCAAACCCTGCTGGGCTCTGCCTGCTCACCAGGGACTCCAGGCTCTCTCCTGACTTCTGCTGTGCCCAGCAGTGCTGGAATGTTCCCCAGGCCCGGCTGACACATCCCAGTTTAAAAGCAGGAAGTGTCTCCCGGGTGAAAATCCAGCTCTGAGCAGGGTGAAAGAAGCTGCTCCAGCTGCTGGTTTTTGCTGATAAAAATTCACATTCTGCTGCTTTAAAAATGAATCAGTAAAAGCAGCCAGGCCTGGGCACAGCCAGCTCTGTGTGGAATATTCCTGGGAAATGACGGGGCTGCTCCAAGGGATGGTTTCTTTGTGGATTTTTTGCCCTTCCTGC